>NC_133233.1:7947380-8319880 GCF_040436345.1 Pagrus major
TAGCCAAGCTGGTGGTGCAGTACAAAAAGCAACATGAAAAACACATTCACTGGCATTGAAGCTAGCTGGTTCTTTAGTATGATTCAAATGAGGCTTAACGTTCACACAGCTTCTCTTGACTGTGTCCAAGTATCACAGCATCAGTCAGATTTTTGCCCCGGACTGAGAGGAGCCACATTAGCATCATGCTAATGCCTGATTCAACAGGTGTGTGTGTGTGTAATAAACAGTAAAGCAACATCAAACATGGCAAAACTTGCAGCTCCCCAGTTTGACGTCAGTGCCGCAGACAGCTGGTGTGGATGGTCCAGTTACTGGCCCACTGAAACCTGACTGGATGTCCTATTTCACAGTTTGTGGGTTGGCAGGCACCCCAGACACCAGAGTGTGTGTGCACAAGCACTGAAACATGTTTTTCATAATATATGTGGGTCTGCCTTACTTTCATATGAACTCAGGCTTTGGTGATGTGTTCAACTGAAGGCTCATAGCTGGCGGATTACTGGCTGCAGCTGCTGTAGCAACAGCTTCACTCTCTTGTCTGAGTGGTAACACGGGGCTCCTTGAGAACAGACTGGACCCAAGTCAAACCAGACCAGTTTAGGATCTGGTCCATCTCAGGTGATTCTTTCCCCTTCAGTCAGTGTGCTGCTGGCTGTGGTCCTCAGCAGGGACATTGTTCTGGCTGTTAATCAGAGTAATAACAAATGAAGGGGATGCCATTCCTTGGTCGTACAACTTGTGTTTATAGCCCGGTGACTCTTGGCCACTGCGCTGGTTGATCCTTCTGAACTCAGCTGAGGAATTCCATTCATGAGGCCTTTTCAGATTAAAGCCTCGGCCTTAAACTTGGCTCAGTCTGCTCAGTGTGTTCTCAGGTTTTACCTGAACAAACATCATCAAACGTACAAAAAGAGATGAAGTGCCAGCTGGAACGTAGAGATCATTTATTTCTTCATGTATGATTCACCTGAAAGTGAAGTTGTTGTTTTTCTTTGGTAGCTTCTGTCACGTTATTCCAGTCTGTGGTGTCTCTGCTGGTGGTATTAACAGGTGTATAGACGGGCCTAAAACTGAAACGGGATTACGAAACAAGCATGCAGAACATTCTGTCTGTAGCACAGTGTTCTAGCACTGTGTTTGTTGATAAAGTGTGATGTGCACGGTGAGCAGTTTATGTGGATAGATGCTGCCCAGCTCACGTCACTCTGCCCGGCTGCCCTCCCATCACTCCTGCTCTGTGGGGAACCCCCTGTGTGTAGACTGAACCACAGGTTTACAGCTTCTCACAGGACAGGAGCATGATCAAGGTCCCAACAAGCCCTCAGTTTGTACGTACGTTGTGTATGTACAAACTGAGGGCTTGTTGGGACATTGATCATGCTCACCTCCTCTGATCAGTGAAGACATTTTCACCCTTCATTCTTACTGGAAAAGAAGGCATCAAGAGAAAGAGAGACAGACTGAATGGCAGGGTCAAAAAAAATGAAAGGGTTTGTAATTCTGAGATTTTACACTGACATCTGTGATTAAAACACATAAGTAACACAAGTTACAGTGTGTACAGTTGTAAACTCTACTGTCCGACCCACTCTAACTGGCTGCTTTGCACATTTGGGGGCTGAGGGAGGATGAGGATGGGGGAGTTAAGGTAATACCCTCTGTTAGGTCTCTACGGTGGGAGTCCCAGATGGCCGGCGGCCAAGCTCCTTTAGCGACTACGACAATGGTGAAGCTGTCATTGAATTCCATATGGTTAAGACCCAAAGCTTTTTCCACGAGGGGTCTTAGTGACAGAAATGGCCACTCTCTTATTAGCCCATATGGTCCTGGGCAGAGCTCTTAAGTGACTGCAGGGGGTGTCTCACTGAGCCCATCATCATGGCTGTGTTACAGTGAGTGGAGACTACAATCGCTGATTTCATTATTTTAGGTTTGGACTTATTCCATTTTAGATGAAAATAGTGACTAATATGTTGAGTTAAGCTCTTTCTAGCTAGGTGATTATTAATCAACTCTGAATGCTGCAGTCAAGTATGATAATGATAAGTGACAATACGAGGCCAGTGTTCAAAAACAATGCACGGCTTAGAGGTGAAATTATTGTTTCCCTTTGATCAATTAATCAGTTAATCCTTTCAGCCCACTGGTCATGCAGCACGAGCATTGGATTGACGACCTGCTACTTTGATACGTGTTGACATCTATTACAAGACGACAAGAGTAATAATGGAGCCTGAACCTACATTAAGCTGTGCCCAGGCCAGTCAGTCAGATACATTTGATGTGTTAACCTCCTTAAATTATTTTTGTACTGTGCCATCATCTCCTTTTCATGGCCCGGTTTAGTGGGTCCTCCTCTGTTCAAAGACGGTCGTTCCAGTTTAACATAGATGGATTCTTTTACTCCTCTTTCAAACCATCTGTCTTCTCTGGCCAAGATGTTTACATTGTCGTCCTCAAAGGGATGATTTTTCTCCTTCAGATGTCAGTGGTCAGCAGAGTCTTGACCTGACGAGTTGGCCCTCCTGTGTTGTGCCATTTGTTTATGGAGAGGTTGTTTTGTCTCCCCAATGTACAAATGTGTGCAGTCCTGGCTGGTGTCTTTCATGGGCTTGAGCTGTATAGTGTGTCTGTTGAGTACTGTCTGTGGTGAATCCAGGCTAACTGTAGGTCTAACCTACAGTCCCTGAGGTGTGACCGTCCCCTGGAGGAAGGACACAGTGTCAATCAGTTTTTGTTCCTACAGAACTGCGTCTCAGTCATCCTGCCTATGTGTTTGTGGCTTCGAGCCAATCTTGTTGTGCACATGGGGAATTTGTTGATGTCAGTGGGAGTGTTTGGCCCAGGGCCAGTGAAAAGCTCTATTACATTAAATGCATCCAGGGCTGCTGGCAGCTTGTCACAGAGGCCAGCCATGAAACTGCAAACAGCCTCCACCACCTACACGAGCAGGCCCAGGGATCCAGACATGGTTTTATAAAGCTGATGCACTGAAGCACAGATAGATAACATGCTTTAACCGGTGGAAACACGTTTCAAGCGCATGGGATACTTACCCCTCATCTAGACAACATGCCCTGTTTTTTGTTTTATCTTTCCACACTGTGCAACTGACATAATCTACTCCCCTCATTTGTTCGATGGAGACTGAGGACTTTATGGTACAGGAACGATGATGGCAGTCTTGAGGCAGAAGGTCTCCTGTGAGAATGAGATGTTAAAAATGTCAGTAATTACATCAGCTAGCTGATCGGCACATGTTTTTAGTACACGGCCACAGTTGTTATCAGGACCAGCAGCTTTACGCATATTCAGTCTCAGAAAAACAGAAAGTGTTCAGTTCCTCTGGAGGCAAATATCAAAGGAATCTGCACAGTGCACAGAAAGTTTAGCGGCTCCTTTGCTGCTCAACTCTTTAAAAGGCACGGACAAGATGGAACTGGTGCAGACAGACAATTCAGTGTTGTGTCAGCACTGTGACACAGCGATCGAGACACAGGGTTAGATTGTCCATCAATGATGAATTCAGTTCAAACTTTATTACAGACTCAGGGTCCAGATAGAAGACATGACATTCAAGATTAGCAAAGGCTTCCTATAGTCAACCACCATCGTATATATACTAGTCATACCATAATATGACATCAAGTGGAATTTACAAGGTCATGTTCATGTCATTGACGCAATATGAACTGCAATACCAAAAAATGTAGGATGCTGTGGAAAAAGTAAATAAAATGTTCCAAACAGGTGTTTTTATGAGCATTCAGCTTCTTCCACAGTCTTTAGTTACTCTTGTCCCAAGTTGTTTGAAACTTGTGGCTGACATTTCATTCATAATGAGCATGTATTTACAAAAATCAATGGAGTTGAAGGTGTGAAGGCATCTGTACATGATTAAGTTGCTTAAGACGGTTGAAGTGGGAAATATCTCTGCAGTTTAAATATTTACTCTTATAATCTCGCTCAATATAAGAACTAGTTTGTGTGTTGCAACTCCTTTAATGCATAACTCTTCTCTTGGTAATCACCTACTCTTTGTCTAGGCCATGTTGAACCTCTGAACCGCTGGTGCAACCTGCTGCAGCTGCCCATCAGATGCATTGTGTTCAGATCTTTTCAGTGCATTAAAGCACACTGAACACTCTGCTGCAGCAGCCTCCCAAAGCCAACTCTGCCTCCATCACACTACTCCTTTACAGCAATTGTAACCATGCCATCACCTCTGGCTCAGTTTGTGTGCACACACACATGTAAACACACAAGCACAAAAGCCATCTCTGTCAGGGTGTAGTCTGTGAATGAGGCTGCTGGCTTTGGAAATGTGCTGACGCTGCTTTAGAAAAGGCTGTGGTGGCCCAGTATGGTTTCCAAAGAGCAGGCCCGGACCATCTATCTGCTGTTCCCAGGCAGGACCACACCCACACCAAAACACACTGCTTCACTGCTTCCAGTGGGAGAGTGTGTCCTTAATGTTTCTGTGCCCTGTTAATGTTCTACACTCCAATACTACCAGGACTCAGTCTTTACAAGCTAAAACATTCCTAAAGTTTAATATTGCATCCCAGCTGTGTAAATTTGGGTTGCAGATGTGGAGAGGGGGGACAGTTTCCCAAGGCGTCTGTGTGAATGGAAAAGCCGGCAGCGTGGAACGGGAGTGTGTCGGTCTGATGGTGTTCACAGTCTGACAGCTAAACAGATCCTTCAGTCATCAAATGAGCGTACTGCTTGGTTCAGTTTGAACAAACAAAGGCGGAGAAATGGCGAGCCTTCGCTGCACGGATAATGCAGAGTCTCTGTGTGAAAAGGGCTATTGATGGCGTCTGACCCAGATGGATCGTCTGTCCTCATCCTCTCCTGTCTCCTCTGCATCCTTCTTCTATTCATTTTTCCTTCTTCTTTCTTAATTTAATTTCTGTTGCATAAAACTATTACTAAATCTCATTATTGTAGACTAAACTTTTTTTTTTAAGCCGGTCAGTATCGTCAGATCTGCCCCAACATCTGTTTGTGATCCAAGTTTGAATAAATGAAGGATTGACTAAATGAAAAGGAAATGCCACAGCCACTCAGTGCACAGAGAGGCCTCTGTGAGAGTCGGATGTGAGGAAGGCGTCATTGTAACATAAACGGCCTCCTTCAAAGTGTCCAGTGAAAGGAGAGTGCAGTGGGCCTTCACGGATTCTCCAATGTTTAGAGTTTGTTAAAAAAAAAAAAAAAAAATGTAGTCACTGATACTAATGTCTGCCCCGTCGCCAGAAGAAGTTTCTACAAACCACTGATGAATTCAGATTTGTATGTGTCATATCTACCATAGTGCCATTTGTACAAGACCTGTACTGTCACATTCAGATTACATGTATATAAGCATACTTTCATGCTGGGAGGCTGGGGATGGTGATGGTGATGGAGTTACAGGTGAGAGGCCAAGCCAGTGACCACAGTTCGAGACCGCGCTTCAACATTGTGAGGGTGAAACTACTAAATAACATCTATTCAGATCAGTTTGTGATCTCGGGATCTTCTGGAGACTTGGATCACAGCAGACGAGCTGTATGGAGCCATCTGACTTTCCATCAGCATGGGGGGAGGAGATGATGACTGGATTTTCATTTCTAGATGAACTTATCCTTTAATGTAGGAGCATGTAGCTCAGGGCTGGATCAGCCCCATGACTCTCACATGAGGCCCAGCTGAGGATGAAGCAGCCCGGCGTGGTGCTCCGGGCCCAGAGCTGCTCCTCGCGCTCTGTACCCTGATACAGGTTCTTTATTGCTGCCACACAGTCTTCTTCATTGTGTTTTGATCTCACAGCTGCTCTTCTTGCTCTCAGCTATAATTTCATTTAGAAAGGAATGAAATAGTCATCTCAGATGTCTGCTTTTGCGTTCTAACTTTGGATCATGTTTTAACCGCCCCTGTAGCAGTGTAGAGTGAATATAATACTCTTCTTTGTGAAAGTCTTAGAGACCTTCAACTTTTTGTTGGTTTATTTTTGAATCCAGTCACTCTGAACTCTTAATGTGTCCTGCTGGGTTTCATGGCATTCTGTGTTCTCTCAATAACTCCAAACATGTATCAGTTGGTGGATAATAGTAAAGGAAACAGATGAAGATTTTCTCCCAAAGCTGCAGTCTTGACTTGCAGTTATGGCGAGGTGCTAGGTGGTCATAACTTTTAAGCTCTGCTGCTAGCATGTAATTGATTTCTCCAATTTTATCAATCTCTAAGATAAGACAAAGATGGCAAGGCCAGGTACTGTCTGCTCCTTATACTACTCATGCTAGAGGAGTCATGATATTGATCCATAAGTCTGACCCTTTCCAGATATAATGTGATTGGAGACCCTGCTGGTCGATATATCATGGTCCAATGTACGTGTGTGTGTGTGTGTGTGTGTGTGTGTGTGTGTGTGTGTGTGTGTGTGTGTGTGTTGTGTATAGGGAAAATATCAAATCAACTCTGGATAACAACACATTTTAAACTCTAAGAGGCAGCATTCACCGGGCTGGATCCTGAAGTTGTGTAGCCAGCTAAGGTGTTTGACACATGTCAGTCCAATCAGGTTCTTACATTTGCTCTGAATCGCCACGACAACATTATTACCTTGACAATGTTATTTAGTTTACAGAGTTGAAGCTCTGATTTAGGGGTTGTAAGGAACTTGAAGTAGTTGAATATTGTGTGTTATGCTTAGCCTTAAAGTTGCAGGTGCAAACACTGAAAGTTCGTCTTAAAATGTTAATTGTTTGCATGTGAGGTGAAATCACACCTAGCCATCCCTTTATCTCCTCAAAAGTGTCATTTTTGTTATTAAACAGAAGAAGGAAATAGATCAGTGTGGAAAAATTAGAAATGCTCCTTCAGGTCTCAGCTGACTGGAGGGGGTGTGTCGTTGTGTGTGACTGACGCAGTAAACACACTCGTGTAGCCTTCATGTCATGTCAGTCAGTGTTAGACCCACACCAGCATTGAAACAGACCCAGGTGACATTAGCAGGGATGTTTACTGCTGTTTAATGTGCTGCAGCCGAGCAGCTCATTGAGGTGGCAGCTTGTCTCACACAGATCTCCTGCTGTTTATATGCATGCAGGAGGCTGGAGTCAGCGTGGACTGGAAAGGTGGAGTGCTTTAGTAGCACACTCACACTGCTCATGTCCAGCTCTTCATGTGGATTCCCAGCAAGAAGAGAAAGCTGCTGAGCTTGAATTTAAAGAGTAACCAATGAAAGCAGTTGAACTGTGTACAGAGGTCAGACAGAAGCTGATAGATTAACTGTAGAGGACGTCTGCTGTTGTCTACTGGAAGGAACACTCACAGAAGCCTGAAGGAATGAAAAGAGAAGGGCTGAACAAATGTTTTATTAAAATTTCACAAGATATTCTGTCCTGACAGACCTGAACTTTGATATAGTGGTAGAAATATGCATATTTATAATAGCACTAATACTGTACAATAACTGCCAGATTTCACACACAGTTTACCTTGAAACCAGTGAAACCACTGCAGCCCTAGTTTAGACCGTATGCAGTAGCTGGCCTGAATGGACAGCAACCAGTCCAGTCTTAATGGAACAATGGCTTTGTACCCTGCAGACCTCTAACTGGCCGCCTGCTGCGCTGCTCCACATTAAACTCTGGATGTTTAACAAGCCTAACATTCATTGACACTTAACTCTACCTCTCTTTGGTGGCTCATAGGCCTAGAAAACATCCATAATTGACAGATTAAGTTTCTTCTCTCTCTTACACCTGCTCTATTTATGTCTTTTGTAAGGAGGTTAGACCAGACTTAGTGCATCTCTGCTTTTCCCACCTTGTCAAACTGTAAAGAAAACACTTTTGCTGTAATCTTTATATCCCATCTACCTTTATATCAAGTCACAGAATGAATCGCAGCCACATGAAAAGAAGCAGGCCAAGCAGCTTTGGCGTGTCGCTGTCAGTGAGTCTTGGCTTTGGATCGGTCAGGTTCAGCCAGGGTGCTGCTGCTGATTATTGGAGCATGGACTGCCAACAGAAGCCGGAGGGAAGGCACGATGTGGGCTTGTCATCTCCATCACCAGCTGCATGTCAGAGGATTTCCCCTGGGCAGCACACACATGTGTGCACACACAGCGCTGTGGTCCTCACATGGGAGCAACTTCCAGCCTGGAATAGAACTGGGTCAGGCCAAACGCCTGCGATAGAGGGAGAGGGCAACACTGCCAACAACATCCACAGCCACGTCCACCAAATGTTTGACTGCTCCAAAACCCAGCACTTACGCCAGTACTGTACCCGTCTGTGTTTCACACTGATCCAGAGCCAAACTAACCTGGACAGCCGACTGAGGGGCCAAGAAACAATGTGTCAGACAGGTTGTAGACAAACAGCAGGTTAATGAAGCGTCTTCAGCAGATAACCAAGAATGAATGTAAACAATGTGTCTGTTATAAACATTTATTACAGTTTACAGACAAACCTAATGGTTCAACTTCCATTTGTGACCTCAGCACTTAACACGTTACTCTGTGATTGGTTCACCAGGGGTTCAAGGTGCCACATGCATCCAAAAATCTGTCAAGTGCAACTAAACTTTTTCGTCAGTTGCAGGAAATGTAGCTGGTCTGATTTTTCATATATATATATATACATATATATATATTTAATGTAGCCTATTATTTTGGAGGTTGTCACAATTTATTTTTTGTCCACGCTGTTTAATTACAATCATTTACATAATATGTTGAGAAATGAAATGAAAATGTATTACTGGGTGCACCTACATTATGTGCTGGTGCACCAGTGCAACCAGTGTAAAAAGTTAAGCCATGATTTGATTTATGATTTTCTGTATTTCAGTCTGGATCAGTTTGTTAATTCTTAATAATTAAAGTCAAGGTTAATGTATTTGTCATTCTGCAACACAGGGTTGTACGACAAAATCTAAGTTGTGGTTGGTTTGTGCTAGACAAGAAAACCTATTCTTTATGGTGGAGAGGATGAGTTCAGGAGTCTCACAGTCTGGGGAGTGAAGCTGCTGGTGATGGTGGTTTGGCAGCAGCTGACTCTTTTGTCAGATGGTGGCTGGGTGGGTGTTGTCTTTTAGTATCTTTGGGCTCTGTGAAGACGTCTCACTTCACTGATGTCACTGATGCTCTGTAGATGGTACCAGTAATGTTCGGGTGGTTTTAATCACCCGCTGTTGAGCCTTCCTGTCCTGGGCTGTGATGGACGTCACGTCTCATGAGGTCAGCTGACCAACCAGAGAACAGAATTCTGACGACAGATCTCTGGTGTCTCTATGAGAAGGAACAGCGTGTAATTTTGTTGACATTAGATGGGATTAAATGTCAATCTGTGCTGTTCGCTGCGGTACCTGTTAGCACGGTTACATCCTTACCCAAACATGGCCTCCGTGCGTACAGTACTCATGTATTTCTTGTCTTGCAGGGGGAAGTTTGCTGTGGTCAGGAAGTGTGTCGAGAAATGCTCAGGCCAAGAGTACGCTGCAAAGTTCATGAGGAAGAGACGGAAAGGCCAAGACTGCCGGACGGAGATCATCCATGAAATCGCAGTGCTCGAGTTGGCCACAGCCAGCCGGCGGGTGGTCAACCTCCACCAGGTCTATGAGATGGCTTCTGAGATGGTGCTGGTCCTGGAGTTGTGAGTATCCAACCTGCACAGCACGCCAAAACACTCACGGAAGCCTGAAATATGAACACCTGCCAAAATTTCAACCTAAATTCCTTATGATGGGCTTTGGATCGTCTGGATAAACACAAAAGCTGGTTAACTATAAGTGCATGTTCCTATACAGCCATTAAGGTATTCACATGAACAGTTTTTAATTACAAGCAGATCAAGAGAACTGTGAGCGGAGTTCTTATAACGGCTGGAGAGGAGACGATAAGTTTTCTGTTGGTTGTATTTATTGGTAGCTGTCCGTTTTGTTGCTGAGTTGTAGTTAAGTCTTATATTTTTACAGTGTCCAGGGCTGTTCCTTAGAATATGGGCCTTAAGTGTTTGTTTGACTACTCTGAGATTTGGTTTGCCTGTGACTAAACATAGAAAACCCACAGGACATGAACACAGTGATGTTCTCAGAGGAGAAGTGTGAGAGGGGATGTTTTAGTCCTGCAGAGCTCCAGGCCACACTTTAATGCTCCAGCAAACACTAGCTATTCCAACAATGTGCCTCGCCTGTGTCCTTTTGTATATATACACACACACACACACACACATCCACACACACGCAGTCTTGTAAAATATGGTGGATGGGGTTTCCTGTGGGTCAGACTGACAGCAGTTTGATGTGTTAAATCCATCAGTAACACTGAATAATGACCAAGTGGAGCACAGCTCAATGTGACCCAGTGTGTCGCACACACACACACACACACACACACACACACATGATCCTGTATGGTGTTGACTACAGTAGCCGCACCAGTTGTCGATGATCTCATCTCTCTGGTCATGCCTGGACCATGCTTGACCTGGTTCCCATAGTGTGTGTGTGTGTGTGTGTGTGTGTGTGTGTGTGTGTGTGTGTGTGTGTGTGTGTGTGTGTGTGTGTGTGCGTGTACATGTGCATCAGTTTATGGCACGCTTGGCTGAGAGAAGGTCTCTTTCACTTCCTCTCACCCTTCACATTCCATATTGGATTTTGCCTGCATCCCTCACCATGGTGACACACACACACACATACAAACATATTAGATGTTATTGACACGCTCTGAATCAGCTGTCGTCTGTGGTTTCTGTGACACTGTAGTGCAGTGTCCTACAAGCCTGTTAACATTACCTTGTTGTGCTGGACACCCTTCACTTCTGCTCTGTTGGTTGGATGAAACAAACAACTTAAAGATGTTATCTTAGGCTCTGATGAAGGGTCATGAACATTATTCACTATTTTCTGACAGTTTATTGAAAAAATGATTCCCAGATTGATTTAAAAATCATTTTTTACTGTAACCACACTCTTTGTTTATCAGATTTAAAGGGGCAGTATGTAGTTTTGGAAAAGAAATTCAAACTCGGAAAGGTAATATTTACAATATGAATAAGGTAATGATAAAATGTATTTATTTGAAATATTTATTTGATTTTATGAATAAACAAGCTGTTCGCAGAGGAAAAAAAGGTCCCAGAACACTGTTTGAAGTGAGAAAGGTGGCAGGGTCTGCCACATATAAACAGTAAATCAGTATGAAATTGTTTTGTTTATTCAGTTTTTTCCGTCGTGGGGTAATCAATGAATGCACATTTTTCGTATCTGATTAAATTTCTTTCCCAAAACTACACAGTGCTGCTTTAATTATTTCAACTTTATTTCTTTAATCATGTTTTTTGTCAGTTTGGCAAAGTGGACACCTTTATACCATTATTGTATTATTAATACTGGAGAAGAGGCCAGGTGCAAAAGGTGCAAATCAGAGTTGCAGCAAATTCCCAAAGCTTGTTGTTGCAGTTAAGTATGAAACACAGCTGTGAAGTTTCATCCACTGACCCAAAATCAGAAGCTGCTCCACATTTTGTGTTTGTAGCAGGATGTTAACTTTGAACTGATGATCACAGTCACTTTAAATTGTCGGTGGAAGAAATGAGACTTTTACTGGTGGAACCAGTGACGCTCTAAATAGCTCCTCCCACTTCACAGCACAATTAACTTTTCCAAGTAACAGCAAACTTCAACAGTCAGCTGTGTGACTCCACTCTGTCTGCTTGCAGTGAGACATGAAGAGAGGGCAGAGGCTGCAGTGTTGTAGGATTGTAGTTTTTTACAGGATTATGTGCTGTCAGCAGCACATGCCATACAGTGCAATCTGTCCTGTTAAGGAGATCCCATAAATGCTCCTTTAAATGCTCCAGTCAACCCAATCCTCCCCCACCTCAGTCGATAATCCCAATCCCAGCCATTGTTCATAAAAAGGATAATCCCTGAATTAACTGCTGGCCTGAACCAGGATAGTGCTCCTTTTCAGGGACACACACAATCGACAGGCCCATACTCTCGTGCACACACGCACATACATGCACAGACCAAGCCATAGTAACACAGGAAGAAGCCACAGTTTGGCTGTGTTTGAAAAGTTTGAAAAAGCTCCTCAAATGAAGGAATAACCAGAAGTGATTTAAAGTGATGATCATTGTAATCAAGCAGTAAGACAACAAACGGTACATAATTCATACAGGAGGTGTGGCAGAGAGTATCAGCCTGCCTCGGTAATTACTTCTATCATCATGTTCTTCTTCTTCTTTTCATTTCTGATCAAAAAGATACACTTTAAAATGTGACACAGCTGCCTCTCTTTGTCTGTAGTCACTGGGTAGTCTTGCTCTCCCGCCCACAGCTGATACTGTTGACCACGATACTTTAATTGGGCATCTTACAGCCATTGGGTTTTCCTGAACAGGCAGTTGGGTGGTTTGCAAACTGCCTCTCAGAAAGAGCCCAGGCTGTTCAGTTGGAGGGTACTGCCTTTGAGGTACTGCAGGTCCACAAGGGGGTTCCACAAGGCTCAGTCCTGGGCCTTTTATTAATTACTTTGTAAATAAATTGCCTTGGACAGAACTTTCCTTATTCCTAACTTAACATTTCATTTTTATGCTGATGATACAGTCATTTACTGCTTTGCACCTACTCCTGCAAAGGCTTTTGCGTACTCTCAGCATGTATTTGATAGAGTACAAGAACAACTTTGTCAAATTCAGCTCATCCTAAATGCAGATAAAACAAAACGTATGTTCTTCAAAAACAAGATCTGCATTGTCTGAGACAAACAACAAATTGAGCTAGCATCTACGTTTAAACACCTGGGGATTTTAATCGACCACTTGGCTTTTTTAAGTCACATATCCAGCACATAACAAAAGGTTGTCTGTGTGCAAAATGTTTTATCTGATTATTTGAGTGTGATTTTTCTGTTAATTTGCTGTTTTAACTCTGTGTTGTTGCCATTCGTGGCCAGGTCTCCCTTGTAAAAGAGATCTGTGATCTCAGGGACTAACCTGGTTAAATAAAGTCCAAATAAAAAGATAAAATGAATAAGAACATCAAATCATTGCTCACCTGATCTGGCAGAAATAGTTAGTGTCATTCATTGCCTTCGCACTCGTGCTTTGTGTAATGTGTGCCTGCTTGGTACAAGCAAGGATGTTACAGTAAACCTAGACACAGAGCTGGAGGCGTTCATTCCTATGAAAGCCTGGTGCTCTTCATGGGCACTTGGATACGAGCACATCAATGCAGTTATTGTTAAAATCTTTTCTCCCAGGGTGAATTCACTCTAAGTTGCCCTGAATGTCATCACACATGCTCACATACAGCATATGACAGTGTGTACAGTCATCAGTCTGTGATAGTGTGTGTGAGTTGTTTGAGATGGAAAATAAAGACAGTTCAGGTCTGTGATATGATGATGATGACATGACTCAGATGACCAAGAGTGTCACATGGAAGCACCTCCTGTGTGAGTGTAAGAGCTGGTGGCTGCAGCGTTCACTCCTTCTAACCCCCTCTTTATCTTCCTCTGTGCTTTTTTTCATAGCAGAGGGAAATAGAGCAGAATGCTTTCATTCTTTTTGGGAGGGATGTTGACAACATTCTCCTTTTTTTTCACCCCTCTCCATCTTTTATTCAGCCGACAGCTGACAGATATTTCGGGCAGTGGGGCAAGTGGCGATGACGGAGGATTGCAGGATAAGTGGAAGGAGGAGGGGGCAGATATTCTACGAATGAAGGTCAACCTCACATAGAAAGCTATTCATGCCATGATGGGGTGGGGGGGTGGGGGGGTATTAGAGTGGAAAAGAGGCAAAGAGGCCAAAGTTTTATTTAATGCTGGATGGGAGAGAAAGAGAGAAGGAGATGAAGAGTGAGGAGGGAGGAGGCAAAAACAGTGTAAATGAGAGGGTGATGGAGAGAACGGTTAGAGAGAGAGAGGAGGCCGTCCACACAGAATGAATGAGAGCGACACACAGCTCCGTGGCCTCATTGCTGGCTGAGCTCCAGCCCAGAGTTCATTATGTCAGTTGAGCCGCACGAGCGCACGTGACCAGCCAAAGCATGGCCGCTCGCCCGGAGAGAGAGTCATACAGTGAAACAAACACGGGAATGGCTGGATGCTGTATATGGACCTGATATATTCACACTGACTGACCGTAGCTGTACAGATTCTGTTATTGACTCCTGTCTTCATTTATTCTGGCCATCGAATCTGTGCGTGGGTTTAAAGGAACAGTTCACCCAAAAAGTAAAATCTAGTCATCATCTCCTTCAGTTGTTTAGGAGAGTGCTGCAACACTGTTTTGCTGTGAAGCTCCAGAAATGTTGGACTATGAAACATCACCTGACTTTCTATCAGCATGGAGCGAGGAGATGATGCCTGAGTTTTACTTTTTGGTTGAACTGTTCCTTTAAGTTTTTCAAGCCATTGAATCTGTGCTTGAGTTTAAGTAGGTGCAGTAACCTGTAAGATAGGTGATCAGATAGCTAATATTAATCATCTTGTTATTGATTTAATCTCAGTGTATTTGACACACTCTGAGCTGCAGGTGCTTCTATTTAAACGTGTTAGGATATGATGGCAGCAGACCAAGACCTTTATTATTAATGAAAGTTAATTACGTTTTCCAAAAACCTTGTTTTTGTAATAACCACCGAAGCACAATAGAGACTACAATGTAAATATAGAATGTTTAATGAAATGCTCACATTGCATATTTATAAATAAATAAAGTTGAGAAAAGGTCTTCAGCATTGAATCCTGGTTAGTTCCTGTGTCTCTGGGCAACACGAGTCTCAGAGATCATGTGTGGGGGTTTTGTCAGTCGGGGCACACAGTTCATTTTTGCCCCGGAGCCCCATAGCAGGTTCATTTGACCCTAAACGTAGTAAATGGTGATGTCAGATTTCAGGCATTTGGGAGAATGTGGGTTCATCACCAACACGTTTCTGTGTCTGTGCAGTAAATGGAGCCCCCAGCGTGTGGGAAAGTCCAGTTTGCTGGACATGAATACATGATGAGGGCAGGATGGAGGGCTGACCTCACTCTGACTTTATCGTCCCCCTCTCTCTGTCACGCACATTCGTCTCTTTGTCCCTGCTGCCCTGTGGAGAGGCTCTCCTCCTCTGGTTTCTTTCTGCCGCTGCGTCTCTTCATCCCTCACTGCGATGGAAGAGTTTCATTTCTCACACACTGGGCCCCCTCAGTGTGTGTCGTATGTGTTAGTGTTGATGGTGTGTAAACTGGAGCAGGTCAGATATGAAGCTGGTTATTTAGGTCAGCTGACGTTCATGTTTTGATCTGTTTAGTTTTTTTTTCCATTGTAACGGGCGGCTGATCAAAGCTGAATTGATCCATTCCCACAGCGCTGCGCTGACACTGATTTCATTAATGACATTAGCAACTCGCCAATCAAACTCTGACTGCTCTCTGGCCTCATGGACCACCGACAGGCTGCCAGACTGCTTCTGTTTGGGATGGTATCAATGGAAAACTTTCTTCAGGGTGTGTGAACGTTGATTCGGGGCAGCCTGTTGTTACCATGAAAGCTCTGTTTCTTTATCTTTTCTTCCTCTGCTTTAAACTGTCGTCACATGAACATCAGTGCATTCAATCTCACAGAAACGTGTCCTGGAACTCCTGCCTGAGGATCTGAGGCTCGGAGAATTAGTAACATCATTGAAATCACACCTCAAAACTTTATTAAACATTTGGCCTTTGTCAAAAACCACACAACCTTTCTCTCCACTGTGGTGACCTGGAAGAGGGCAGGCCACACAAGGTAATTAGCAGTAAAACAGAAAACTGTCAGAGTGAAGAGGTATCACATATGACAGAAACACAGATATAAGGAGATAGTAAAACAGAGGAGGGCAATGATCCAGAGGAGCCCGGGGTACGACGATCCAGATCTGTCAACATGAGTGTGTTGTTGTGTATCAAAGCATCCAAAGGCGAGCGAGGGCAGTCGGAGTGTTTAATTGTTTGTCAGACTGGATTATTTTCTGTCTGATCCTCTGAAGAATGAACATTCATACCAACAGTTTAATGCACGTGTAGGAAGGAGCCATGACTGCAGGTGTGTGTGTGTGTGTGTAATGGTGTCACGGGTTAGAAACCAATCACTGCTCACACACAGGCCCTCAGCTGACCTAATTATTAATCATAGTCCTCCTCTTCTTGCGCTCTCTGGTTTCAGGCACGTTCTCATTAAAGCAACAGGGCGTCTACACACAACAACGCTGACTTACTTCACATCTGTCTGCAATCTTTAGCTTAACTCAATTAAAGGTTCAACAGTGATGCTGTTTTTAATCTATAAGATAACCTTATTTAACAAGCTACACTGATTGAAGTCTCTCTCGTGTGTGTGTAATACACAAAAACATAAACATTTTGAAATTCACAGACGTGGCATTTAACGATGTATTTTATGTCGCAGAACAGAACGTGAAAATCTCTGAAGCTTGTGTTCAGCGCAGACCTTATTTCAGATATCTAACCAAAAAAACCAACAAGGACAGACACTCGTGTTGCTCATGATGTCAGACCGCTGCAGCTGGCAGAGCAACACACTGTACACCACAGAGACACACATGTCATCACTGCTACGTGCTGCTTTACATGACAACTCTTAAATGAGCTGTGAAATCCTGGCTCACTGCACCTGAGCCTTCTTCTACTCTCAGGTGCGTCTGAACTTTTCTTAAAGGTGCAACAATGGTGAGACGCAGGTAACAGAAAACATATTGTGTGTCCCTTGTTGATAAAACAGTTTGACCGGTTATGGATGAACTTGGTGAGTACCGTGTTGTAACAGAGCAGCATAATCCTTCAGGGAAAGTTTGACCTGACTGAACTGAGCACCTCCTGTACTGCGTCAGGTCAAAGCTCCACACTGTTTTCCACTGTTTTTATTCTCTTCAGTTGGGTTAAAGGCCTTCTTCTTTCACCTTGAGAAACCAAAACACACCCGCCCGCCCCGCCTCTTCCTCCGCCTCCCCACCTTCCTCTGAGATAAAGCCTACTTCAGCAGCACCCTGAGGGGACGCCTTGTCTATTCCTGACTGCCCTCGCTTTTTCTTTCCAATCATGCGCCCGGTCTAATTGAGTTTATCCATGAGAGTTTATGTCGGGTCAGGAAATGAAAGGCACTTTAAGGAGGGCAGTAGTGTGAGTCTCTCTGATCGGTTCAGATGTTTTTTTTATTTATTTAGTTTGTTTTATAATCACAAGCCTGTTTGTGATGCGAGAGCTGGAGAGGAAGTGATCAACAGTGCCAGCGGCCTCGTTCAACGCAAGCTCATAATTAGTTAACTATATTTGGAGGTGTTCTACTATTTCTGCTGCCTCCTCCAGCAAGTCTTAACACACACACACACACACACACACACTCACACACACACATGCACACACACACACACTCACATGCATTTATAGTTTGGGGCTCGTGGGATTGTCCATATAAAGCCTGACGTAGGACGAGTCTCATGATGATTGTGGTGAGCCTGTGGATGAAGTGGGAATACAGACTGTAGTTTGGGTTTCCTGCGGTGCTACTGTTTCCTCCCACAGTCCAAACACAGGCTGCAAATTACACATTTATGTGTTCGCCTGTGTCTGTGCGTGTGCGAGACAAGCGACCTGTAGCACGTGGCCCTCCTCAGTGCATGCTGGGAAAGGCTGCAGCTGACCGAATTTTCACTTTTGGGTGAACTTTTCCTCAAATCGGAGGAAATGAACACATATCTGCACAGCTGACTGATCTACAATGTTTTTACACAACAATGTTCCAATTGTAGTCTGATGTCCTCTCTTTGTATCCGTGTGTGTGCATGCGCAGTGCGGCTGGAGGTGAGATCTTCAACCAGTGTGTGTCCGATCGGGAGGACGAGGCCTTCAGCGAGGAGGACGTGAAGAGGCTGATGAGGCAGATCCTGGAGGGAGTCTCCTTCCTCCACCAGAACAACGTGGTCCACCTTGACCTGAAGGTCAGTGGACACACACACACACACACACACACACACGCACACACACACACACACACACACACACACGATCCTCTGTTACTTTATCTTGACTTTATTGTATAGTCCAGTCTTATTTTTATTGCATATCAGTGACATTAAAATATGAATATTAACAGCTAATACGTGACAGCCAGTACTGTGTATGTCTTAGCCAACACATGATAGGTCCTGTCATGTTTTTTCACTATTAAATATTACTCACAGTAAATATGACTCTTAATGGGAACAGTGATTCTGAGTGTCACCACTGATTTCCCAAATGAGTTTTATTTGGATTCACAAGGTTCTGATTGATTAGATTTTATTTGATCCAGTTGGATTGAATATTGATGCAGTGGAGGATATTTCAGTTCCAGAGACAGCTCTTCTTGGATATGAAAGAAATTCTGAGAGGACTAATGATGTAAATTGTACAAGGAACCCTCTGTCACATTATCAAAAATATTAATGTTCACATTAATACTTTAATTAAACAGTTATCTGACCATAAGGATAATGGATAATGTTCTGATTTTAGCATCTAATTATTAAAACTTCTGTAATGACAGAACATGAGTAATGACGGATGTATTTGAACAAAGGGTCAGCTGTAAGTCTTGCTGTAGAGGTTTACTATACATCACAACAGCAACTCACAGCAGCCACAGAACAACAAAAACAGAGTGAATCATGAAATGAAAGTGGAGTGCACTTCCTATGATTTCATTTATCAGTAATAAAACAGCTGATATGAATACAGACAGACTGATACATATATACTGATACAGATACATAAAGGAGAGAATATATCAAGGTGGTTTCCTGTCTGACACTTAACGTGTGCTGTGATGTCCCGTCAGCCTCAGAACATCCTGCTGACCAGCTGCTCTCCTCTGGGGGACATCAAGATCGTGGACTTTGGTCTGTCCAGGATGGTCAGCAGCCATCAGGAGCTCAGAGAGATTATGGGAACTCCAGAGTACGTCGGTGAGTCGGTGCTGATCTTCACTACACCACCTGACGCTCATATTTTATTCTGAATAATAACTAACAACATTGTGTTCATTTTTCAGCTCCGGAGATTTTAAATTATGAGCCCATCAGCACAGCGACAGACATGTGGTAAGAACACTCCTCTGTTTTATTCTGTAGATATTTCAAACTATGAATCTCAACCTACTGCTGACACTCAGGATCAGCAGGGTGTGTAGCAGTCCATCATTTAGTTTAGATATGTCAGTCCGGACCCACTGAATGAACTAGAGCCATGTGACTAGCATGGCTAAAACTGACCACCATTAGAGAATTAGAGCGATGCAGTGATCACATAAACATTTGTGCCCTAACCCTTCAATGGTGCATTTGTGTGTTCAGGAGTATCGGCGTCTTGGCCTACGTGATGCTGACAGGAATCTCTCCGTTCCTGGGCGAGGACAAGCAGGAGACGTTTCTCAACATCTCCCAGCTCAACGTGAGCTACAGCGAGGAGGAGCTGCAGCAGCTGGACCCGGCCGCCCTGTCCTTCATCCAGATGCTGCTCCGCAAACTGCCACAGTCAGTCCACAAGACACATGCACTCATCTGCTACTCTGTTCCACTGTTCAGAGAACCAGCAGGCACACACTGACCATTTTTCACTTTACCAACACAAAGTGGAACCAGTGGCATTCATTAATGGAATAGAAGTAAACCCATTCAGCCTGTGATGTGTTCAGTTCAGAGACAGAGATGACGGCGTTTCAATCAAATCTTTAGTTTTTTCTTGGTTACAATGACATTTTTTATATTATATTAATATAAATCAGTAATAACATTTTCTGTTTCTCTGTATTGTGTCGTTTCACTCTGTTGTTGGATTGTGGTACAGTTTTACATTCATAGCTACCTGGGTGGTCAGTCTGACATAAACCAGAGGTCATCAGAGCTGCAGATAAAATCATGACTTCATGAACATGAAATCATCAGACAAATAAACAAATGTACAAGTTTAAAGAGAGCAGCTGTGCTGTGGTGTGATACTAACACTAAAATGAGCGATGATGGAAAAAGCTGATAGTACAGCCGATAGTATCTGTTACCATCTGAAGACACACTTTATATTTATACTGGTCAAACAGACAAACAACTGCTTTATAAGTGTGGCAGCTGCTGTATTAACTCTGCCTAATAAAATCAAAGATCTACCTTATGTTTACTTTGAACACACATGAGGCCCCTTTGGCTTTTATAGAAATTAAATGAAATTGTGAGACATTTTCAAAAGTTTTTCTTTTCCTTACGCTCCAAAGAAGAGGGCCTCATGACCCCCTGTGATGTGTTGGTGACGCCTAGTGGGCGGCTGGGCACTTGTGTTGGGAGGATGAGATCAGTATTGAATTTCACAGATGCTGAGGTTATCATGCATGCATTAGTGTCCTCACATTGGATTACCTCAATGTCCAGTTAGAATGATAGCTCCACCTTTTTCTTGCCAAATTGTGTAATTCTAAGAGTCGTCGAGTTCAGAGAAACGTTATAAACTTTGTAAAATGGCTATGACAAATTCCAAATCATTGGTGCCTTCTTGTAAATTCACCATAAATCAAAACATGAAGTTGTTTGTCTCCTTGTAAAAAGTGTCAGTTTGTGTCTGCATAGCTGTACCAGCCTGTCTGCTTCTGTGTCTAAAGTGCATCTTACCTGCCACATGTCACATTTTACAAATACACTAAACAGTAACCACTATAGGCTACTTCTTGGAGAAAGTCCCCAGACTCCCTTAAAAAATGTCTCAATTTAGTGAGTTGTTGAGTTAGGAGAAACTTTATAAACTTTGTGAAACGCTGTCTCTGACTAATTCTTCATATTTTGGGCCTTCTTGTAAATTCAGCAAATGTTCTACATGAACTTCTTTCTGTCTTTGTGTGAAAACATCATGTCTGTTTGTCCCAGTGATGGACGGGTTTATTTGCATATAGAGCAGGAAGTGACTTCTGATCACAAGTGGTCACTGAGACGCAGGTTAATGTAGTGTGTGTGTGTGTGTGTGTGTGTGTGTGTGTGTGTGTGTGTGTGTGTGTGTGCAGGGATCGGGCCACAGCAGAGCAGTGCCTCAAACACCCCTGGCTTCAGTCCTCAGAGCCTCAGGAAACCCAGACGGTAGAGGACATCCTCCCAGTGGAGGACCAGGAGGCATCCAGCTCCAGCAGCAGCTCCACCAGCAGCCCTGAACCTCCCAGCAGCACGACCACAGCTGAGGAGGAGGAAGAGGAGGAGGGGGAAGGCCCGGTGACGGAGGAGCTGATAGTCATGGCTGCCTACACCTTGGGGCAGTGCCGCCAGTCCTCCACCTCAGAGAAGGAGGCGCTGGTGGCTGAGCAGAAGGCTATCTCCAAACGCTTCAAGTTTGAGGAGCCTTTCAGCGCCCTGCAGGAGGTCCCAGGAGAGTTCATCTACTGACCACACCCACCAGGACCAGTTAGTGTTGTCATGGTAACAAACATAGACCTTCTGATTATCCTGTATGTGTATAATCAGACGCTGTTTCACAGTCAATCTGATATTATTTAAGCAGTTGGGTTTTAAGTGCTTTTTTTCAGGTACCCACTTACATTTTCTCCCATAATGCATCACTTTGGTTGACACCCACCCAGCCCAGCTCCTTTAGCAGTTACAGCAGGTTCATGTCTCTTGTATTTCACTTGGTTTGCTGGTGTATTCTTCTCAGCCCTCTGCCACACGTAGACAGTGTGACACACTGACATCTATCCTGACCATCCACACCAACTGTTGGTGTTGAAGAGTGACGTCTTCTTTCTAGAGGCAGAGAGAAAGAGGCTGTAGACAAAGATCCACTTCCATGCCACGGCTGCTGTCAAAATCATGACATGTAATCTGAGTATTTTTCTGAACGGGATTCACATTTAGTGAATTTACACATTGTGTGCGATGTAAATATATAAATAAACGTATAAATGCATAAAAAGTTCAAAACATTGATTGAGATTTAACTTTTGACCTTGAGGACAGCAGTTGACTTAATCTCACCACAGCTTTCGATCACCTCACACAAGCTTCCTCAGTTTTCATGGTAGAAACAAAATGTCCAGGAGGAAGTCCTCCAAAAAAAATGTCAAATTTAAACTGCAGTTCCAAGTCAGCTGGCAAATTGGACCCCCCCAAATATCGAATTTGTGTCGTATTGTTTGACACATGAATCATTATTATTATTATCATTATTATTATTAAGGGACATCAGGATTCCACCAGAGACAAACTTAGAGGGACTGTTTCATAGTTGAGCCCTGTCGGCCAATCAGAATGAAGGACTGGGGATCTGAGCTCTGTCACACAGGTGGCATCAGTTCATCACGTTTTGATCACGAGCAAACTGCATTCTGGGAATCAAGACATCAGTGACTAATGTAGAAAAAGAGAAGTGTCCGGCCACAGACACCAGCTGATCTGTGGCCGATGACTGGAAGTGTAAAGCTCTCTACAGGATGTAAAGTTAGTGTATATAACACGTAGTGACACAGTTCCAGTCATCATATATGTGCATGTGTTCTGATGACTGAAGGGTTGATTTGCAGCTGGGACTGTTTGTCGCACAGTAACTCACCTTTCTTACTTTTTCATGATTTTTTGAATTCAGAAGCCAAATCTTTGTTTCTTTGAGTCCATTTCCTCGTCCGTGCTGCTCTCCTCTGAACACAACCAGCTCCTGTTTGTATCTCGTCTTCTTTTGTATTTGGTGCCATGCTTGGAGAAAATATTTGATTATCATAGCTCTTGCCATTTTTTAAACATTTTTCATTTCAGGTGTTTCTGTTTATTATTGCCGACATCTCTGAGGAGTTTCTAATTCTGTGTAAATAACGCAAAGATCTGTGTTGTTTTAAGAGGTATATTCAACAGTACTGTGTAACATCTTCCTCTGACATCACTGACTGACCCTCTCTCTACTGAACCACACTCCCACTGGGTCTGTACTGTAAATGTATGTTTATGAAACAATAAGCTGTTACTGTGGGAACAGATTTGTACATGAATGTCTTATGCTGTAAATAAATATTTCAAAAGTGAGTGGAGAGTTTTGACTCATCATTTATGATCAGAGACAAACAACCAAACAGCTTCCTGATACGACAATCCCAGCAGTGACACACAACTGGTACACAGTATGACTGGTCTCTGTGGATTATTAATTTCAGAAAGCTTTCAAGCCTGTTGGCGAGCACTTCTGAAATAAGTTTTTTGTCTGTGCATAACAAAGCCGCTGAACTGCACGCCGATAGGATGCCGGTATCAGTCTTGTCTGAGAACACTCCTGCAGCGCCTCACACAGGTCGGCTCCCAAACACTTCCAGAAGTGCTTATAAATATCTGTAGGCAGTCCATCCAGTCCAGGAGCCATCTGACCCACAGCAGCAGTGAGCTCATTCAGGGAGAGATGTTAGCATCCAGGACAGCTTTGTCCTCAGAGCCTAACTGAGGAAGCCCCTGCAGCCCCTGCAGCCCCTGCTCTCTGTTACAGCCCTCCAGCCTGAGGCGGGCGCTGTAGAACTCTACAGCATGATGTCTCATTTCATCTGGGTCAGTTGTCATCGTACCATCAGGGAGGCAGAGACGAACCATTTGTTTGGTCCGAGAGACAGACTTCTCCAGGTGCCAGTGTGAGCTGCATTTAGTGGTTGGTGAGATATGAAAATCTAACGTGACTAAGTGATGGTCAGTGAAACCTGCTGGATAAATGTCCAATAACCTGTTGTTAAAACTTGACATATACACGTGACATTTAAATCCTGTCCAGCCTGGCTGCGCTCATGTTCCCATCTAACACCCTAACCCATGTGTGATGCCTAACCTGGGGATGTTTGACCCTCCATACATCCACTACACCTGACTCTGAGATCACCTGTGACAAAGTGACACAAAGGCTCTGATCACACTGTTTTAAGAAAACCTTTATTTTCCGAAAAATGTCCGGCCTGTCTGAGCCCTGATTTGGAGCATAGATGTTAATGAAAAATAAAGATATGTCCTGTATTTCTTCTCTAGCCACTAAAGCCCTGCCTGTCAGTATCTCTGTGGTGGAGGAGACATTAACATCAAACCCTGGGGAAGAGAGAACGGCTACACCTGCAGAGAAACTAGTCCCATGAGACAGAACATACTGGCCCTTCCAGCCGGCCCCCCTCAGCCGGCCTGTGAGGACAAAAGTACAGAAGGACAATATTTTGTATTTGTACAGAAAAAAGATATGTTACAGCAGCAAGAGACACCCAGATAGCAGTGGACTGCTAGGTCGGCACATCCGCTCTACTGTCTCGGCCATGCGAAGAGGATCTGCCCCGCCTACAGGCAGCGCACCGTCTAACAGCGGACTCAGTGCGGGCACGAGGCGGACCCGCACATCTACGCGCCTTTTTTTGAGGACTATAGAGAGCGGCAGGACAGGAACACAGTAAGTAACCAATGCGAAATATGCTTTATTTGTACTACAGTTGACTACAGCCAGTAAAATTATAACGTTATCGGTCAAACGTAGTTCTTTGTTTGGTTTCGTCGTTTCTAATTAAGACGTGTGTTATTATGGCGCTTAAAGATAACAAGCCCACATTTTCACATTAGCTAGTTACCTGCCCTGATTAGTTTAATTCAGTCACAAGCACATGACGTTATGTATCCTACTTTTTAGCCCTTTAATGTAACCACTGCAGGCGAAATTAATGCTGACATTATCTAACCTACTCAAACGGGCTGTTGAAGATAGGTAATAATACGCGTTTGGGCAATGTTTTTAGCCAATATGTTCACATTTTGGCAAATCGAGGGCATTAAAAGTCTGCTTAATTTGCCATTAACAGCTCAGTTTTGCTATGTAGCCATGGATGTGCGGAGAAGTATTACTTCAACTTAAACATGATGATTCATAGTCAAGTCCTGAAGCGTTTTCTCTCTGATTTTAAAGCGGATGTATGGACACAAATATGTGATTGACCTCAGAGATGTCATCCATCTCTCAGAGTTTAATCACACTGAAAGATGCACTGCGTTTCATGTCTGTACTGTATGAAGGCTTAATTATAACTGAGAGGTTAGCTACAATGACTTTTCTTTTTAAACTCAGATTTAACTTTTAACTCCAGCTCTGTATAACCAAGTTGCATTTTGCAAATTGCAATATATAGTGATATTTACATTTTCCTCCTTTATAGTTTTACAGTCAACTAAATATGTTTGCATCGTGAAGAAAACAAGACATTTGAGGACCACATCTTGGGCTTTGGGAATTACTGATTTAATTTTTTTATTTTTATTTTTTTACATTTTCTGACATTTTCTAGACCAAACAACTAATCGATTAAACGAAAAAAAATAATCCACAGATTAATGAATGATATAAACAGTTAGTTGCAGCCTTACTATTTATCAAATTTTGTCAAATTTAATTTTCACAGTAATATCTGCATGTCTGTAAACATCATTTAAAGTTAGGATCCAAGCATTTCTTGAAATGTGTACCTAAAGTTAGAATGCCAAAGAATAAAATAGTTATTGATTCTATTTAGGGTCGCATTTCATTTTTCCAGTAATACAAGTTCAATGTATTTGCATTTTGTAATGACCTCTCTTGAGTAAGGGAAAGTTCCCCAGCTGACTGTTGTGTAGTTTTATCTGACATGAGCCTCACTGATAACTGATGGCTCTCTTACAACTGCAGAAGAGTTGTATTATGTTATAAAAAAATAAAAACCCAACTTAAACACCTTTACGGTAAAAGCATTTAACTGAAGAACGACAGGGTGGCTTAAAGGATAGGCTCCTATTTTTTCAAGTGGTGATTGAATTGAATCTTTATTAATAAAGCCAGACTGCTTATAATAAGTATTTGGGCTTTTATAAAGAAAAGGAGATGTTGGGGTGAGCTTTTTTGAACAAGGGATCTGGAATTTGTCTAGAACAAATAAGCCACTTAATGAACGGATCCAAGTCAGATCCGGGCCGGGTGAGCTGCTTTATGAGCGGATACAGGTAGGGTCTGGGCCAGAGCCGGTCTGGATCCGTGATCCTTATCTGTTCCGGGTCCGTCCCATCATGCAAGTGGACTCTGATCCAGATCCACTTTGTTTGCTATCTGGGCAGGCTGAGAGGTAAAAAGATGACTAATGAAGGCATTTCTGTGAACACTAGACCAACACCAATCACTGCATCCACTGGAAAGAGGTTGAAGGTCATCGGCCAGTGAACTACCTGACACCTGACGCCATCTTAAAGCAGTGACAGGCTACCATCTCCACCCATATACAAACACCAAACGCGCAACTCCATCTGCTGATAAAGACCACGAGATGCGACTGAAAAGAAGATTTCTAGTAAGTGGAACTTTATCAGGTTCTATTATCGAGGTCAGTGATGGACCTCAAGCTCAACCAAAACATATTATTGTGTTTTGTTCTGTGTGTTGTTGTTGTTGTGTGATCTCATTCTGTTCACATGTAAGGACATGCTTTTACACATCCAGACAGTTGACATATTGCAAAGCTGCAGCATAACCTCCACTGACCACTAGATGGCACCAATGGTATTTATATGAAGGGCCATGTGGAGGATGTCATCATACACCTTCCACTGAGGTACAAACCGATTTCACAAATCAAGAACGGTGATGCTTTTGGCAGTTTAACACATGTAAAGTCTGTTTTGGAGAACGCCTGTTATACTAGAAGAGAATAAAGTAAGTGGGGCGAAGTTATAAGTCAAATGCTGATTCCAAACTACTCCAGGGCATCAACAACAGTAAGAGAATTCATATCCACAGTATACTGTAAATATATGTGTCTTTGAAAGAATCTATTTCCTCTGTTCTGCCTGACTTTCTCCTCAGCTGGTTTGTTGTTGTTGTTGTTTTTTACTGGATTATGAACATTTAGCAGTGCTCTATGTTTGGAAGGCTGACCTCCTTTGTCATAGTTAGCAGCAACACCGCGGCAGCTGTTTGTGGAGAAGAGAATGTTAGTCACAAGTTTTTTTCTGAGAACAATCATTAGTTTTGTTGTTTACATGTTTACATGCCAATGTGCCAGAAATATTGTCTTTCAACATGTCATCCTCCAATCTGGTGGCCACACATTCCATCCTTTTGCATATTGCTTATCACAGCCAACTGTGTTGAGACATTGTGACGTCACTATTGGATGTGTTTGTTCCATTGTGACATTGTAATTGGATTTTGTTCTACTTGTTGTGATTTTCTGTCATCTCTGCCACATATTTGCTTGTATTTCATTACATGGTTTAGGGGACATCATGCACAAAAACTAAAGGGTAATACTACCCTTACAAACAGGAGGCTCTTTGATGAAGAAGAGAAGATAAATGTCTGTCTGTGTGACCCCAAAAACAACAACCGAGTGGTTAAGGCAATGGACTACAAATCCATTGGGGTCTCCCTGCGTAGTTTCTAATCCTGCGGTTGATGTTGGACACTTTTAACATTGGCATTCAGAAGGGATCTGTACTAACAAAGCCTTGACCCTTCAAACAGACAACAAACCATCAAACTGAGTTGTGTGTGCCTCCTCCTGCACAGCCCACAATCAGCACCGACAGGCCATTGTCACTCGCCTGCGTTCATATTTGTGTGACCGTACCGTGCACAAAAAAAAGTGGAGGTCTGACTGCAGATGTCATTGGTTTGATTTGCTGTGATGGTATTTCATGTTCAGTGTGACTGAAATCATCGTTGACGTATTTGTATGATGACAGAGGCGGATCATGGCCTTGCCCATACGCACATGAATGTTATAACAAACGTTGTCCTTTGCATTATACGTCACTAAAACTGAGTTTTTTAAAATCATCGTCTGAAGTGAAGATTTTTCAAAAGCCCGGTTTCTGTGCATCTATAACTTTATGATTTATTCTTGTCATCATCTGTTCGGTGTTCAATCAAGTGTTTTGCAGCCTCAGTTCTATATTCAACATTAACGTCACATGTAGTTATAGATATGTTGAACTGCCTCTTTTCTCTTGTTCTTCCTCCTCCTTTCTCTTTTTTCCCTCCTTATGTTACACACTCTCCTCCCTCTGTATAAACACTGACGTAGACTCCAGATGTGGCAGACATTCCACACTTTTTCATGCGATGGTGGTATAGTGGTGAGCATAGCTGCCTTCCAAGCAGTTGACCCGGGTTCGATTCCCGGCCATCGCAAATGTGAGGTTTTTTTTAAGCTTTATTCATGTCTACTTCCTGAACTCCGTACTGCATTAACATCAAGTTCGTGCAGGAAGATGTCAGAGGAGACAGTCTGCCCATATCTTGGACTAGGGATGTAACGGTTACCGGTGTCACGGTAAACCACGGTAAAATTCCCGACGGTGAAGGTTACCCTTTAAGTTTTAATTACCATAGTAACCGCCGTGGTCGATAACCACGGTGTGGAAAACTCGCGAGGTACTTTATCCAAGTCTCCCTACGCAGGCGCAGCGTGCAACGTGCGCTTGTTATGTAGTGAAGAAGACATGGCGGAGGGAGGACGTGATAGTAGCGGCCCTCAAGGCATTTTTCCGCCTTCAAAGAGAACCAAATCTGAAGTCTGGGCTTATTTTGGTTATTATGAGAATGCTCAGGGACAGCTGGTCGAGGATGGCAGCCCTATCTGCAGGAGCTGCAAGAAGAAAGTTGTTGCGAGGGGCAGCAACACATCCAATTTACTTACTCATTTGCGCGACCATCACCCTCAACTGTTAAGCGAATGCAAGGTAAATTAACCTTAAGCTCAGGTGAATGATGTGTGTATGTCGAGTTTTCTCTGTCTAATTTGCTGTTGTCACTAATGTAAACTGACCGGATAGTGGTATAACTGAACGAAGTTGATCCGTGATTTGACACGTTATCTGAACCGCTTATTAATTGTAGATTTCACTTTTTAAAGTCGACCTAAAAAATTCCCCAAATATTGATGCAGAGCTGCAGTGAGGAGGATCTGAGACAAACACGTACTGGGTGGACTGAGTTAATGAATGCAAACTGACTGAGATGACTGACTTTCATCTCAGCTCCGTTCACCGGAGCAGCGTCTACCTGTGGCTCAGCAGCCATTAGACCAATCAGATTGACCGAGTCCATTGACAACAGACGAGCAAGCAGACAGAGACAGACTGCCAATATATATAAGTAATATCAGAAATATATAATACTTGTGGATTATTTGTAGATTAGACTATATATAAAGAATAATATAAAATGGTGACTATAACAAGTGTTTAGATAGAGATAAGAGCCAAAATAGAGCGTTCATAATTAATTTGACAATAATCCTTTTTGTTTTGATCTAAAAAATTATCCAACCTGTTTCTCACAAAAGTGATATGATCTAGATTGTGAGTTTTGTGATCTGTTGGTTGCACCCTTGGTATTAAGTAACAATGACAGTAATAATTAATAATGACATTTTCTATTCATTTTTTTCACAGAGAGGGTCTGCTGGCCAATCGAGTGCTACTGCCAGTACATCTCATTCTACCTCTGTAACGCAGACACATGATAATTTTGGTCACTATTACCGTGGTGTGAAATTTTCATACCGTTACATCCCTATCTTGGACTATGCAGTACACATTGAAGAAGACAGAAGACCTACACACACAGATCAATACTTGCTGTTGGCTCTCATCACCCACTGGAGCACAAGCTGGGGGTCATCAGAACGCTAAACCATCAGGCTGAGACCGTGCCCACTAAGACAGAGGGGAAGGAGAAGGAACAGAAGCACATCAGGGGAGCACTTAAAACCTGTGGCTACCAGAACTGGACCTTTGTCAAAACCTCTAAAAGATCCAGAGCAGACAGAGAGGAGGAGACCAGAAAACGTAACAATGTCATCATTCCTTATGTCACGGGAACATCTTAGAAACTCAGAAGGATCTTCAAGAAACATCGTATCCAGGTTCACTTCAAACCTACCAACACACTCTGGTAGAAACTTGTCCATCCTAAGGACAAAACACCCAGCCATAAACAGAGTAATGTAGTTTATGCTGTTCAATGCAGCCAGGACCTCTTCCTCCCTCTGTACAAACACTGACGTAGAGTGCTGATGTGGCAGACCTCCTGCTGTTATTCATGCGATGGTGGTATAGTGGTGAGCATAGCTGCCTTCCAAGCAGTTGACCCGGGTTCGATTCCCGGCCATCGCAAGGAAATAACAGCAGGAAATGGAATCCAGTTAATCACAGCAGTGGAAGTAGCTTTATGACAGCCTGTAGGAGACAGTGGACCATGGTAGGGGTATTGAGCCATGGACAGTGTCAGTACCTGGGTGGGTTGCCACTGTACACTGCAAGAGTAGGTAGAGGAAGAAGGCTCCAGGTGGGGGGCATGGCAGATTAATAGTCAATCATGCGAAGCAGTGGTCAGAACAACATGCTGGATGTTAGCTGCTAATATTGTGCTACTGAGACTTTTTTGGGGAAGACCGTCGGTCTGGAAGAGGGAAGAACGGTTCCAGAACAGGTTGAAGTTGTCAATGAAACCATTGTTGTGGATTCTTCAGGTGGACTGGAGCCAGGTGTTCAGACTGAGGATTCTGGAGAAATGCCCAGCTCCACGGCCGGGAATTGGCAGAGGTCTGCTGAGCCAAACATCCTTTCCACAGCTGTTTAAGAAGCTGAAGAGGGCATTTTTAGTCAGCTCCGACTGCCGACGAGCCGTGTCATTGGTTCCGACATGAACTAGAACCCGGTTAATGGATGATGGGAGAGAGCACAGTAGGTCAGGAAGCTTATTCAGGATAACTGGCACCGTGGCTCCTGGAACGCAGTGTGTGGCTGCGTTGAAAAAGCGAATCTTCCTAGTGATTGAGTCTCCTATGATGAGTGTGGTTGGAGCGAAGAGGGTACGAGGAGACGATGGCTGTGGGCTTTCAGTACTCTGTGTCTGAGCAGGGGAGTGCTGTGGCCGTGTAGTAGCTATGTACCTCGGAGAGGTATCGATAGCCGGCTTGGTGTGAGGAAGAGCACCGGAGCTTCCCTCAGGATCTGGCGCCATGAGGAGGAGGCTTTGGACCTGGATGAGAGCCGCTGTTTCAGGCCCGGGCGAGGAAGGTCGTCTGGGTCAGCAGGTATCGCCATTGGGCGAAGAGGAGCAGCAGTCGTCGTCATCGGGCGATGAGGAGCCGCAGGGTGGTCATCTGGATGAGCCGGGTTGTCAGCCGACAGGGCTGCATAGCGGTTTGAGAGGTTCAGGCAAGGCGGAGGAGCAGACCCATCTGGGTCCCTCTTTTGACCGCGGACCAGAACCTCGGTCCAAGGCAGCTGCTTGGGTGTTGAGCAGGAGGAGAGTTGTGGGCCAGCAGCTGGGTCCCACACAACCGTGTCCCTGAGGATTGCAGTGAGCGAGGTGATCTCTTTGGATTGTATGGATGCTACATCCATGAAGTTGGATAGCAGTGACTCTTTCTTCTGGAGTTCATCAGAGAGCCGTCGGATATCATCCTTGAGGTCAGAGATCTTTTTGTTTGCTTGCTGTAGGAGTTCACAATCCACACCGGGCATGGTTAGCAATGTTGTTGTGTTTAGCTTAGCCGTGACGCTAACAAGCAACACTGGTCAGGCGGTTAGACTCTTAGAGCAGTCCAAAAAGTCAGGTGGAAAGAGTGTTGAGAGTATCCTCACTGTTTGTGTGTCTGTTTGTTAAACTGTGGCTGTACGCTGCTGAAAATGCCCAAATAATTTGCCGCAACAAAAATTTGGCGCTTGTCTCTCGGTGTGTCGCAGTTTGGTGACGTAGTGATGTAACAAGCATGTGATAACAGTAATTGGTCGACTCATGGTATACATACATGAAAATATGTGTATACGTATCTTTGACTTGTAAATGTGATTGTCATTGGTTTGATTTGCTGTGATGGTGTTTCATGTTCAGTGTGACTGAAATCCATGTAGACGTATTTGTATGACAGAGGCAGATCATGGCCTTGCCCATATGCACATGACTGTTATAACAAATGTTGTCCTTTGCATTGTACGTCACTAAAACTGAGGAGTTTCTTAAAATCATCATCTGAAGTGAAGATTTTTCAAAAGCCCGGTTTCTGTGTATCTATGACTTTATGATTTATTCTTGTCATCATCTGTTCGGTGTTCAATCAAGTTCAGCCTCAGTTCTATATTCAACATTAACGTCACATTTAGTTATAGATATGTTGAACTGCCTCTTTTCTCTTGATCTTCCTCCCTCTTTCTCTTTTTTCCCCTCCTCATGTTACACACTCTCCTCCCTCTGTACAAACACTGACGTGGAGTGTTGATGTGGCAGACATTCCTCCCTTTTCCATGCGATGGTGGTATAGTGGTGAGCATAGCTGCCTTCCAAGCAGTTGACCCGGGTTCGATTCCCGGCCATCGCAAATGTGAGTTTCTCCCAGCTTTATTCATGTCTACTTCCTGAACTCCGTACTGCATTAACATCAAGTTCATGCAGGAAGAGGAGACAGGCTGCCCTTTTTGGACTGTGCAGTACACATTGAAGAAGACAGAAGCCTCAACAATAAGGTGTACAGAAAACCTACACATATCAATATAGAGCTGTGCGATATTACGATATATATCGTAGTGCGATATAAATATGTCTACCGTAGGATATAACTCTCTGTTGTCTATATCGTAATTTTAACGTGTAGGCTATTTGTTTAGCACTGTTGCTACACTAACGTTAACGTACACTACGGTTGTGATTTAATACACCGTGTAAAGCACAACTCAACGCCGGAATGACCATTGGATATCCAAATTTTGAGTTCAAAACAAGTTCATTGTATGAAGGCGAATGTAACTGCAGCAACGCTACTGCTTTGTGGCAGCATTTTTACGTCACCCGCAAGGACTCGTTTACGGCACTGGTCGCTTGGGAGTAAACAGAGGCAAAGCAGCATGGCGGAGACGGAGGAGAGTGCAATGGAAGACGAAAATAACGTTACTAGTAACGTTACATCAGACGCGGATACAGAAGCAGAACCCCAAGAAGATTTGGTGCGGGATATATATCGTTATCGGGATATAAAATTAGCTATATCAAGATATAAAATTTTGTCCATATCGCACAGCACTACATCAATACTTACTGTTTGACTCTCATCACCCACTGGAGCATAAGCTGGGGGTCATCAGAACAGAGCAGAGTAATGTAGATTATGCTGTTCAATGCAGCCAGGACTGCACAGATTTGTACATTGGGGAGACAAAACAACCTCTCCATAAACAAATGGCACAACACAGGAGGGCCAACTCCTCAGGTCAAGACTCTGCTGTCCACTGACATCTGAAGGAGAAAAATCATCCCTTTGAGGACAACAATGTAAACATCTTGGCCAGAGAAGACAGATGGTTTGAAAGAGGAGTAAAAGAATCCATCTATGTTAAACTGGAATGACCGTTTTTGAACAGAGGAGGTGGCCTAAGACATTACTTATCACCCACATACAATGCAGTACTGAGTTCCCTCCCCAGACAGCTTAACAACCATTCACACCTGGGCTCACCTAGCCTTAGCAACCCACATGAAGGCAGAGACCCACAAGTGACCCTATTGACTCTGAAACTCAGAGCTCACAGGTGACCTAAACGACTCTCTCATGAATGCCTTAAAATGTTTCTCAACACATTTCTTATTACTCTGAAGAAGAAAATGTACAATAAATCTGCATGTGTAACATGCAGATTTATTGAGAGACTTTGAGAGGTGGATGAATAGAAAAAATACAACACAACTTTTGGCTTGGGACTGAAAAGTTTAAGGACAGTGATTGAATGTAACTAAGTACATTTACTCAAGAACTGTATTTAAGTATCTATAACTATGATTTATTCTTGTCATCATCTGTTAGGTGTTCAATCAAGTGTTTTGCAGACTCAGTTCTATATTCAACATTAATGTCACATGTAGTTATAGATATGTTGAACTGCCTCTTTTCTCTTGTTCTTCCTCCTTCTTCCTCTTTTTTCCCCTCATGTTACACACTCTCCTCCCTCTGTACTAACACTGACGTAGACTCTAGATGTGGCAGACATTCTCTTTACTTCTTATGCGATGGTGGTATAGTGGTGAGCATAGCTGCCTTCCAAGCAGTTGACCGGGGTTCGATTCCCGGCCATCGCATATGTGAGGTTTTTTAAAGCTTTATTCATGTCTACTTCCTGAACTCAGTACTGGATTAACATCAAGTTCGTGCAGGAAGATGTCAGAGGAGACAGTCTGCCCATATCTTGGACTATGCAGTACACATTGAAGAAGACAGAAGACCTACACACACAGATCAATACTTGCTGTTCGACTCTCATCACCCACTGGAGTACAAGCTTGGGGTCATCAGAATGGATGGAAGGAGAAGGAACAGAAGCACATCAGGGGAGCACTTAAAACCTGTGGCTACCAGAACTGGACCTTTGTCAAAACCTCTAAAAGATCCAGAGCAGACAGAGAGGAGGAGACCAGAAAATGTAACAACGTCATCATTCCTTATGTCACGGGAACATCTTAGAAACTAAGGAGGATCTTTAATAAACATCTTATCCTGGTTCACTTCAAACCTACCAACACGCTGAGGTAGAAACTTGTCCATCCTAAGGACAAAACACCCAGGCATAAACAGAGTAATGTAAATTATGCTGTTCAATGCAGCCAGGACTGCACAGATTTGTACATTTGGGAGACAAAACAACCTCTCCATAAACGAATGGCACAACACAGGAGGGCCAACATCTTCAGGTCAAGACTCTGCTGTCCACTGACATATGAAGGAGAAAAATCATCCCTTTGAGGACAACAATGTAAACATCTTGGCCAGAGAAGACAGATGGTTTGAAAGAAGAGTAAAAGAATCCATCTATATTAAACTGGAACAACCATTTTTGAACAGAGGAGGTGGCCTAAGACATTACTTATCACCCACCTACAATGAAGTACTGAGTTTCCTCCCCAGACAGCTTAACAACCATTCACACCTGGGCTCACCTAGCCCTAACAACCCACATGGAGGCCGGTTGCGTCAATGACCCACAGGTGGCCCTAACGACTCTGAAACTCAGAGCTCAAACGTGTCCTTAACGACTCTGTAAGGACACTCCCACACAGAGTTTAAAAGTCTGCAGCTCCCCTCCAGTTAGTTAGAACTGAAGAAGCCTCTTGGATGAGAGCTGACATGTCTTCAACAAACTGAAACAAGTCCAGCTGCCTACGATACAGCACTGAGAATTCCTATGACGTGGATGACAGAGAACCTTCATCAACATCATTCAAAGCCATCCCACTTGTTCTTAGTGCTTCTTAAATACTCAATAATATTCAATGTGAACTCTGCCTTCAGAGATGCAACCCCATGTGTTATTTATCGGTTATGATGCTGTTGTATATATATATGGCACATGCAGATTTTTATAAATGCATTGAACAAATGGATTTTTTAAGAAAACCTACATTTTAAAAAGATAAAGGCCATCATAAATACAACTATTGACATAAAATGTTTCTCAACACATTTCTTGTTACTCTGAAGAAGAAAATATGCAATAAATCTGCATGTGTAACAACAGAGAGACTTTGAGAGGTGGATGAATAGAAAAAATACAACACAACTTTTGGCATGGGACTGAAAAGTTTAAAGACAGTGATGGAATGTAACTAAGTACATTTACACAAGAACTGTATTTAAGTACAATTTTGAGGTACTTGTACTTTAGTCATGTATTTCCATTTCCTGCTATTTTATACTTCCACTCCACTACATTTTGGAGGCAAATATTTTACTTTTTACATTTATTTGATAACTTTAGTGACTAGTTATTTTGTAAATTGCATGCTGCGACAGAGCCAAAGTAGCACATTATTAAATCAATAGATTATTAAACCCACTGATTCCGATAATTAGAAAAAAAGCTGAGTATTGGATCTGATAATCGGCCAGGCAGTAATTGGTCAACTCATAGTTTACATACATGTAAATATGTGTATAAGTATCTTTGACATGTAAGTACATGCTTTTACACATCCAGACAGTTGACATATTGCAAAGCTGCAGCATTACCTCCACTGACCACTAGATGGCACCAATAGTATTTATATGAAGGGCCATGTGGAGGACGTCATCATACACCTTCCACTGAGGTACAAACTGATTTCACAAATCAAAAACGGTGATGCTTTTGGCAGTTTAACACATGTAAAGTCTGTTTTGGAGAACGCCTGTTGTACTAGAAGAGAATAAAGTAAGTGGGGCGAAGTTATAAGTCAAACGTGGAAGGCTGACCTCCTTTGTTACTAACTGAGTGGTCATACTTAGCAGCAACACAGCAGCAGCTGTCAGTCGAACGTTTTTTTTTCTGAGAACAACCATTAGTTTTGTTGTTTACATTGTTTACATGCCAATGTGCCAGAAATATTGTCTTTCAACATGTCATCCTCCAATCTGGTGGCCACACATTCCATCCTTTTGCATATTGCTTATCACAGCCAACTGTGTTGAGACATTGTGACGTCACTATTGGATGTGTTTGTTCCATTGTGACATTGTAATTGGATGATATTCTACTTGTTGTGATTTTCTGTCATCTCTGCCACATATTTGCTTGTATTTCATTACATGGTTTAGGGGACATCATGCACAAAAACTAAAGGGTAATACTACCCTTACAAACAGGAGGATTTTTGATGAAGAAGAGAAAATAAATGTCTGTCTGTGTGACCCCAAAAACAGCAACCGAGTGATTAAGGCAATGGACTACAAATCCATTGGGGTCTCCCTGCGTAGATACTAATCCTGCGGTTGATGTTGGACACTTTTAACATTGGCATTCAGAAGGGATCTGTACTAACAAAGCAGCGTGTGTGGTTGACCCTTCAAACGGACAACAAACAATCAAACTGAGTTGTGTGTGCCTCCTCCTGCACAGCCCACAATCAGCACCGACAGGCCATTGTCACTCGCCTGCGTTCATATATGTGTGACCGTACCGTGCACAAAAAAAAGTGGAGGTCTGACTGCAGATGTCATTGGTTTGATTTGCTGTGATGGTATTTCATGTTCAGTGTGACTGAAATCATCGTTGACGTATTTGTATGATGACAGAGGCGGATCATGGCCTTGCCCATACGCACATGAATGTTATAACAAATGTTGTCCTTTGCATTATACGTCACTAAAACTGAGTTTTTTAAAATCATCGTCTGAAGTGAAGATTTTTCAAAAGCCCGGTTTCTGTGTATCTATAACTTTATGATTTATTCTTGTCATCTTCTGTTAGGTGTTCAATCAAGTGTTTTGCAGCCTCAGTTCTATATTCAACATTAACGTCACATGTAGTTATAGATATATTGAACTGCCTCTTTTCTCTTATTCTCCCTCCTTCTTTCTCTTTTTTCCCTCCTTATGTTACACACTGTCCTCCCTCTGTACTAACACTAACGTAGACTCCAGATGTGGCAGACATTCCTCTCTTTTTCATGCGATGGTGGTATAGTGGTGAGCATAGCTGCCTTCCAAGCAGTTGACCTGTGTTCGATTCCCGGCCATCGCAAATGTGAATATTTTTTAAGCTTTATTCATGTCTTCTTCCTGAACTCCATACTGCATTAACATCAAGTTCATGTAGGAAGATGTCAGAGGAGACAGTCTGCCCATATCTTGGACTATGCAGTACACATTGAAGAAGACAGAAGACCTACACACACAGATCAATACTTGCTGTTTGACTCTCATCACCCACTGGAGCACAAGCTGGGGGTCATCAGAACACTAAACCATCAGGCTGAGACCATGCCCACAAAGAAAGAGAGGAAGGAGAAGGAACAGAAGCACATCAGGGGAGCACTTAAAACCTGTGGCTACCAGAACTGGACCTTTGTCAAAACCACTAAAAGATCCAGAGCAGACAGAGAGGAGGAGACCAGAAAACGTAACAACGTCATCATTCCTTATGTCACGGGAACATCTGAGAAACTCAGGAGGATCATCAATAAACATCGTATCCAGGTTCACTTCAAACCTACCAACACGCTGAGGTAGAAACTTGTCCATCCTAAGGACAAAACACCCAGGCATAAACAGAGTAATGTAGACAGCTTAACAACCATTCATACCTGGGCTCACCTAGCCCTAACAACCCACATGAAGGCCGGTTGGGTCAATGACCCACAAGTGGCCCTAACGACTCTGAAACTCAGAGCTCACAGGTGTCCTTAACAACTCTGTAAGGACACTCCCACACAGAGTTTAAAAGTCTGCAGCTCCCCTCCAGTTGGTTAGAACTGAAGAAGTCTCTTGGACAACAACAACTTTATGATTTATTCTTGTCATCATCTGTTAGGTGTTCAATCAAGTGTTTTGCAGCCTCAGTTCTATATTCAACATTAACGTCACATTTAGTTAAAGATATGTTGAACTGTCTTTTTTCCCCTCCTTATGTTACACAGTCTGCTCCCTCTGTACAAACACTGACGTAGAGTCCTGATGTGGCAGACATTCCACTCTTCTTCATGCGATGGTGGTATAGTGGTGAGCATAGCTGCCTTCCAAGCAGTTGACCAGGGTTCGATTCCCGGCCATCGCAAGGAAATAACAACAGGAATTGCAATCCAGTTCATCACAGCAGTGGAAGTGAATTTATGACAGTCAGTAGGAGGGAGTGGACCATGGTAGGGGTGTTGAGCGATGGAGAGTGTCAGTACCTGGGTTGGTTGCCAGGGGGAGCTTGTGAGAGATACAGTACTGTGTGCTGCAAGAGTAGGTGGAGAAGAAGAAGGCTCCAGGTGGGAGGCGTGGCAGGTCAGTAGTCAGTCACGCGGAGCAGCGATCAGAAGAGCATGCTGGATTTTAGCTGCTGAGACTGTTCGGGTGAAGTCTGTTGATCTGGAAGAAGGAAGGACAGTTCCAGAACAGGTTGAAGTTGTCAATGAAACCAATGTTGTGGATTCTGCAGGCGGACTGGAGCCAGGCGTTCAGACTGAGGATTCTGGAGAAACAGCCAAGAGTTGGCAGAGGTCCGCTGAGCCAAACATCCTTTCCACAGCTGTTTAAGAAGCTGAAGAGGGCATTAAAGTCCTTTTTAGTCAGCTCCGACTGCCGACGAGCCTGGTCATTGGTTCCGACATGAACTAGAATGGTTCATGGATGATGGGAGAGAGCACAGTAGGGAAGCTTATCCAGGATAACTGGCACCGTGGCTCCAGGAAAGCAGTGTGTGGCTGCGTTGAAAAAGCGAGTGATTGAGTGATGAGTGTGGTAGGAGTGAAGAGGGGACGAGGAGACAATGGCTGTGGGCTTTCAGTACTCTGTGCTCGAGCAGGGGAGTGCTGTGGCCGTGTAGTAGCTATGTACCTCGGACAGGTATCAATAGCCAGCTTGGTGTGAGGAAGAGCACCGGAGCTTCCCTCAGGATCCGGCGCCGTGAGGAGGAGGCTTTGGACCTGGATGAGAGCCGCTGGTTCAGGCCCGGGCGAGGAAGGTCATCTGGGTCAGCAGGCATCGCCATCAGGCGAAAGAGGAGGAGCAGTCGTCATCATCGGGCGAAGAGAAGTCGCAGGCATCGCCATAGGGCGAAGAGGAGTCGCAGGCGTCGTCGTCAGGCGATGAGGAGCCGCGGGGGGGTCATCTGGATGAGCCGGGTTGTCAGCCGACAGGGCTGCATAGTGGTTTGAGAGGTTCAGGCAAGGCAGAGAAACAGACCCATCTTTTTTTTTTTTTTAAACCTTTATTTAATCTCGAGAATCATTGAGAGGAAGCTCTCATTTTCAATGATGTCGAGAGTACAAGTCAGATATTTACAACACAAAGTACAAATAAGACAACAACACAGCACAAGTTAAAGAAGGAAAGAACACAGAAGACAGTTTCATCCATTAAAAACAGTTACATTCATAGACAGAGGAGTTTGTTATCATAGTTTTAAACTGACCCAGACACAAGTATCTGTAGTTTTAATGTTAGTTGTAAATGATTCCAGGTGGATGCTGCAGAGAAACTAAAAGCAGTTCTACCAAATGAGGTGTTTGTCCATGGAATTTTGAGTGTCAAACAGTTACTTGAGCGAGTTGAGAATGGAGTATGAGACTGATTTAGCAAGGAAGTAATATATGATGGCATTTTTCCAATTAAAGCTTTATAAATAAATAAGAGCCAATGCCTGTCCCGTCTTAAAGCTAGAGGGGCCCAGCTCACCTTCTCATATAAAACACAATGATGAGTCAAATAGCTGTTATCAGTGATGAATCTAATCGCAGAATGGTAAATGGGGTTCAGGGCAGCAAGTGTGGAGGCAGAGGCATTCCTATAAATGACATCACCATAATCTAAAACAGATAAGAATACGGCTTCTACGATCCGTTTTCTGCTGAACAATGGGAAGTTGGTTCTGTGTCTGTAAAGGAAACCGATTTTTTGTCTTAACTTGTTTGACAGTGTCAATGTGATATTTGAAAGTGAGTTTTTGATCTAACCAGATACCCAGATATTTATATTCTGAGACTCTTTCAATACTGTGTCCTGTGCAAGTGGTGATAAATAACCCAGGGTCATTAATGTCTTTAACTTTAGAGAATAGCATGTATTTGGTCTTATTTGAGTTGAGAACTAGTTTCAGATGAGATAAGGTATACTGCAATTGATTCAATGCTTGTTGAAGGGTTTGAATGGCTGAATGTGCAGTGTCAGTGGAACAGTACAGAATTGTATCGTCTGCATAAAGATGGGCATTACAATTTGTTATGTTGGACGTAATGCTATTGATGTATATTGTAAACACAACAGGACCCAGTATTGTACCTTGTTGGAGTCCCTTTGATAGTGTTAAATATGTAGAACGGCTGTTTGCGAGAACAACACATTGCTTTCTCTGTGCCAGATAATCTTGAAACCTTGAAGTCAGAGTCGAAATCCACCTCACTTAATCTCCGAAGGAGCAAGGAATGGTCGACAGTATCAAAGGCTTTTGATAGGTCTACAAACAGTGCAGCACAATATTTTTCTTTATCAAGGAAGGATACAATATCATTTGTAACAGAGGTTATGGCAGTGATGGTACTGTGATTGGTTCTCAAGCCGGATTGGCGTGGATTTAAGACCTGGTTATTGTGGAGAAACACTTTAATCTGATTATTAACAGATGATTCTAAAACTTTTGCAAGAGAGGACAGTTGGTCAATAGGTCGGTAATTATTAACGTCTGATTTATCCCCACCCTTATGTAATGGGACTACGTGTGCAGTTTTCCATGCTTGGGGGAAGGTCTTTGTTAAAATAGAGAGGTTGAATATATGTGTAACTTGATCCGTAATCTGGGTCCCTCTTTTGACCGCGGACCAGGACCTCGGTCCAAGGCAGCTGCTTGGGTGTTGAGCAGGAGGAGAGTTGTGGGCCAGCAGCTGGGTCCCACACAACCGTGTCCTGGGGAATTGCACTGAGCACGGTGATCTCTTTGGATTGTACGGATGCTACATCCATGAAGTTGGATAGCAGTGACTCTTTCTTCGGGAGTTCATCTGAGAGCCGTCGGATATCATCCTTGAGGTCAGAGATCTTTTTGTTTGCTTGCTGTAGGAGTTCATAATCCACACCGGTCATGGTTAGCAATGTTGTTGTGTTTAGCTTAGCCAGGACGCTAACAAGCGACACTGGTCAGGCGGTTAGACTCTTAGATCAGTCCAAAAAGTCAGGTGGAAAGAGTGTTGAGAGTATCCTCACTGTTTGTGTGTCTGTTTGTTAAACTGTGGCTGTACGCTGCTGAAAATGCCCAAATAATTTGCCGCAACAAAAATTTGGCGCTTGTCTCTCGATGTGTCGCAGTTTGGTGACGTAGTGATGTAACAAGCATGTGATAACAGTAATTGGTCGACTCATGGTATACATACATGTAAATATGTGTATAAATATCTTTGACTTGTAAATGTGATTGTCATTGGTTTGATTTGCTGTGATGGTATTTCACGTTCAGTGTGACTGAAATCATCATGGACGTATTTGTATGATGACAGAGGCAGATCCTGGCCTTGCCCATACGCACATACGCACAAATGTTGTCCTTTGCATTGTACGTCACTAAAACTGAGGAGTTTCTTAAAATCATCGTCTGAAGTGAAGATTTTTCAAAAGCCCGGTTTCTGTGTATCTATAACTTTATGATTTATTCTTGTCATCATCTGTTCGGTGTTCAATCAAGTGTTTTGCAGCCTCAGTTCTATATTCAACATTAACGTCACATGTAGTTATAGATATGTTGAACTGCCTCTTTTCTCTTGTTCTCCCTCCTTCTTCCTCTTTTTTCCCTCCTTATGGTACTCACTCTCCTCCCTCTGTATAAACACTGACGTAGACTCCAGATGTGGCAGACATTCCTCTCTTTTTCATGCGATGGTGGTATAGTGGTGAGCATAGCTGCCTTCCAAGCAGTTGACCCGGGTTCGATTCCCGGCCATCGCAAATGTGAGGTTTTTTAAAGCTTTATTCATGTCTACTTCCTGAACTCAGTACTGCATTAACATCAAGTTCATGTAGGAAGATGTCAGAGGAGACAGTCTGCCCATATCTTGGACTATGCAGTACACATTGAAGAAGACAGAAGACCTACACACACAGATCAATACTTGCTGTTCGACTCTCATCACCCACTGGAGCACGAGCTGGGGGTCATCAGAACGCTAAACCATCGGGCTGAGACCATGCCCACAAAGAAAGAGAGGAAGGAAAAGGAACAGAAGCACATCAGGGGAGCACTTAAAACCTGTGGCTACCAGAACTGGACCTTTGTCAAAACCTCTAAAAGATCCAGAGCAGACAGAGAGGAGGAGACCAGAAAACGTAACAATGTCATCATTCCTTATGTCACAGGAACATCTTAGAAACTCCGAAGGATCATCAATAAACATCGTATCCAGGTTCACTTCAAACCTACCAACACGCTGAGGTAGAAACTTGTCCATCCTAAAGACAAAACACCCAGGCATAAACAGAGTAATGTAGTTTATGCTGTTCAATGAGGCCAGGACCTCTTCCTCCCCCTGTACAAACACTGACGTAGAATGCTGATGTGGCAGACATTCCTCGCTTTTCATGCGATGGTGGTATAGTGGTGAGCATAGCTGCCTTCCAAGCAGTGGACCCGGGTTCGATTCCCGGCCATCGCAAGGAAATAACAGCAGGAACTGGAATCCAGTTAATCACAGCTGTGGTTGTAGCTTTATGATAGCCAGTAGGAGACAGTAGACCATGGAGAGTGTCAGTACCTGGGTGGGTTGCCACTGTACACTGGAAGAATAGGTAGAAGAGGAAGAAGGCTCCATGGCAGATTAATAGTCAATCATGTGGAGCAGTGGTCAGAACAACATGCTGGATGTTAGCCGCTAATACTGTGCTACTGAGACTGTTCGGGTGAAGACCGTCGGTCTGGAAGAGGGAACGATGGTTCTAGAACAGGTTGAAGTTGTCAATGAAACCATTGTTGTGGATTCTTCAGGTGGACTGGAGCCAGGTGTTCAGACTGAGGATTCTGGAGAAATGCCCAGCTCCACGGCCGGGAGGTCTGCTGAGCCAAACATCCTTTCCACAGCTGTTTAAGAAGCTGAAGAGGGCATTAAAGTCCTTTTTAGTCAGCTCCAACTGCCGAAGAGCCGTGTCATTGGTTCCGACATGAACTAGACCCGGTTAATGGATGATGGGATGATGGGAGATAGCACAGTAGGTCGGGAAGCTTATCCAGGATAACTGGCACCGTGACTCCTGGAAAGCAGTGTGTGGCTGCGTTGAAAAAGCAAATCTTCCTAGTGATTGAGTCTCCTATGATGAGTGTGGTTGGAGCGAAGAGGGGACGAGGAGACGATGACTGTGGGCTTTCAGTACTCTGTGTCCGAGCAGGGGAGTGCTGTGGCCGTGTAGTAGCTACCCTAGCTGTCCTTTGCATTTTACATCACTAAAACTGAGGATTTTTTAAAAACATTGTCTAAAGTGAAGATTTTTCAAAAGCCCGGTTTCTGTGTATCTATAACTTTATGATTTATTCTTGTCATCATCTGTTCGGTGTTCAATCAAGTGTTTTGCAGCCTCAGTTCTATATTCAACATTAACGTCACATTTAGTTATAGATATGTTGAACTGCTTCTTTTCTCTTGTTCTTCCTCCCTCTTTCTCTTTTTCCCCTCCTTATGGTACACACTCTCCTCCCTCTGTATAAACACTGACGTAGACTCCAGATGTGGCAGACATTCCTCTCTTTTTCATGCGATGGTGGTATAGTGGTGAGCATAGCTGCCTTCCAAGCAGTTGACCCGGGTTCGATTCCCGGCCATCGCAAATGTGAGGTTTCTTTTAAGCTTTATTCATGTCTACTTCCTGAACTCCATACTGCATTAACATCAAGTTCATGCAGGAAGATGTCAGAGGAGACAGTCTGCCCATATCTTGGACTATGCAGTACACATTGAAGAAGACAGAAGACCTACACACACATATCAATACTTGCTGTTCGACTCTCATCACCCACTGGAGCACAAGCTGGGGGTCATCAGAATGCTAAACCATCGGGCTGAGACCGTGCCCCCAAAGAAAGAGAGGAAGGAGAAGGAACAGAAGCACATCAGGGGAGCACTTCAAACCTGTGGCTACCAGAACTGGACCTTTGTCAAAACCTCTAAAAGATCCAGAGCAGACAGAGAGGAGGAGACCAGAAAACGTAACAATGTCATCATTCCTTATGTCACGGGAACATCTGAGAAACTAAGGAGAATCTTCAAGAAACATCATATCCTGGTTCACTTCAGACCCACCAACACGCTGAGGCAAAAACTTGTTCATCCTAAGGACAAAACACCCAGGCATAAACAGAGTAATGTAAATTATGCTGTTCAATGCAGCCAGGACTGCACAGATTTGTACATTTGGGAGACAAAACAACCTCTCCATAAACAAATGGCACAACACAGTAGGGCCAACTCCTCAGGTCAAGACTCTCCTGTCCACTGACATCTCAAGGAGAAAAATCATCCCTTTGAGGACAACAATGTAAACATCTTGGCCAGAGAAGACAGGTGGTTTGAAAGAGGAGTAAAAGAATCCATCTATGTTAAACTGGAACGACCGTTTTTGAGCAGAGGAGGTGGCCTAAGACATTACTTATCACCCACATACAATGAAGTACTGAGTTCCCTCCCCAGGCAGCTTAACAACCATTCACACCTGGGCTCACCTAGCCCTAACAACCCACATGAAGGCCGGTTGGGTCAATGACCCACAGGTGGCCCTAACGACTCTGAAACTCAGAGCTCACAGGTGTCCTTAACGACTCTGTAAGGACACTCCCACACAGAGTTTAAAAGTATGCAGCTCCCCTCCAGTTAGTTAGAACTGAAGAAGCCTCTTGGATGAGAGCTGAAACATCTTCAACAAACTGAAACAAGTCCAGTTGCCTACGATACAGCACTTAGATTTACTATTGACCTGGATGACTGAGAACCTTCATCAGCAACTTTATGATTTATTCTTGTCAGCATCTGTTAGGTGTTCAATCAAGTGTTTTGCAGCCTCAGTTCTATATTCAACATTAATGTCACATTTAGTTAAAGATATGTAGAACTGCCCCTCTTTTTCTTGTTCTTCCTCCCTCTTTCTCTTTTTTTCCCTCCTATGTTCCATACTCTCCTCCCTCTGTCCTAACACTGACGTAGACTGCTGATGTGGCAGATATTTTTTCCATTTCTATGCGATGGTGGTATAGTGGTGAGCATAGCTGCCTTCCAAGCAGTTGACCCGGGTTCGATTCCCGGCCATCGCAAAAGTATCCTTTTTTTCAGCTTTATTCATGTCTACCTCCTGAACTCAGTACTGCATTAACATCAAGTTCATGCAGGAAGGTGTCAGAGGAGACAATCTGCCCTTTTTGGACTGTGCAGTACACATTGAAGAAGACAGAAGCCTCAACATTGAGGTGTACAGAAAACCTACACACAGATCAATACTTGCTGTTTGACTCTCATCACCCACTGGAGCACAAGCTGGGGGTCATCAGAACCCTAAACCATCGGGTTGAGACCATGCCCACAAAGAAAGAGAGGAAGGAGAAGGAAAAGAAGCACATCAGGGGAGCACTTCAAACCTGTGGCTACCAGAACTGGACCTTTGTCAAAACCTCTAAAAGATCCAGAGCAGACAGAGAGGAGGAGACCAGAAAACGTAACAACATCGTCATTCCCTATGTCATGGGAACATCTGAGAAACTGAGGAGGATTTTCAAGAAACATCATATCCAGGTTCACTTCAAACCTACCAACACGCTCTGGTAGAAACTTGTCCATCCTAAGGACAAAACACCCAGGCATAAGAAGAGTAATGTAGATTATGCTGCTCAATGCTCCTCAGGTCAAGACTCTGCTGTTCTCTGACATCTGAAGGAGAAAAAACATCCCTTTGAGGACAACAATGTAAACATCTTGGCCAGAGAAGACAGATGGTTTGAAAGAGGAGTAAAAGAATCCATCTATGTCAAACTGGAACGACTGTGTTCAGAGGAGGTGGCCTAAGACATTACTTATCACCCACATACAATGCTGTACTGAATTCCCTCCCCAGACGGCTTAACAACCATTCACACCTGGGCTCACCTAGCCCTAACAACCCACATGAAGGCCGGTTGGGTCAGTGACCCACAGGTGGCCCTAACGACTCTGAAACTCAGAGCTCACAGGTGTCCTTAACAACTCTGTAAGGACACTCCCACACAGAGTTTAGTCTGCAGCTCCCCTCCAGTTAGTTAGTAGTTACTAGTAGTGACTAGTTACTTAAAAAAAAGTTTAAAGACAATGATGGAATGTAACTAAGTACATTTACTCAAGAATTGTATTTAAGTACAATTTTCAGGTACTTGTACTTTCGCCATGTTTTTGCATTTTCTGCTATTTTATACTTCCACTCCTACATTTTGGAGGCAAATATTGTATTTTTTACTCAACTACATTTATTTGATAACTTTAGTGACTAGTTACTTTGTTAATTGCATGCTGAGTCAGAGCCAAAGTAGCACATTATTAAATCAATAGATTATTAAATAGATTAATAGATTATTAAAATATTCTGATAATCAGAAAAAAAGTTGAGTATTGGAGCTGATAATCGGCCAGGCAGTAATTGGTCGACTCATAGTTTACATTAGGGGTGTAACGATTCATCTACTATATCGATGAATCGACTTATATTCCTACGATCCAACTACATCGATCTGTGCTCGGCAAGTTGGCCTTCTGGGCGACATATATCGATTAAACATCATTTGAAATGGTAAAGAATCGATTGTATCGATACTAGGAAATTGCACATTGGATTTAAGTACGGCAAACTTTATGGATGTGTGTTTTTTCCAGGCACCTCTTCCAGCGTTACCGCTGCAGCAGCAGCGCAAGGTAACGTCAGCTCTGCAGAAGCCTCAGGCCTCGCCAGCATGTTTAGAAACTAGGTCGAAACTCAGCTCGGGCGAAAAACATCACAGTAACAGTTGCCAAGTTTATCTGTAAAGACATGCGACCTTACAGTGTGGTTGAAAATCCAGGGTTCTGTGAAATGATTCAAACATTGGAGCCATGGTACCAGATACCGAGCCGACCACACTTCTCAGAAAAGGTTATTCCTGCATTGTACGAAAGTACTAAGAATGAAGTGAAGCTGTCGCTTTCTCAAGCTGAACGAGTGGCGATGACGACGGATGGCTGGACGTCATGCTCAAATCAAGGGTATGTGACAATTACCTCTCATCACATTGATCCGGAGTGGAATATGAAGACATTTGTTCTGCAAACCAGAGTTTTAAACGAAGCCCATGCTGGTAAAAATATTGGTGCGTTACTGCGTGAAGCCTGCACAGAGTGGAAAATCTCAGACAAGAATCCAGCCATCTTCACAGATAACGCCAGGAACATGATTGTGGCCGGTGCAGAAGCCCAGTTCAGTCCGCACATTACCTGCTTCGCACATACGCTCAACCTAGCCTCACAGAAGGGTTTGGGGGTGGACCGTGCTTCCAGGTTGTTGGGAAAAGTGCGAAAAATTGTTGGATATTTTCACCGCAGCCCTATTGCATGTGACGCCCTACGAGAAAAACAAAACCTGATGGATTTACCACATCATAAACTGACCCAAGACATAATGACCAGATGGAACAGTTCATTCGACATGCTTGAACGTTTTTTGGAACAGCAGCCCGCTATAATGGCAACTCTGATGTCCAAGGATCTGTGAAAGAGGGCCAGAGATGTAGGCACGCTGAGTGAGAGTGATATTGCCAACATGGAGGACATTGTTCAGTTGATGGGTCCTGTCAAAATGGCAACCACTGTGATGTGTGAAGAGGACCAGCCAACTCTCTCTGTAATTGCTCCTCTTCACGCAAAACTGCTGAAACACCTACAGCCATGCAAAGACGACTCAATCCTGGTTGCAGAGTTTAAGAGGGTGATGGCCAATGACCTCTCCACACGCTACAGAGGCCCCCAAGATGCTCTCAACATAGGTAATTAATTTGGACTCTTAATTAAAATCAATCTTGGTTATTAGACTGTATTTATTTGTAAAATGCCAAACCTTTGAGTTTTCAAGTTTGAAGTTGAGTTGAGTTTTTTCATATGGAAAAGTAAACAAGATATCTGCAATAAAATTCTTAGTTCATGGTGGCTTTACCTCATTGCTGTGCCACATTTCTTTTAAAAAAACATACTAAAGTTTAATCTATTGATTATTTTGTGTATGAGCAGGTGGTCATCACTTGCAATGTCAGGTCAACTTAATTTAATAATGCAATGCAATACTCCGTTCTTTAAACAGCATCAGCGTTGGACCCGCGATTTAAAGAACTGCCTTACCTGGAAAAAGAGGACAGAGAACAGGTCTACGCAAAACTTGAGGCACAACAGGTAACTCTTCTCTCCTCTTTCCTCTCTCCTCTCCTCTTTCCTCTGCTCTGTTCTCTTCTCCCCTTTCATTTGTCCTCTCTCAACTCTCATCTTTTTCCTCTCTCCTCTAAATTTCTGTGTGCAGTCTTACAGAGCAGAAATTTTAACAGTTCACACATTCTTACTTCCATAGATACCAGCAATGGGAAATCAGGAGGAAGATGAGGGAGGCTCAAGCACAAAGCTGTCAGGATCCCAGGAAGAGACCACAGGTGTGTTTCATGTAATACCAACAAAAGATTGTTGTTGTTTTGTATTAATGAGAAATGAAACAACATGACTATATTTTGAAATACATTTCTTATCATCTTGCAGCTTCGAATGAGTCGCCTCCTTGTAAGAAGAAAGCCTTATATGCACTGTTTGGCGATTCCTTCACCCAAAGAGAAAGAAAATCCACAAGTGAGACAGCCAGAGCAGAGGTGATAAGGTACTGAGCAAAAGACGCGTTGCCTTTGACTGAAAATGCCATGAAGTGGTGGAGATCACAGGAGAAAGAGCTACCACTACTTTCAACCCTTGCTAAACGGTACCTGTGTATCCCAGGCACCAGTGTGCCAGCAGAGCAAGTTTTTAGTACTGCTGGCGATATAGTGAACGCACAGAGAAGTGTTCTGCGGCCAGATCATGTGGATCAGTTGATATTTTTGAAAAAAAATCTGTAGAGTCATTAAACAGTAGTTGGTTACACTTGATCTTTTGTTAAATATCAGTGCACTGCTGTTTGTTTATTAAAATAAGAGTAGTAGCAGGTTCAACCACTGCTCATTTAACCTGAATAGAAGTTGGGTGCACTTTATTATTGTACTCTTTATGTTGAAAACAACAGCAGAAGTAGCAGGTAAACCTAGTGTTAATTCAACCTGAAAAAATGTTGGTTGCACTTTGTTTTTGGTATTACTATTGTATTCTTTATGTTGAAAACAACAGTACTGTATATTGTGTCTTTTCATATTGAAAATGAGAGCAGAAAAGGTCCTGGTTGCACTTGATTCAAATAAAAGGTTAATACATTTGCCATTAATTGTTGTTTACTTGTTTATATCCATAATTAATTTAAACCCAATTCCCTTACAAGAAACAACAGGGATCTAGGAAACTTCACCTGCACTGTCCAGTATCCAGGTATTTATTTCACAGTCACACTGGTTGGATTTTTGGCTAAAAAGTTACTGAATCGATTTCAAGTCACTGAATCGTATCGGATCGTATCATTCTAAATGAACCAAGATCGTCCTTGAATCGTATCAGCAACCACGAATCGTGATACGAATCGAATCGTTAAAATGAATCGTTACACCCCTAGTTTACATGTAAATATGTGTATAAGTATCTTTGACTTGTAAATGTGATTATCATTGGTTTGATTTGCTGTGATGGTATTTCATGTTCAGTGTGACTGAAATCATCATGGACGTATTTGTATGATGACAGAGGCAGATCATGGCCTTGCCCATACGCACATGAATGTTATAACAAATGTTGTCCTTTGCATTGTACGTCACTAAAACTGAGGAGTTTTTAAAAACATTGTCTAAAGTGAAGATTTTTCAGAAGCCCAGTTTCTGACCGTAACAAACGCTGTCCTTTGCATTGTACGCCCAGTTTCTGTGTATCTATAACTTTATGATTTATTCTTTTCATCATGTTAGGTGTTCAATCAAGTGTTTTGCAGCATCAGTTCTATATTCAACATTAACGTCACATGTAGTTATAGATATGTTGAACTGCCTCTTTTCTCTTGTTCTTCCTCCCTCTTTCTCTTTTTTCCCTCCTTATGTTTCACACTCTCCTCCCTCTGTACTAACACTGACGTAGAGTGCTGATGTGGCAGACATTCCTTACTTTTTCATGCGATGGTGGTATAGTGGTGAGCATAGCTGCCTTCCAAGCAGTTGACCCGGGTTCGATTCCCGGCCATCGCAGAATGTGCTTTTTTTCAGCTTTATTCATGTCTACTTGTTTATCTGCTCCAGTCAGTTTACTTTACTGTACACAAGCCGTAAGCTAACGTTAGAGAGCAAGGGCACACACCAAGGGTGTTTGTGTCTGTGTGGTTGCATTCAGACAACTGTCTGTGGACTCAGTCGCCTACTCACCACAGACTCTGCTTCTCTCTTTTTCTCTCCTCTCCTCTCTGTGATGTTGTTCATGAAGTCATGTAAATTTCCCCTCCAGCTCCAGTCAATGTTAAAGTTACAGAACATAAACACCCGAAAACAGAGTAAATGTACAGTCATGGTCAAAACTTTCCGTACACTCATGAAGAACATGTTCATCATGACAGTCTTCAGTTCCAGTGGTTTCTACAGCTCTCATGTTTCTGTAATGAATGAGTGGAACACAAACTACTTTGTCACAAAAACATTCATGAAGGTTGGTTCAGTAATTAATTTATTATAGGTCTTCTGAAAATGTGACCAAATCTGCTGGATCATACAGTAATTCTTATATTTGGTTAAATATCTCTTGGCCATTTTCACCTCAGTTAGCTGCTTTTGATAGCAAGCTTCTGGTCGTCCTCTGGCTGAATTTTTTACCACTCCTCTTGACAGAATCTGTGACGTGCACCATGTTGAGTTACAGCAATGTAACATAAACGTTTGTCAGATTTAATGTCAGACTAGCTACAAACAAACACACGTCACAACAATATTATGTCATGAAAACTTGTGTTAAATTAAACACACATGATGAGACATTTTTGCCATGTGGGAGTCAAAGTTTACACAAGTGCCTGACACAACTCAGTCACAGCACACCGAGCTAACACAATCTGAACCAGCTGGCATGCTACATGCTACCAGCTGAACCTCTGCCCACATGAAATTAGCCTGTGGACAACTTTGCTAACAGCCAAACATTAAGCAAGTGCAACAACACATGATAAGTTAGCAGCTGATCAACAGCAACACATCCAGTTCTGCGTCAGTCTGCAGCCTTTTATTCAGCGAAGCTGTCGTCGATGACAGTCACTGATCACAGATTTCTTCTTCACTTCCTCCATCGACGTCCTCTTTGGTCTCTTCAACCCCTTCACAGCATCAGCAGAGCCCAGGAGCCCGGGTTCTGTTGCTATTCTAATGCTATGTTTCTGTTCAGCAGCAACACAGTGGATAAATGGTGTGTCATTGACTCAACCTAAGAAATCTACTACCTACTATCACCAGCAGATGGTAGTGTCCGTCTGTATCTTCACTGGGGAAACCACTGACTCACTATACATGCTGCCAGTCGTCAGACTGTGTTAAGGCCCTCCACAGCACAAGCTGACACCCACTCACATGTGACACTTTTAAAAAGAGGAAGAGCCTGCCTGCGCCACAGATGGAAGGAAAACACTTCACACATTTTAATCACTCGGGTTTCCCTGATGCAAATTCAGTAGAAGATACTGCCTATGATTAAACATGAACAGTCTAAGGGAAGGTAATACAGGGCCTCAGTAAAACTTGACTCATGCCTCAGCAATATGATCTGCCTGCTAGCTGGGGAATCCACAACAAGCAGCTTCCAGTGAAATGCTACTTTGGGTTTTTTCATTATTTTATTGCTTTTTCCTGCTGACATTCTGCAGAATGTGTAGCAGGAACATTATCAGTCACACAGGTTTGCTTCATGTTTTCATTCCTCTTCACCTGTTTTCACCATGTTGGCCTTCAGATGTCCTGTAGCAACTAAACATCCAAACTGTATTTAGGATGCCTAATGTGAAAATCTCTGCAAAGGACAGACGTGGAAGAAGTATTATTAATGCTAATACAATAATGTAAAAATACTCCATTACAAGTAAAAGTCCTGCATTAAAATCATACTCAAGTAAGAGCACAGAAGTATTATCATAAAAATGTACTTAATATACCACAAGCTACAGTTCCTGTTGTGCAATGTGCTTTCCCAATGTTATACGTATGTGTAAATGATGATGTTTGTTGTAGCTAACTCAGTCAGAAAGTTTTATGAAATTTTACTTCATAAAACCTCAGTTCTGCCCTAAAACCTTTGCACAGTAAAACATACTTCAACCTGTCTTCAATGTAATTCAGCATTAAAATGTCTTTATGTTAACACTGTGCTTATGGTCTTGGTTAGAAGATCATGTTTGGGCTTTAAATACCTGGTGTGGTCGCCACAAACAAAAATGACAATACCATCAGCCTCAGCTGTACTTTGTGTTTAGAGCTACTTAGCAAAAGTTAGCATGCTGACAAATGTTGAACATGTGCTTGTGCTGACAGTTCAGCCTCAGGGAGCAGATAGCATGGCTGTAGACTCCCGCTCTAAAAGAAATCGTCTCATATCATGACACTTACATGAATCCATAACAGAGTCTACGTGGGAGCAGCAAATGCAGAGTTTGCACTTTCCAGTGAGTCTGATGTCGTTATTCACAGATATTCAGTTAAGAGACCGAGAGGGGAACTGAAGTGTCCCCCGCCCACTGAACTAACCAACGTAACTCACTCTATCCTTTCCATTCAGCCTTATCAGTGATCACGGCTGTCATTTCTGTATCAAATACCAAATCTTTGCACACAGTTTAACAGCTGGAAATTATGAGAGGATTTGATCAAAAACCTCCTGTTGCTAAGAGATGGTGTAATATACATACTGTATGTAAGCACTGCCGCTACAGAAGTCTTACAGTCAGGACATCGAGTTAGATAAAGAAAGTGACCAACAGACTGAATGTGAAACATGTTCTTTTAATTTCACTGGAATCTCTCTCAGTTGTGAAACGGGAAATCCAACATGAATAATCTGATAACATTACTAAATCCTGGAACTACAAGAAGTGACCGATAAGCTCATGGCCTCTCAAATACCTCTCCTTCCATGCAGGTGCAGCTCAACTCTTTGGCTGATGAATACAGAAAAGTTAATAACTTTAGTGTCAGTCAGCTCTGTCTGAGACAACAGCGCTCCAGCCCACTACTTCACAGTGGTGATGGCTGCCATCCAGGAATGTGGATTTGAACACCTGCCCTCTTCACCTGATCTGGCACCCTCAGACTGATGAGGAAGCAGCTCAGTGGTGCCAGTAACAATGTTCACTGTCAACGTTACAACAGTGTTACACCAGCACACCAGTTTAAACAAAGAAGGCAGGGCTCCAGGGTGCGACTATTCTGTTCACACCTGCACCCAAAAATCTGTCAAGTGCAACTAAACATTTTCATTGTTCGCACTGTTGCGCCTCAAATTTAGCAGTTTCTTTTTTAACCAGTTGAAGTGATTGCCATTTGTTGTTGTGTGTGCTGTGATTTAGGAGAAGTTAGGCACACCAGTGTGCACAGGTAGTCTGGAGCCCTGGAGGTGATCAGTATGCTCCACGACAGCTGGACTAAGTGTGTAAATATGGTCAGGGACGATGTTGAAAAATAAATCTGCTAGTTTTAATGAAACTGACTCCTTCTACCTTCGGCCATGAACTTATCAGTCACCTTTAGCAGTAATGAAACATCACAGACGGGATGGTATTTTCATGGTATTGACTTTATTGCATAATGACACATTTTAAAACTTTGGGCTTTTTCTCTGCAAAACACTAAAGAAAACACAAGTAACACAATAGTTGTTTTTTGTAAAAAGCACAGCAGGCCTCATCTCACAGGATGTACAAAACACAAGTCAGATATCACATGCATCCCACAGAAATCATGGTCATGATGCCATTAATATTCCACAGGAATTAACAGGAGGACGTCCATAAAGAACTACATATTGCACATGTTTGCATTGTGCACACACATAACAGATAGCTTACATATTTTAGTGATGAAAGAACTTATTTTTAAAGTCCATCAGACACAGGTTCATGAGGAAAAATCAGCATACATTTGATTAATGTGTTAACTACCACACTGAAATATAGCATGAACAAGAGCCCCACAGGGAGCTCTGGGAAATTATACCGATAGCTAATTAATGCAGCGCTTCCCACTACTGTCCTGCAGAGTTGAGTCACTTCAGTCCATTCAAAGGTTGAGCTAATTCCATTCATTACAAACTTGTAAACAAATGAGCCACGTGGCCTGCAGCTGTCCACCTGTCGGATCTCTTCATCAGTCCTTCCAACAGTGAACATTGAGCCGTACTCTGAAGCTTAAAAAGTATGTGGCTTCAACTTAAGCTCAGCCGCAAAAATGTTGAGCTGTGGTCCAGTGCTAGCCATATTCCGAAGCAGGGGGGCCTGTCACCAGTTTACAGTAACCTGACAAGGCTCCCAGGTCAATGTACAAGGAGCCCTTCCTCCTCGTGTGTCCAGAGTCCTCAGAGTACAGAGAAGATTCTGCAGAGGAGAGAGTGCATGTTAGATAGGGAAAGTATCTTATCATCAACTACTGAAAACAAATTGAGCTCAACACCTCAGTCCTTACCCTGTGTGGTGTCGTGGTGCTGGCTCTGCTGTCGCAGCATGGTGTTGGTGACCTCCTCCAGAGCTGAGTCGAGGCTCCAGCAGCGCGGCTGATCCTCCCTGGACGGGTTGATGGCCTCATCCTTCAGCAGCTCGGACGCCGAGCTCCGCAGTGCAGGGTTCCTCTCCAGGGCTCGTTCCAGAAAGGAGCGCATGGCCAGGCTGCAGTCCTCCGCAATGTCCTCCAGAGGGGGGGCCTGCTTGTGGATCTGTCGGGAGAGAGAGAGCGACCGTTAGAGAACTGCCGCATGAGAGGGAAAAACTACATTTGCATAAACAGTCAAGGCATCCAAATAACCACAAACAACAAGGAGCATATAAAACACGTTTGGTTTTGGTAATAAGGAACAAGGAAGACTGTCAGAGCTCAGCCTGTAGAAGAGACCACGCAGCATTACTTCTCCATGACAGCGGTTTCACGAGGAAGTGAGTACAGTAGTTGTCTGATTTAAAAGAGCTGATAATCATTTGCAAAAACAGAAACAGAACCCATGTCATGGAAAGAAAAAAAAGAGAAGTAGAGACTGACTAAATGCACTGAAGGGCACGGACTGCAATCAGTCACGTTAAAGGTTTTTTAGGTCATGGAAAAGTGTGTCGCACACAGACAGATACTGTCTACCTCACAGCATGTGTCATACGACAGCTATGATAGTGTTTCTGTGGGTCAAACACTGAATGCAAAAAATAACAAACAAACTTTAAGATGGACCCTCAAAATACAATTAATGGTGTAAAAAAAGTGCATCGTTTTATATATCTAGTTATTGGATGACAAATGTAAAAGTTTCTTTTGTTCATGTGTTATCATTAAGTTTAGTACTTAGTTTAGCTTGTTAGCATGCTGGATGGACACAAGCCTTATAACATAACACTGACACTTTAGCAAACATGTTAGCATGTTATGTTAGCAAATAGTTTCGTATTGACTCAGTGGTCATGTGATCCATTTTTAATATGAAAATATTGACAATTGGTGCTTTGACATAACACTGGAGTTAAAGCTAACGTGAGTGCCATTCATTCTCAAGGTAGCTTGTCATAAACTGATTACAAAATTACATGCTGATCCATCAAAGACATTTCTCACAGTATCATTGCACTAGTTGAAAAGTGGAGCATGTCTGTAGGATCTTTCATGGCAGTAAATCCAACAGCTGAGACATGGTGGCGCTAGCTAGAGTAACTAGAGATTGTTAGAGATAATATGCACCAACAGGTAGACAATACTTACAATGTAGAGGTAAGATGGGTAGGCAGTGCGTGGGTATCTGCGGACCCATGGAGGGCTCCCAGTCTGCATGTGAATGATGGTGGTGCCCAGGCTGTAGATGTCCGTCTTGGTGTTATGACCTCGACACAGAACCAGCTCTGGACTCATATACATCTGAATGGAGGACAGGTAACATAACATGAATTAGATATAATGGGGCTGCAGAGGATAATGACAGGACGAGGTGTGGCAGTGTTTTTTTTCTTATCAGTGTTTAAAGGCAAACAGGAAGCATCCTCTTACAGTTAAAGGGTTTTCTGTTTCAACAAACAAGATAACCTTTAGACCCACACTGTGTGTGTCGAGCTAAGAGCAGTACACAACTGTGTTGGCCTTTGCAGTGTGAAAGTAAACACTACGGCATCTTTTTGTCTGCTGGAAATTCCAGGCTGCTCTCCCATGTTAATGTGAGCCTGAGCAGCCTGCGAGCTCTGTCACTCTTATTACTGCTGGGTGTCTGCCCTGGGACTTTCCACAAGCCAAGCCACGAGAGGCCCCAGTGTGCATGTACTAAGACCCATACAAACTGAGACACAAATGGGAAAAGCTAGGCAAATACGTGATGGGAGAACTGGCTCGTGAGAAATCTCTTGGATTAATCCTAAAATTTCCCAAGTGATTACTGATTACATCTGCACTGAGAACCCTGAGCAAAAGCAGACTATTATTAGCATCAGTGGGGTCAATGAGTGCAGCGACTGCTCTGCATTGACGCTCGCCAATCACTGACTTTCTATAATGATTTTGGAAACGACAGAGACGAGTGCTGACAAGTCTTGAGACTCATTTCTTTCATCCCTGGGGAAGTCTAAGCCTGAGTCATGAGTCAACAAGACTGCTGCCTTTTCAAGTAAACGCACACTCAAGATCAGAGACAGTAAACAAGTATTATTGGACTAAAATCATTTGGGTAATGAATTCAATACATACAGTTTGTGTAAGACTATCAGATCCTTGGTTTATTTTCTTACCTCTGTTCCTCTCAGGTCTCTGGGAGTGTACATGTCCTCCGTCATCTGCACCGTCAGGCCAAAATCCACCAGGACTGCTTTGTCTGACATCAGGACAATGTTGCTGGCTGAAGAAAACAGAGGAAATAAATATGCTTTACTGTGCAGGTTACATTTCAGGTCAAATCAAATATAGTGTTTGCATTCATTTTAACTGGAAAACACCAATGAAGCTTCCCAAGAAGAAGTCAAGCGTGTCTCGTGCTTTTAGTGAAGGAATTCACCCGATAATTTGAGGGCAGGCCCACCGTGAAAAGTCTCATCCTTGCACTTAAAAACCACACCCAGGTTTAATTACATATTTTGATCGCAGGCAGGAAATGCAGAGAACCACAGCAACATGTCAGGGGGCCAGGTCAGCCATTGTCGTCAGTCACTTGTCTCCCTGGACCCTACATTTAACCCTGAGGGAGCATGAGAGGAAGGCACCACACAGCCTCCAGGCCATGAGGCTGACAGACCTTTGTGGAGAATGCTTTGATCCCAGCAGCGCCGGCTGTGGTTCAACCAACATGAAAAAACCTCACATCAAACTTCAGGAGAACCCCACCCACTATAATAAGCATGTCTTCTTGTAATCTAAGTCATCAGCCGCCACAGTTTTTGTCAGTGTGACCTGGCTACCAGGAACACTTCCTCAAGACACGTTCATCAAACCAAACGATCTGACTGTCAGACTTCTGTGATCTGTTTGTTTTGTGGCTGTAGGGACTGATTCAGCTATTTCCTGCATGGCACTTGTGGCTCTCTCTAAAACTCTTCACATGGACCGTATCCGTCTGTGGCTTGACTTTGACGTAAAGAGGCACACATTACACCATTTCCTGACCAACTTTTACGAGTTTACTACAACTTACGTTTGATGTCGTGGTGGATGACATTGTGTGAGTGCAGGTACTCCAGCCCCCGCAGGACTTGCTTGGTCACCCAGATGATCTCGAACTCCCTCATGGGCCCACAGCTGTCCAGCTTCTCCAGGACGGAGCCGCCCTCTCCGGCCTCCATGAACAGGTGGACGCTCTGGTCGGCGAGCAGAGCGCCATACAGCTCAGCAATGTTCTCATGACGAAACCGTGCCTGGAATTCCACGTCGGCTGCTTTAAAGTGCTCCATAGGGATCTGTGAGGATGATGATGATGAGATGTAAATTAAATGCACTATCACAATTCAATACCATTGTTCTATGTAAAGGAATAGTTCAACATATTGGGAAACATGCTTCTTTGGTTCTCTGCTGAGAGTTAGTTGAGAAACATAAAGCCAGATGATACATATGGATTCAATGGGATAATATGATAAGCTGTTTCCCAATGTTTCCAGCCTTTATGTAAAGCCAAACCAAGTGGCTGCTGGCTGCATCTTCATATCTGCCATAAAAACATGAGAGTGGTATTGATAAAGCTATAGCCAGGAGATGCTAGGCTTAGCTTAGCTGTGTATAATGACCGGGAGCAGACGGAAACAGCTAGCCTGGCTCTGTCCAAATGTAAAATCAGCCAACCTGCCCATCCAAAGCTCGCTAATCAGCAACTTATAGCTTAGCCAAGCTAGCTGTTTCCATCTGCTTCCAGTCTTAATGATAAACTAAGCTACCCAGAGAGAGAGAGAGTGCCATCTTCTCATTGAACTCTCAGCAAAAAAAAGAAACAAGAGTTGTTTTTTTTGCCAAAATTTCTTAGAAATATCTTTGACACACAATGGACACATTTTTGAATGATGATCGACTGATAACAGTGTTGATTGAGATCTATTGTAACCCAGATACAGAGCACACAACCCCTGACAGTAAGCCTTCTCTGTGTATCCGTTACAGTGTGTGCTTTACACTGTGTCAACATGCCGTTCTGATGATAACACCTGACAGGGAGGAAACTGCTTCATCTCTTGTCAATATTTTCCTGCAGGTGAAGAGTGCAGTATGAGATAGATAAGAAAGGAACAGAGTGTGTTGTAAAAAAGACTGCCGGGAGCTGACGGAGGTAAATCACAACATGTCTATAAAAGGGAGTTAGTGGCAAAATTCCATTCTTGCACTGATCCTGGCCTGTGTTGTAAGTCTGACCTGCTTCTTCTTTTAAGAGAGCTGTTCCTTTTCTCTTGAACTCGAAGGTAATACAGTAAATGGCATGTTGACATGAACATTGTTTGCATAAAAACAAGAAGAGCTGCTGTGTGAACAAACAGTCCTTGGCAGGTGAAGTGATTTTCCACCTAGGGCAAGAGTGGAGAAGGTTGGCTTGATTCCAGCTGTTGCTCGGCAGGACTCACCAGTTTGCATGCCATTCTTTTCCTGGTGGTGATGTCCTGAGCCAAGTGGACTTTCCCAAATGAGCCCTTAGGCACGAGGCTAGAGCCGTGATTCTTGTAGGTCAATTTCCATGGAAACATGAGCACGTCCATGTTGATCTGGTAGCGGCCATGTTTTACGAACATGTACTTCTGCAAACAGAGGTCAGTTAAAAAAAATAAAACATACTGACTTTCATGCACACAAACAGTGAGTCTTGTTACGGAGACGGTTCTCACCTTGTTCAGCAGGACACCTATCTCCTTAGGCAGGTGCTGCAGGGTTGCTGCCTGCATGTTGGAGAGCAGGTTGACAAAGGACAGGAGGTCTGTCACCGTCCCGTACCGAACACCACCACCCCCATCGACATAGTCCTTCTGCTGACACCCCGGACCCTCCGAGTCCCCCGCCTCCTCGTTCTCATCCATCTCCTCCTGAGAGAGACCTTCCTCTTCGAATGACGAGCCTCCTTCCTCCTCTTCCAGCTGATACAGAGTCTCTGCAGCGTTGATGATGTCCTCTATATTCATGTGAGCCAACAGCAGTTCTATTCCATTATCATATTTGTAATCCATGTTGATCCTCGACTGGTGTCGCTCACTCTAAAATGAAACATGGGGAGGTGAGTTTGTGGACATTTTTCAGTTCAGTTCAGTTCAGACTTGCAACAGATCCTATCAGCGACTTTCAAGCACATGTGCAGCGGCAGATGTACAGAGACACTACAGAGCACTGAGGCTTTTGACTCAGCTGGCTGGACACAGCTGGGAGGGGCGTACAGCACTGTTTTCCAAGCAAATGAAGGGAGTTTCACAATAAAGCTGGGAAGCCCCTTGGAAAGCCTGGACCTTATTTAACATTGCTGCTGACCTACTAAATAATTATGAAAGCTCATTAATAATCACTGGGCTGCGACTAAGGCACCCAGCTGGTACACATTCATACACATTCTGCACAGTCGTTTTTTTCTTGTTTTTTTTTTTTAGAGCCAGAGATTTTCCTGCCTACCAAACCCCATGTTAAAATTGAACAAATAAGCTACCGAGTTAGATTTCTTAATCACAATTTAAAAAACTGCAAATTCAGATCGCGTGCCTCATGAAAAAACAACTGCAGTAATAATTCGGGATGTTGTAAAGAAGTGACGATCAATCTGTTAAATATATAGCTTATTATTCAGAAGGTCAGATGAGATATAGTGAATAAAAAGATGCCGTACTTGCCGTGATCTTTGAGTCAGGCGCTCAAAGGGACTGTCGTCTCTCCATCGTGTCTCCACACCTGACTGTCTGACTGTCTGACTGACTGACTGAGCGGATCGGACTGTGTTTAGAAGGAAGTAAACAGAGGAAGTGCAGCCGATCAGTGTGTGGGTGGAGTGGGCTGTAATGTCAGGTGCCAACCGCGTTACTCTCCGTAGGTTTCGTTTTCCTTTTTCTTCTGTTTCCTCAGATGAAAAACAAATCTCACGTAGCTCGGCTGAAACACAGGACACGACCTTCCACAGAACCGTCGGGTGTTTTCCTGTAGGGAAAATGTGCTGATTCTTTTTAAAGGAACTCTTGATATAAAACAAGTCATAACAGAAATATAACATATTAGTTTACGTACTTTACGTTCATTAGTCACAGAAAGTTCAATAGGGACTGTTACTGTAGAAGCTACCGAGGACAAACTAGAAGTTAACCCATCATCCAGAACCTACAGTCGTGTTTTTGTCGCCATCCGCACAAATTGGTGCCTGTCAGTTGCCGTACAGAGGACCACGCGCATGCGCTGTTCCGTTTCTTTCTGAACAGCAATGGCGTCCTCCTTAGCAGTGTGCAGGTTACATATGAGGGGCAGGGGCAGCTTGGTGAGGAGCCTACGTAGGGTCGAAACATTCCTCCACAGGAATATCGGAACAAACGTCGCTGCTGCGGAGGGTGACGCACTTCGAAAAGAGGAAACTGGTCAGTTTATCAAGCGACAGACAAACTAAGTTAGCCTTCTTACTAGCCTTGATGCTAGCTCACTCTCCTGGATTAAGCCGTCATTCCAAACTTCATTCAGAAATCTGTATGTTTTGGGTTTGCTTGGCTATCATCCAAAATGCGTGACATTTTGAATAGAAAATGTAAGGGTAAAGTGTCTTGGTAAAATTCGGCGTTGTTTTTTCTTTGCCAAGGAGTCCTGTTTCAATAAAATCTTCTCCTGAAGGCATTGCATCTGTCATTTCAAAGAAGAGTTGACATTAATAGATGTTGCTTTGTGGATGATTTGTATGCCGAATGAAACAGTATCCTGTAAGAGTTAATGAAACGTGCTATTCTTCTTACAGCTAATGCTGCAAAGTTTGTCTGATAACATTATGCTAACTGCACAGGGATGAACAATGACAACAAATCCAAGCCATCCTTAAAGTGAAACTACAGTAGTGACTGATGTTCTGCTTCTCTGTTATCAGATGAAAAGCATGGACGCAGGTCTTTGTATGCTGTCCAGGCGGAGAGACAAGGAGAGGCGACGAGATCTGTCCTCATCAACTGCAGCCCCAGAACCAATGAGAAAAAGTTCCTCAAGTTTTTATCAAGACATGGAGAAGTCAAGAAATACTTCTTTTATGAAAGCTATGTGCGTGAACGACCAAGGATTGTTTTCCAGCATGTTACAAGGTACATATAAGGCCAACTTGACTGGATTCAGTTGGTAGATGTAATTGTGTGTATTTGTGTTATTTTCCAGGGCATGTATGCCGTAGTGGAATTTACCAACCGGGAAAGCGTTGCATCTTTACTTGAAGAGGCAGCCATCCCCACTGTCAGCCATGAAGCCTTGGTGCCTTTTAAATCAAGACTGCTGTCACTGAAGAACGTCGACTCAGCGGGCTCAACGAACCAGCAGTACCAGCCACAGACCACTGCTCCCATCAACCAGCTTATACAGAGGCTGTCCAGAGAGGAAAGTGTAAGTGGACTGGTTGTCACACACAGAGTTACAGCTTAGATTAAACAATCCAGAGGGTTGGATTCGACTTTAAATACAAATCCATCTGTGAAAGTTAACGTGCTAACATGGTCTGTCTTCTCTTTCCCCCTCAGATAGACCGGCAGGTGATCTCCCTGACAGAATCCTATCAGCTAACAGAGGAGAACAGCCGACTGCGTTTCCTCGTCTGCTCTCTGCTCCAGGACATTGCTGCTGCTTATTTCCCAGAATGCACCATCAAGCCTTTCGGCTCATCGGTGAACGGTTTTGGAAAGCTGGGCTGTGACCTGGACGTGATCCTGGACCTGGATGGCATCAGTGGGAGAAAGGCAAAGACGGTAATAATGGGAGGTTGGGGAGAGAGAGTTGCCGGAGATAACATGGTCAGTTTTCAAACTACAAGCCTGATTCCCAAAAAGTCTGGACGCTGTGAAAAAATGTAAATTAAAAAAGAGTGCAATTTGCAACCACACAGGGTTTACATACATTTTAGTGTTCCTGAGACCATGTAGTAATCGCCTTTATACAACCATATGTTCACAAAGTGGTGAAATTCGCTTCATCCTTGTTTGTGAACGACTGAGCCTTTCGAGGATTCCCCTTTCATACCCATTCATAATGCTATCACGAAGTCTAATCCAATATCAGACTCTATATCCCTGTATAAACTAAAAAAAACATAATTTAGGATAATACATACAAACTCAGACATACTTTGAACGTACAGAATAGGAGAAATGTAGTTTTAATTGATGTTGCCTGGTCGGGTAGATACAAGTTTATTGTTTCAGATATTTCTATCACCTGATCGTTGCACTGACTGTCGGTGAGGTGATGATCCATTCACTGTCAGTTTCAGTCAGGGTAATTAGGGCCCGAGCAGTGAAACTGCGAGGACCCTATTGTAATTGTAATGATTATTATTATTATTATTATTTTCCTTTGTCCGTCATGATCGCATTTTTCACTGCCTGAACATACCCCAAAAGTCACCAAACTTGGAATATAGATCAGACCTGGCGAAAAATTTTAGAATCTGTTGTCGTTGTGAATGTCCACCACTAGGTGGCGCTACAATCAAGGAAAGTGTGTTTTGCCTAATAACTCCCACATACTTTGTCATACATTCAAAAACCTTATGTCCTCGCATTCAGTAAATCTTGCTGAATCTCCTGATATAGGCCACGCCCATTTTTGCCTGGCTTTTTTTTCGCTAGCTCGCGAAATGTCGCAAACCTACTTTTTCGAACTCCTCCCGGGCAATTTCACCAATTTGCACAAAACTTTGCACACAGCATCTGTGGATTCTCCTGACAAAAAGTTATCAAAAGAATTTTGATATTTTAAAAAATACTCAAGTTATTAAATAACTACTTCCTGCAGATTTCGTTCCAAACAGGAAGTGTTGCATATCTCCACATTGGTTTGTCCGAATGACGTGAAACTCAGGACACTACTTCCACATGAGCCCCTAAGGCTCTGTGCAAATTTATTGCCGATGACCACTAGGTGGCGCTCTTTAAATTCAAGTATTTTATATCTCCACATCGGTTGGTTAGATTAACACAAATTTTGGTACACTCATTGCCAATGACCTCCTGAGGACAACTGACAAAGGTGTTACCGATCTGACACTAGGTGGCGCTCTGGTGGCAGTTTCATTTTCTATTTGGCACTGTGCCCACACCATAACACTTATGGATATGAAATTGACAGGGGTGGTATAGACCGGCCCCTGTAACTCACACACCAAAAATGACCAGCAGGGGGCGCTATCATCAACACAAACCGTTTTTGCCTAATAACTCCCACATAATATGGCGCACATTGTTAAACCTTATATCTACATGTTCCCTGAATTGAGCTGGACTGTGTGATGTATGCCACGCCCACTTTCTCGCCAGAACTCAATTTGCAAATTCGCCAAATGTTGCAAACCTACTTTTTCCAACTCCTCCCAGGCAATTTCACCAATTTGCACAAAACTTTGCACACAGCATCTGTAGACCCTTCGGACAAAAAGTTATTAAAAGAATTTTGATATGCCAAAGAACACTCAAGTTATTAAATAACAACTTCATGTGGATTCGGGTCAAAACAGGAAGTGTTGCATATCTCCACATTGGTGTGTACAAATGACGTGAAACTCAGGATACAACTTCCCCATGAGCCCCTAAGGCTCTGTGCAAAATCTTGGCCGATGACCACTAGTTGGCGCTATTTAAATTGAAGTATTTCATATCTTGACACTGGTTAGTCGGATTAACACAAAACTTGGTACACTCATTGCCAAGGGCCTCCTGAGGACAGCTGACGAAGGTGTTACCGATCTGACACTAGGTGGCGCTCTGGTGGCAGTTTCATTTTATAAGTGGCACTGTGCCCACACCATAACACTTATGGATATGAAACTGATTGGGGTGGTATAGACTGGCATCTGTAACTCACACACCAAAAATCACCAGCAGGTGGCGCTATTATCAACACAAAACCGTTTTTGGCTATCAGTTAAGACATGCGCGCACAATAACGGGGCAATGGGTCCGGGTAAGGAGCACGCCCCGACAGCAGCACGCCCCGACCCGCGTGGACTGCGAGGGCCCGTTCATCGCTGCTTGCAGCTTTAATTTTCATATTATTATCTTTCAGTGTACAGCTTAAGTCACATAAAAGAAGTCTTATTTCTTTTAACTCTAACCTGCTGACCGGTTGTGGTGTGGTGGAGGTGCGGGGCTGCAGCACCAACATGCAGCAGCTAAACATAAAAGAAACTGTCTTGTTTCTTTGTGCAAATAAATATCGAACACAACTTGAATGTGAATGCTTAACTTATTCTAAACAAGGTAATGCTAATGAAGCTACCTGAGTCATGGTGCGTCTTTCACATCTGTGTCCTTGTGTCCTATGAGCCTTACATGAAGCTCGCAAAAGATGCACCACATTCCGAGTTGATTGTGATTTATAAAGGGAAACCGGTGTAGGATGTGCATGTGCACTGTGTTATAAATCTGAATATTTTAAGCATTTTCTGTGTTTTGTCTGTACGCCACCTTTAGATGTGAATCCTACACAGTTTTATAAATGAGACCCCTGATCTAGGATCTGCATAAATTGTACTCACTCATAGATACCTCCCACCTAAATACACCTGATGTTTACATCAAAATCCAATTAACTGAGAATGTTAAAAAAAAAAAAATCTATCTCATAATGTTACAGAAAGTGAGAAAAAAATCCTGGATAAATCCTTCCATTTATCTGGATTTGCACAAAAGTTAATGGGGTGTATTCTGGGCTGAGACTCATCCTCCACCCAAGTTTCATGGGAATCTGTTCAGTAGGTTTCGTGTAATCCTGCTGATAAACCAACCAACAGACACAGGTGAAACATTTCCTCCTTGGCAGAGGGAAAAAGTGAAACAGATACCAGCTGCTGTCATTTACCACCGTTTGAGTTTTGTGAGTTCTGCAGAGTGAAAGTGAAGACAGCTGTGGAGAACAAAAAGGGTTTGAAAAATACTACAGACACACTTTGCTGTTTGAATTAAAGCTTTTCCTTCAAGTCTAACAAACATTACCTTGGTAAGGGATTTGCATTGATTTATGCGTCTGTTGCCTGGAATCACTTAATAATGTTAAAGTCAGAGTTACTGTATGTGTTTTGAAAGTATCAATCATTTGGAATAATGCGGGTAAAACAAATCAAGTCATTTTCAGACTTGATGCACTCACTTATTTTTCCTCTCTTGTTGTCTTTAAGGTAACAAACTATAAATGAGGAGAATTAGTTCATTTCATAATCTTTTGCCACAAAGGAAAAGGTGCAGTAATGGTAAAGCGCGTTTGGTAAATGTTTGTATACTGCTTATAAATGCAAAATCGGGCCGTTAAAGTGAAGTCTTACAGCAATGCATGACATCTAAATGTTACAAGATGTGTTTTTTATTCTTTATAGTTCTTCATAGTGCAGAGCTGAAACTGTTCATCAATAGTCAGTCAGTGTTACGTGTCACCAGTGTCCGATGGTCAGGCCAGCACCATGTACCTGCCATGTGTGTGTGTGAATGGGAGGTAAATTGTAAAGCACAATATAAGTATAGCCATGTTGAATTTAGTCAGTTCATCTGCAACTGTTTTGATAATTTAGTCATATTTTAAGTCACATTGCAAACAACAATGCCTGATATTGGTTCCAGCCTCTCAATTGTTTTCTGTGTTTTCTTGTTAACCAGAAGCTTCAGGCTTTGGACTGTTGTTCAGACCAAACAAGATATTTGGGAAATTTTGACCGTATTCTCCATTGTTTGTGTTTGGTCATTTTGGATTACCAAAGTGGAGCAGTTGATGCAGAGGACCCTGCTGATATGTGTGAACAGCGCAGTGAATCTGCTGCTGCTTCCTTCCATAATCAATAGTTCACTCTGCAGTGCAATGTCAGACATGAATCACTGTTAGCTGCTGTTTTACTATAATGGACCCCACTTTTTTCTTCCATTATTGAAGCTTTAAAGGACACAGTATGGGGCAGGAGTAGTACACTGAGATTTTGTAAACTTGAAAAAAATGGTGTAAAGTAAATATTGTGCCGTAAGTTACAAACAGAGTGTGATTTAGGATCATTAATGAAACTCTGTGTGTGCAGCCAAAATCAGGTCTGTCACTGGAGTACCAGCTGAAGAGGGCCAACTCAGAGCGGGCCGTCACCCAGAGCATCCTGTCCGTCATCGGGGAGTGTGTGGACCAGTTTGGCCCAGGGTGTGTTGGGGTGCAGAAGATTCTCAACGCACGATGTCCCCTGCTCCGTTTTGCTCACCAGCCCTCTGGTTTTCAGTGTGACCTCACAGCCAACAACAGGTAATCCCCCTGGCTACATATATTACAGGACCATGGCTTTTAGCCTGTATGTAAACCATGCGTTATGGCTCTGGTGCAGTGGTTTCTTAAAGAAAGGGTCAGTTTCGGGGTCATATCTCGAAATGCCAATCGGAGCAGGTCATAGGCCTGTTGCTTCACAGAAACTGCTCGTTAGTTTTCTGTTGTCCTGAATATCATCTGGCCACACTGGCGTTGCAAAAGCCCCAAACAGACACTGTTGTGTGGCAGGAAGTGCTGTGAGGGCTCAGTTGCATGTTGCCACAGTGAAACTGTACAGAGGGGCCATGGGGGGGACTTGTTTGTGTTTCACTTCTTTCCAGCCTCATTGGTCTCAGTTGATGGTATACACACCTGCTAACGTACAGAAAACCACAGTGCACTTTCTAAGGAAATGGAGTCGAAGCACCCACTGTGGGTGGATGTGAGGGGGATTTTTTTCAAATCGCGTTCTGAGATCTCTAAAGCGCAGCACCTTCCTGGCTCAGAGCGTGTGTGTGTGTCTGTGTGTGTGTGTGTGGGTCACAGAAACCGAAAACTAGCAGCAGCTGAGTGTGACTGGCTGAAGACTGCTCTCTAGTGGTGGTTTTGCTGACGTTTTGGTTTCACTGACCCTTCACCTTCATCATGATATAGGATTTTTACTTTCTGCAGTCAGGAGTGTGTGAAGTGTCAGGATCAAGTGGATGTTTATCATTATGCTAATATTTTTATATTCACACATTAAATCACAGTTTTGTAGGCACAGTGTTTAATACACACATTTTAGTACAGAGCTACAATGGACAGATCAAAACGGTGAACAGTCATTTCAAAGAGTACACTCCCCTCTCACACTGTGGAGAAGGAGGTTTAGTTATAACCCTTTATAATAAAGCCACAACAATTATCAATTCATGATTTAGTTGTCAGTAGGGTTGCTGTGATAGACTGTTTTTAAGGTATGCTGTGGTATGAAAATTGTCATACCGTGTACATGAGCTCATCTGTGTTGTTGAATTGTTTCTTTGTGAAATTATAATAAAGCGTTTGTTTAACCAAAAAACATTCAGTTATAATAATAATTCTGTACCGTAGACCGTTTTGAGAGGGTTGTTGTTCCATGAAAATTACATACCATTGCAACCCTAGTTGTCAACTATAAACTGTTGGTTTCCTCGTAAATGATCATAGCAGTGACAGCAACCACTCGAGTGACTCAGTGCTGCTCCGACACACGCCTATCACACTGTGTTCCCTGTATGTTAAAGAGCTAATCTAAATGAAAATAGGACACTTAGAAAATAATATTCACATTTAACAGGCTGACAGAGAATTTTTACATACAAGTAAAATTCTGTGATGTCAGCTTGTTAAATGTGAATATTTTCTTGTTTCTTTCCTCCTCCATGACAGAAATCTGAATATCTTTGGGTTGTGGACCAAACAAGACACTTGAGGACGTCGCCTTGAGCTTTGGGAAACACTGATTGATATATTTCAACTTTTTCAGATATTTTAGAACAAACAACTAAACGAATAATTGAGACAATAATTTCATTCAGCCCATGTATGCTGGGACATCGTGCCATGGCTAAATATCTAGGAGAACATTGCAACACAGCTGCTGCTGAAGTATATTTTTCCTTTTTTTTCCATCAACAGATTGATGCAGAAGCTTTAATCATACCACCATGGTTACTGTCAATGTCAGGATATCAAAGAATAGCTGCCTTATTTCCTATTTGATATTTTTATTTTATTTTGTCATGAAAGTCTCCCAACACTGATACAAACAGCCACAAAGAAGCCCCAGTAGCAATTCTGCCTGTTCTCCACAGGGTGGCGATCAAGAGCACAGAGCTGCTCTACCTCTATGGACAGCTGGACCCTCGGGTGCGTTTCCTGGTGTTCACGGTGCGCTGTTGGGCCCGAGCTCACGGCATCACCAGCAGCATACCTGGAGCCTGGATCACCAACTTCTCCCTCACCGTCATGGTGCTATTCTTCCTGCAGAGGAGGAGCCCTCCCATCATCCCCACCCTGGACCACCTAAAGGGCCTGGCAGGTACCACCCAGCACCACCTGATGACCCCACTCTGTCCCCCGTAACCAAGAATAGAACCGAGATTAGGGCGATATGATGACATGTAAAAATTAATAGTGATAATGATAGTGTTGGTGATAATAATAATAACTATAACAACACTACTAATAATAATAATAATGATGACGATGATAATCACAATAATAATAATGGCAGCTATATTTATATGGCACCTTTTAAAAACAAAGTTACATAATGCTTTACAATAAAAATGTATAATCAAAGTAAATAAGATCCAGAAGATAATAAAATCCAAATACTGCCAATCACAACAGATTGGATCAGTTAAGAAAAAGATTTTGACATCATCAGATAGGGCCCTGCCCAGAGGACCTCTGGCAGTGATCAGGCTCACAGGGGTTATCAACTCATAAATATAGGCAGTAGTTTGTGGTATTTATTTCCTTAATATTTGTGTACAAGATATTTGTGGGCAATGGTACAAACAATTAGCACAACTGCTGTCTGGTTGGATTTTCATAAGTTTTTCCTTCACTAGGATGTTATATTTAAATTTGTTAAAATTAAATTACATTTAAATTTGATTTCAGTATTTGAAATGTAACTGCTACTCTGAGAGAGAGGTTTCAATGCTGGCTCTGTAGCAGACATTGGAGCACACCTTACCTTCTCATTACCATGTGTATGAATGTGTTCTATGATAATATGAACCACCGGCACACCACACTGCCTGCCACTGCAGCTCCTCCATCTCTGTCTACTCTCTCTCTCTGTCACCTTGGCTGCCTGATAATTGCCTTCCAAAAGCAATCTACCCCCCCTCCTCCTCCACCTCCCTACATCTCCTCCACTTCCTCCACCTCCTCTGCCTCTGCCCCGTTTAGCACAGACTCTATCACACAGAGTGCTTACAGGACAATAAAAGGCCCATCACTCTGGGAAGGTCAATGACCCCGCCTCCTCCGGACACACACGGCAGCATACTGGCAGCTATTTAAACAGCGGTGTTTTACACACACATACACACACACACACACACACACACAGACACCAGCCGCCTCATGGTGGTGAAGGAGACTGGTTACAAGGGCACTGCTGGAGAAGAAAACCAGCCAAGCAAAGACCTGATCCATACTCTCTGTTCTCTGACCACTTTCATATTCATACATGTTCATGCAGCTCACTGTCCTTCCCCCTGGGATATTCTGTTTCCTCTCCATGAATGCACCGACACCATCCGTCTCTGTCTTATTTATGGCCATCATAGGCCTGTTAAGCCAGTCATTTACCTTGTATCCCTGCTCTTGTCCCACAAGGTCCCGCGGACAAGAGCATGATTGAGGGGAACGACTGCACGTTTGTCAGCGACTTCAGCAGGATCCAGCTCCAGAGCAACACAGAAACACTGGGTGAGCACGGGAGCGTGGAGTTGGAGCTGCAGGGCTACAACTCACTTTGATTGATACCACAGTTTCTGTTAGCCACTAACTCCATTTTCTAACTTTTCTCTCAGAGCAACTGCTGTGTGAATTCTTTGACTTCTACTCCACCTTTGCTTTCACCAAGATGTCCATAAATATCAGAAAGGTATGTATGTTTGTTCATATCATTAGTCCCATGTAACCACAGACGACAGACCCTAAGATGACAATTCACATTATGTCTTCATTATGTCTCCTGACCAGGGGTACTTAAACCACAGAACTTACTTCTGATTGACTGAAGAGAGCTAAATTAATGTGTATAAACATCCATTCAATGAGTCAGCTGTTACACCTGAACCCTGCGTAGCTTACGAGCAAGCAGCGAAGGTCATAGATGAATCGATGAGCGATTTGTGGTTCCAACCATCTAACGTCGCCGCCATTACTGCGATGGAACCTCCGCCTGCTCACAGTAACAGCAGCATGGGTAAAGACAGTGGCGCCCAGTTAATGATAAAGTTTTTTATATGGATGGTGACCTTACTGTCATTCATATTTTTCATATTAGACATTGCTTAGGACAATAGCCAGAATAGATGATGAGGAACAGTGAAAAAAATGACCATTACCACATTCCAAATGATGAAGAACTGTGTAATATACTAACGTTAATGTACTAGCTAGCTAGCATAATCTATCAAGAGCTACATTTAATCATTACAGACCAGATGCATCAGTCAAACATTTAAAAATACAAATTTTTAAAAACATTATTTCATTAATAGCCTGGCAACAAAAAGACAACTAGGCCTCATGTACAGAGGGTCAAAATAACAATAATAATAAATGAATTAAAGTAATTATAACATTGTTGATCCACTCCTGGCAGATATCTTGGTCCTCCGCATGTCCAGTGAATCTATGTAAAGTGTTTGGTCTCAGACAGGACACTCATCGTGAAGTTGCGGCTCGTGTACTTCACATTCAGTTTGTTACCAAAGTTGAAGTTTGGCACAATTGTTGGAGCAGCTGAGAACAGCACAGGCTCTTCATGACGTCCTAGACGTCATTGTCAAAAGTAACATTGCATAGAAAGTAAAGGTAAAAGTACAAAACCGTTCACTTCTCACCACAGCTTGCATTCAAATGAGCCCCTATTGTTGAGCGAAGCCACCGCAATAATTACGGCTTGTCTACTTCTGATACTTCCTCAGATTTGTGTTTAGATAAGTAACTGAAAAACAGTCAAAAAGTAGGCTAAAAGTAATGATTGAATAGTTGAGAAGGACCTCCAGAGAATCAACAGCTGAATCTGCAGCTCCTCTCAGCTTTACGGAGCTCTGATTGTCATAGCATCATTTCATCCAGCAGCACACAACAAACACACAGTTGGAGACCAGCTGGTGAACAAGCTGGAGTCAGATATTTCCTTCAGGGTTTGTGGAGCCCTTACATTTATCTGGAGCGCAGACACATGATTCCAAATGAACTGTAATGTGTCTGTGTATCTGCTCTGCTGCCTTTCATGATGACTGAAACATCCATCACAGATGCACCTTATGAGAGCACAGAAACACCTGTCTTCCTACATAACTTAACTCACCACACCACTTTCTTCTATACATCAGGTGCCAAATATCATGCAAGCATTGTATCTCTTAAAGTAAATGTCCAGTAATGTCTGAATGAATTCATAAGGAGCTTTAATGTAAAAGTTACTGACTAGGACTATCCTGGCCAAAATAATTGTGATACATGATATTATTGTGTTAGTTATCAAAATGTTCTTTAAACTCTTAAAAAGACAAACTTTAAAAGGAAATCGATATAGGGCTGTATGTTATCGAGCCAGACAGCTTCTCCAAGTCACTTATGTGAGAATATTCTCAATATGCAGACTCACCATTATCACAATGATGGAAATTCCCCAGAATCAACTAAGCCTGAGAATTTTTTTCCCAAACCGTGATAAAATCTGATGTCCTCCCATCTCATCCTCATTACTTTAAGAGACAGATGAAGGCAGCTGTGTTCCATAACCAGTCAGGGCTCTAGTGTCTGTCCTGTGGACACTAGCTGCTGCTGCTGCTGTCTGAAGCTGTCCTGGACCACTGGACCAATCAATCAGCTGGGCTAATATCAGCTGATATAAGCTTGTTGCAGAGACGATATGTAATGAGAAATGTCAATACACATTTTTTTTGTTTGTTTTTCCACCAGAGAGCATTTAATTCTTCTTTGTGTCTTAAAAATGTTTCGAGGATCTTGATTAAAAATACTGAAAAAAAACTTAAAGAACCCAGCACCAGTCAGGCTCTACTCACAAAATAGTCCGTCCTATTACTCGGATGGTTTCTAATCTGCCTGCAAAATCTATCCTTTGCCTCATTAACTAATGAGAACATAAAGAAAATGTTTTTGTGGAGGAGCTTCGGCTCTTAAGGAAACCAATTTTCAGGCTCCTTTTCAACGTCTCCTCCCAGCCTCAGCTCTGAGCTCCAGCAGAGAAATCTGTTGGTAATAAAGGCGATGTTTGGTGGATGGCGTCTTCCCACACACCACACACAGAGATGACATCTGTCCTTGTCATGTGTGATTGATGCCGGCCCCACGGGGCCCGGCGCCCTTAAGCTGGGGCTCCAATTAGGAGCTCCATCAGGCTCAGTGTAAACAAACACATATTTATTCTATTTAGACCCATCTTCCTGCTGTTGTGTGTTGGTGCCTGCGTTATACTTTTTATAGGCACTGAAAGAGCATCCACGCTGACACTTTATGTAAATAAAATTAAAATGGATTCAACTTAAACGTATCTCAAAAACTGTGTAACATTAAACAACATCCTACTTATCAGCCGTTACGTTTGCTGGTAGAGTTGTAGCTGATAACTGAATTGATGAAGTAGGAGTTTGGTGGCACATCGTATGAGATGCAGGGGGTTTAACTAATTGATAGACCCTAAAGATTAATAAAAGGTTTGACACAGCAGAGGAAGCCTGCAGGTAGACTGTGGCCATGACCCATGCCAACAGGCATTCACCAGCAGAGCAACAGCCATAAATCTGCTTTACTGTGCTACAATTCTCTGCTTCACTCCTCTCTGACTGATGGCTTTATGTCGCCATACTCCGTCCCTCCTGCCCCTTTACTGTCAGGCTGTAGGCAGGAAACGGTATGCAGAGTACGGTAGAAGGTTCTTGACTCCTCTCTGACCCACATATTGATGGTTCATGTGATGGCCATGACTGCCCGTCAGATGCAGTACACATCATATATGCTTCTGTTGCTAACACGTTCGGTGTGCACAGCAGGTTTTCATATCAGTCGAGCACATTCCTGTCATTTTTTTGTTCCACTTCCTGAATTATTTCTTCTTTTCATGACTCATGTCAAAACGCTTCCAGAGCCACGTGCACGTCTCTCCCTCTCCCATCTGCTCGCCCGTGAAGAGGTGTTCAGTCGGCTTTACGCGCCCCAGATACAGCAGCAAGGAGATAAAACCATGACCAATGAGATAGAGATGGACCAGAACTCACTGTACATACAGGACTGCTCTTATAGCTGCCACTGCTCCAGAATGTGTTTTCATCTGCCAGCTTTGTCCCCTCTCTCTCTCTCCAGGGCAAAGAGCAGAACAAGCCGGAGGTCTCCCCGCTGCACATCCAGAACCCGTTTGAAACCTCTCTGAACGTCAGCAAGAACGTCAACGCCACACAGCTGGGGCGCTTCGTGGCTTTATGTCAGGAGAGCTCCTGGCTGCTCCACCAGAGTGAAACCACCAGGCCCACAGGTGTTACTGCAGGGAACACTCCCAGACCTTGGGGACTCGCTGCCCTCCTCCAGCCCTCCCAGGTCGCAGAGATCAAAAGTCGGCATAAAAGGAGACGGGAGCCAGCAAGTGAGAGGATCAAGAGCCTGCTGGAATCTTTGAAGAATAACAAACAACCAAAGAAAAGCTAGGACTCTTGGGAAATCTCAGAAATCAGCTCCATCCTCGTACTTTTACTTTAGCTGTTTCATTGGAGGAAAGCGTGTGGTGGTGTTGTCCAAAGTCTCACTGAGGAGGCGAGGAGCAGCTTCTGCACTGGACTTTAGTTCCAAACATGGACACTGGAGGGTGTTACTGAGGCCTGTACGTGCATATGTCTGGGACCTAAAATAAGGGATTGATTACTGTGTTCTTCACTGTAGACTTCCCTACCCTGTTGTGATTAAAGTCAGTACTGTGGAAACTGCCAGATGCTCATGCAGGAGCTGAGAGTGAAGATCTGTCTGTTCATCTGATTCAGAATCTGTACATGGATATTATCATTTACACTGATTACCAACTTCATGTGTTTACACCTCAAACAACATCACTATGTATATATGTTTTGTATTAATGGTATAGTACAGATGGAATAATCAAGATTGTATTGCAAACACTGCGTTTGGTTATTATTGCACCTCAAAACTGACAAAAGGCACTAAAAGGCTATCACACACATCGAGAATCAATACAATGCTATTAGTTAAAAGTGAGGAGTGTAGAGAGAATGTGGTAAAGAAAGTTAAAATCTCTCCTTAACTTCCAATAACTTGATAGATTTAATTAAAACCTTATTTATTTTACTCTGTTTGTCTCTGACTCATTTAATTTTTGAACTCCTCATGTGACATCAAACTGAGGCATGTCCAGGTGTGCTGTGGGATTTTGTTACAACCGTAGATTATCGAAATAACAATACTATACTATTATAGTTATATAACATATAACAAGTGTTTTGGGTGTCACGCCTCACACTAACAGACCATTCACTAACCCTCTGTCTTCATAATGTTATCAATCTGTGTCATACATTAACAATTAGAAAAAACTTCTCTGGGCGCTCCTCGTTTTCAAAGCTAGCTAATATTGTCAGTGTTAGCTTGCAGGCTGAAATGTATTTGCTGCTGTTACCAGACTTTATACAGTAATGCTACATTAGGCTAGCATAAAGTATGGATGGGTAACATGACCTGCAGTGGTTGGTTAAGTTTAGCTAAGTTTTAGCTCTAAGCTAAGTACGGTAGCCTAGTTAGTTGAAAAGCTGTCCGTGTTTCAACAATCACTTCCTGTTCTGATCTGATGCAGGTCTAAACATGAGTCAAATCTTGTGTTCAACCTCAAGTGTTTCTTGGGGAAAATAGAGAAATTGCGGTGAGATGAAAAACTTCAGAAACTCGAGTAACATTAGCTTAAATAGCTTAAAATGAGCAAATGAGAGATACGGTTTGAATGGGGACGGCCTTCCATTCCGAAACACCTCCATTGCGAAACCCCTCCATTCCAAAACACCGCTGTTCCGAATCCAACTTTCAAGTTCCAATTACTTCCCAATAGGGTTAGGGTCAGGGGTTCCCCAATAGCCTTTTCGGAATAGCAGAAAAAAAATGGGAAACCCGCCATTACGAAGAATGGAAGTCTATTTTCGGAACAGCGGGGTTTCGGAAAGGCGGGGTGTAACCGGTTTGAATGTATTTGCTCAATGTATTGGTGTGAAAGGAAAACTATAAAGCCTTATATTTGTTTTTACATTGCATATAACTATTTAACTAATAGTAGTCTAAAGTAGTGGACTTGGTCTGTTAACCTTTAACTACCTTTTGTTGTTTTTTTAAAAAACAAATGACGGTAAAATGTTAAGCCTACATCTGGATTAAAGTTTGGAGAGGCAAATGATATAAAACAATGACATAATGGTGGTAGCATGTGTTAAATTGATCTAGAAGCAGACAGCACATCAGTTTGGTCACCAGTCTGTTGGAGTCAAAGTGAGCCAGCGCTGTGGTGAAGTCTGTAGAATGAATTGACCTCACTGGAAACCCACTAGTTGATATGTCATGCTAAATATGTGGAAAGAGAAATGTCACTTCAACTCTTCCTCAGTCAGTTTCCAGCTCATAATGCCTCATAATGTCCACTAATCACACTGTCTGAAATGTGGTTCAAGAAGGAAGCCGGTAACAAATCAAAACGCCAAAGAGGTCATTCACATCCATTTTTTTTCATAGTTACATAGCCTGAATGATGTATGCGTCTATGAGACAGAGGAAAGAGAGAAGACCTGAGGGTGCATGTGTTCAGAGTGCCTGTGCAGGTTCACGTCCTCTGAGTGTGTCTGAGTGTTTGTCTCAGGCCCATGGGACAGTGTTTGAGGAGCAGGGAGTGTGCAGCCCACAGCTGCTTTTCCCCTTATTGCTGTGGGAGGTCAGAAGGGTGAGAGGATCAAACTTTTAACTACCTCCCCCTCCCATCCTACCCTCTGCCACAGAGCCGGGAGGACAGGAGCGAGGCAGAAAAGCCTCACACCCCCTGCTTTTGAACTTCACTCGGTGTCCCTGCCTCCTCTCTTCTCGCTTCCATTCCTCTTTCAAATTCATCGTGCCTCTCCCTCTATCTCCGGCATCTCTTTCCTCTCCCCTCAGAGTGGCAGCGTTCTTTGAGGTTTGCGGAGTTTGTTTATTTCCATGAGTGAGTTTCTGACTGGATGTGCGCTGGTGGAGCCACAGAGTGGTTATGAAACGCGGTGGTTAGAGAAGCACTGGGTGGGGAAATCAACACCTCAGGAGAATTTGATGAAATAGGACTGCTGAGTGTTGTAGGGTTCATTTGAAGGAGCTAGACGTCAGCGCTGTGGATCTTCTGATTTGTATTTGGTGGTTTAGAATGTGCTGTGCTGTTTTTCTAAATTTATAGACCCCTCTTTGATGGCACTCTCCATTTATTGAGCACTTTTATGGGGTAATTACAGGCATAGATAGAAACCGTGGCCACTTGCCAAAAGGTGCCACAAGTCAATGTCAAGGTTAATCAAATTTTTTTGTAGCTCGTGCCAACCCTTGCAGTGCTTTTATGTGATCATCTCCAAGTAAAGTTCTAAAAGCACCAAGGTTGTGTTTGGTTAACCTGCCCAGCAGTGACCTTTCTCCAGAGTGTTTGCAGGCGGCACACTGCGGGCTCTGATTTATTAGGAAAACTGTTGAAAAGTCCAAGATGGATTGGCCCTCTCTCAGGAAGTCCAGAGGTTTTAGCGGGCCTGTGGCCAGAGTTTATGTTGCTGCCTTTTTTCTGGCTCCTAATGCGCCTTCAGAGCCTGAAAGAATGTAAAAGGGTGGCCTGAGGGTTTGACAAACACGAGAGGGATTTGAGGAAACACGTTGAGGGAGGAAAGGTAGGAAAAAACAACAAGAAATGAAAAAGACCTCGGCATGCATGTTAGGTTGAATGCCCCTGAAAAATGTGAAAGTCTGGAGCAGAGACTGTTGTTAGAACTCGAGGAAAAGGCTCGAGCTTCTGGAGCACGTGGTGTTTGATGAAAGTGCTTATCAGTTGGAGCACTTTCAGAAGTTATTTTATCAAGCCATCCGATCACCCCGCCACTCCTTCTACTTACCTCCACAAAGACCTGAGAGCAGTGTGGAGAACATAATCTCAAAGCACTTCCCCCCCACAGTTCCATGAATTGTCCCCAGAACATTGTGAGAGGTCGTTACGCTGGTTTCCATAGTTGAGGGACAAGCGTCCTGGCGTCCCCTGGGGAACCCAAACTTCCCTTTTCTCCCAGGCGTCCCACCCACCAACGCCAGGGTTCGCTCGGAGGGAGCAGGGAGCGCTGGAGGCCCCTGACGTTATCACTCCGTGTATCTCTGGCTGCAGACTCACTGCAGAGGTGTGTACTGGCTGAAACATGCGGTTATTGAAAGATTCATTCGAGTGACCCCAGTGAACATGCAGCAGACTGCGACGTGCCTCCACGTCTCTCTCTACGATGAAAACATGAGGTAAACTACTGGCGACCAACTAGATGAGTTAAGCCAATGTGTTTATGCTATGGGAATGCCTGGGACTTACTGTACCCACCAACAGTGCCATTGTTTCAGTGGAGGATGCATGGCTGCCTAATTGGAGCCTGGCACAGAGTTAATAGCAACCAAGGCGTCCTAGCGTCAACAAGCGCAGTGCTTTGCACATTCTTCCTCTCACTGGACAGTAGAGAGGCTACCTCCGTTCAGCGCAGGCCAGATCGGGCCCTGTATGAGCCGTCACATGGATACACCACGCACAAGCACACACGACCACCGGGACATGGGTGTGTATCCATGGAAACGCACCCCGCTCATCTGCAGCACTCCACCAGGCTCTCCTGGGTGCCTTTGGAGAATGCATGTGCGATGCCACGTATATACATGTGACACAGTCCCAAAGCTCCGGCTGCTGCGTTTATACCATCACATGTGCTTTGTTGTTGTGTCAAAGCTGCCATGAAGAGGCTGACACCCCTTTGATGTACACTGTCTTCACATAGGAGTTCAATGCAGTTCTTGCTTGATCTAAACATAATCAGGGTGAGGATTTATTTTACAGGTTTGCAATTTGATGGTTCGAAGATCAAGGTGATTTATTCATCATTATACAACTCAGGGTAACATCCTGAAATAAAGGTTTGTAAACTCACTTCATGCTACACAAACAGAGCATATATACAGTTATTTATGTAAACACAAAGGGATGTGCATTTTTTAAATCTGCGTCCGGGTGAATGTAAACAGCAGCAACAAGATGGTGATAATAAAGTGGTCGGCATCCTCACAATAAAAGTTCGACGTCAGGTTAACACTGTCGTGTAAGCATCAAGCATCAATGATGTAAATACACATCAGTCCACCTCTCCTCGCCTAGCTTTAGTCCTGCGCTCTGTCCACTCAGAACACGCTTGTTCCAGGATATTATGGTGGAGGTCTCTGTAAAGATGTGGACACAGCAGTCTCTGATTTCCTGTCCCTGAGTCCCATTTGTCCATTTCATTTTCCTGTGAGGAAAATTTGTAGAACAAAGTTCCTCATGACAAAGACGTCCTTCATCTATATCCACAGATCATTCAGGGTTGAAGGAGCTTAAGACTGTCCCAGCTCTCCTTGGACAAAAAAAAACTTTAAATGTCTTTATCTCTCAATATCATAACTTTGAACTCAATTACAGTTTTATTCCTCAAGTCAAAGATTTTTTTCTTCATCCCGAGAGTGGCAACACTACCATGTTGTATTTGCAGCCAATGAGCTGTCGTAGAAAGTCGGTATCATCAGAATCAGAATCAGAATCAGAATCAGAATCAGAATCAGCTTTATTGGCCAAGTATGTGAAACACAAACAAGGAATTTGACTTGGTTTTTTCTTCGCACACAATGTACATAGACATAAACATGAACATAAACAAACATAACAACATTCAACTAGAAGGAACAAGAACAACAAAGAACAGTAAGTTAAAAGGTGTTCAGAAGTCCGGACTATTATAAATATATAAATATATATTTAAGTATATTTATATTATATTATTTACAGTGTGGATATATGTTGTTCAATTATGTACAGGTATATATACAGGTATATATATATATATATATAGATATATACATATAAAGTGCAATTTGGTCTGTAAATGTAAAGACTATGAGTGGATGGTTTTGGAGTCAGGGAGGTTGCTGACACTGGGTGACTGATCAAGTGTTCATCAGTGCGACGGCCTGGGGGAAGAAACTGTTCTTATGTCTGGTTGTTTTGGCGAACAGTGTTCTGTAGCGCCTGCCGGAGGGGAGAAGTTCAAACAGATTGTGTCCAGGGTGTGATGGGTCTGCAGAGATGTTTCCTGCCCGTTTCCTGACTCTGGATGAGTATAGGGCCTGGATGGTGGGCAGTTTAGCACCAATGATTTTTTCTGCAGACCTTATTGTCCGTGTCAGTCTTTTCCTGTCCTGTTTGGTGGCTGATCCAAACCAGACGGTGATGGAGGTGCAGAGAACAGACTGAACTATTGCTGTGTAGAACTGGATCAGCAGCTCCTGGGGCAGGTTGAACTTCCTGAGCTGACGCAGGAAGTACATCCTCTGCTGGGCCTTTTTGATTATGGAGTCTACGTTGAGAGACCACTTTAGGTCCTGGGAGATGGAAGATCCCAGAAACCTGAAGGTATCCACAGCAGACACGGAGTTATTTAAAATGGTGATGGGGGACAGTATAGGGGGGCTACTCCTGAAGTCCACTGTCATCTCCACAGTTTTGAGCGTGTTCAGCTCCAAATTGTTCTGACCACACCAGAGGGCCAGCTGTTCCACCTCCCGTCTGTAAGCAGACTCGTCACCGTCACGGATGAGGCCGATGACCGTTGTGTCGTCTGCAAACTTCAGGAGTTTGACAGATGGGTCTCTCGAGGTGCAGTCGTTGGTATACAGGGAGAAGAGCAGTGGGGAGAGCACACATCCCTGGGGGGCGCCTGTGCTGATTGACCGGGTGCTGGATGTGATTTTCCCCAACCTCACCTGCTGCCTCCTGTCTGTCAGGAAGTTTGTGATCCACTGACAGGTGGAGGCTGGGACGGTGAGCTGGGTGAGTTTGGAGTGGAGGATGTCTGGGATGATGGTGTTGAACGCCGAGCTGAAGTCCACAAACAGGATCCTAGCATATGTCCCTGGGGAGTCAAGGTGTTGCAGGATGTAGTGCAGTCCCATGTTGATTGCATCATCCACTGACCTGTTTGCCCGGTATGCGAACTGCAGGGGGTCCAGCAGGGGGCCTGTGATGTCCTTCAGGTGGCTCAACACCAGTCTCTCAAAGGACTTCATGACCATAGACGTCATGGCCACGGGCCTGTAGTCATTTAGTCCTGAAATTGCCGGTTTCTTGGGGACCGGGATTATTGTGGAGCTTTTGAAGCAGGAGGGGACTTCACACAGCTCCAGTGATCTGTTGAAGATCTGGGTGAAGATGGGGGCCAGCTGGTCAGCACAGACCTTCAGACAGGAGGGTGACACGCCGTCTGGGCCTGGACGGTTCACAGTTCTGGATCACAGTTCTGGATTATAATTGCTATGTGAAGATTCTATTCTTACAGAATTTTAACTTATTTAATTTTCCATCTACACACTTATCTTTGCAAAACATTTGAAAGCATATTCATTGAAATGAACTGATACGATAAGCCTCTGTCAGCTCAGCCCAGTGTGAAGGATGTGGACCCTGAACTGATCAGCAGGCCTGTGTCCAGGACGTTTGGCCATCTGTGGGCGTCCCCTAAAGGAGGGTATAGACAAGGCTATTCCAGGGACAGTGTTGGGCTGCGGAGATAATAATGTTGCCGGGGGGGTTGATCACTAACATCCCCCTCTCCCTCCTCATGAGCCAGATTTCTCCTCCCTTTTCTATAAGAGCTTAATCTACAGTCTGCACTGCAGCCAGAGAGGGCCTTATCAGCTGTGTGAGAGCCGGCACGTCAGCTCCAGCCTTGGCTCCCCTCACTGAACTGAGGAGATACACACTCACTCTCATGGATTCACATGTGCACAGCCACAAGGCTAGCTGAAGTTCACACTCGGCTGTGAGAGGACAACGGCAGTGTTTAAGGGGGAATAGGTGTGAAGGCTGCAGAATATAAAACAGTATGAGATTACTGAGTAGTTTACAGCTCTGTTAGTCTGCTGCTTCAGAAATACCTCAGTAACTTGGTGGATGGATTGCCATGAAATTTGGTGCAGACATTCATGTTCCTCTCAGAATGACCTTTTCCAGTAGCTCCATAATCAGGTCAGAATTTCACTTTGTCCAGTACTCTGGTTTATGACCAGATACCTGCAGAACTAGTAGCATTCTCATCTGTCCCAGCTGTACTTTGTGTTTTATGTTAATAAGACATTTTGAAAAAAAATCCACATCACATCCCCCACAGTTACACACATTCACACCTGGAGGCTCCACTGGAGCAGTCAAGGTAATGACCTTGCTCAAGGGCACCTCAGTGGTGGTAATGAGGGAAGGGCAACACCGCTTTTTTATTCACTTTCCCCACCCAGGTTTATCCTGTCGGCCCAGGGATCGCTCACCTTTCGGCCACCACTGTTAGCTTGGTAACTTGCTTAACTATGATGGTGAACATGGTAACATGTAAGCATGTTCTCTGTGAGCATGTTACCATGCTGAAATTAGCATTTAGCTTTTTAAAAAGTACAGCCCCAGAGCCCACACCAAGCTCCAGGAAGAGCGCCAGGCTTTGAAGCCAACTTTCATAGCGGTTAAACCGTATTATGTCACGTGACGCACTGCGGCCCAAAAATACTTTTCCCCATAAGTTTACATTGTGAAAGAAGTGTCTATAAAACGGTGGATATATTTTTTTTAAATGAAAGACTCGTTTCACTGTCAGAATTCGATCCATTCGGTCCAATAACATTTGGAAAGTCTAGAAGAGCCGCACGATTAAATTATTTTAAGTTAGCTGAGCGCTAGACCGGAAGTTAGCCAGCTCGGCTGGCAGAAGTCTCTAGTGCCCACGCTCTATGGGCCGCCAACACAGAAGATCCAGGTAATTTCGAGGTAAAGTCGAGGCTTTTAAGCTTCATGCAACACTGAGCAGCTTTCAGGAATGAATGGGGCTCCGCCTCCAACGCTGTGTCCAGATTTAATGTGTATGCCTTTACTGTCCACTGTCTAATGGCTGTAGTGTGAAATCACAAAATAAAACTTTGTATTTTACATTAAAGTATCTTATTTGGTTTTGGTTTTCTAAGTCACGTCATGATAAGTGAGTTAGCCAGCTGGTCCGCCACACACAGCTGCTCTCTCCTGAACCGTGCTGATCTGTTGGTCGACAGTTGTTTTGCTCCAGGTGGCCATGTCACCGGAAACTATTCATATTTTGCATGATCGATGAAAAATGACTCGACTTTAGTCATTTGCTTGCTTTCCTCACTTTTCTCACCGTTTCTCTTGTCTGGTACTGATTCACCTACACAGCGCTCAGCCTGGACGACAGACGCCGTGTGTCGGGGGCCCTCACAGGACGGTGAGCGTGGCTGTGCTGTCGACTCTTCACTGTGTTTTCTCTGTAGCTCAGTGTATTGATGATTTTTGCATGACTTAGCACTGAAAGAAGGGTGTAGTATTACAGTCAGTAAAACTAGACTATAAAGTGAAATGGTGTGACACCTCATCTGAACATCTTATGACTACAACAATTCTGTCAGAGTGATATATCCTGCTGATGGTCATTAAATGGTTCTCTCCATTTCCTCGTTTTCACACATTTCAGTGCAAATTCAAGAACACTGAACTGAGTTGTAGCAGAGTAATAACGCATGTGCATATGTTAAAATTGGCAGCATACCCCTTTAGCATTTTTTCAGTCCAGACTCTCTTCTGTGTTTGGGTTCCTTTGGCTCCACTCCATTTAGACATAATGGCATTCATTCCAGGAAATCATAAAGATACAATTCAGAGACTGTTTTTATAATCAGGAACCAGGGGCTCCTCTTTTTTCTATTATTTTTCCAATCAAAGCCGCAGTATTTCATTCCCCCTCAGTATAAAAGATTGTTTTCCTTCAGCCGTATTGCTCATGCAATGTAGACTGCGACCTCCACGCGTTTCACTTCTACGGAAAACATTTTCCTCCCTCTGCTCCTCCATGCACAATTAATTTCAGATGTCACTTGTAGGTGGCTGGTGAATTCCTGAAATACTGGAGTGTTTTCCTTTCTCCGCCACACTGTATTCCAGTAAGTACAAATTGGAGATCTGTGCATCAGAAGGAGCGACGGAAATGAAAGGAGACAGACTGAAAACAAGCCTTGTGCTGCTGGTGCCCTACAGAGAGGGACTTATTCAAAATGCCACGCTCAACTTGGAGCTACTTCTGACATTATTTTGGTTGCCTCCCCGTCCTGAGCCGCTAGGACAGGGCGATCAGATGTTAGTGCTGCCCTGTAAAGGCAGACACAGAAAATCCAAAGTTTTCAGGCTAACCCTAACCTGCAACAAATGCAGAGGATGTAATGCCTTGATTTCATGTCTTTGCAGCACAGTCATAAACCTGCAGAAACACTTGGAACACGGAATGTGAAGAGAAAACAGGGTTAGCTGGTTATGTTGGTTCATTTTTGAATGTTTTAAACAACCATATACAGGGCCAGAATTTTACATATTGCTCCTTTAATGTTGAGCATTTGGAAATGGTGCGTGTGGTAGAACAACATTGTGTAATCTTAATTATTTGTCACATATTTGGTGGTTAGAACAGGCTGTTAGACCTTCATCTGTAGACTATGAACGTAGGACAATTGTAAGCAGGAACGAGACAGAAGAATGAAACTCATAATGCACATGGTCTGTGATCATCCCTCGCTGCCTGCCAAAGGACAAACTCATGTCTCATACTTGTCCAAGTTTTTCTGCCAAGACTCATTTTAAAGATATGAAAGTAATTCTTTTCATCTCCCTCATACTGTCTCAACCTTTAATGTCCATGAATAACTCTGTGTTACAGTTGTCCCTGACACAATCAAAATGGTGTCCAGCTTTGTAACAACATCAACATTCTTCTAATGATTTAAGAAATGTGTTTTGTGTTCAGTTCAAAAGCCTCTGTACTCTATGATGTATTTTGTGTCATAGTCCAGTGTTCAAGTTTCTTGCCTGTTAATCTGATGACACAGGTTCAGTTCCCACCGAGAGCCAATTTCTCATGCTTACGAAATCTATCTACGGCTACCTCCAGCTAGCGCTGACTGGATTTGACTCTTATGTTGTGTTTGCTTCACTTCCAACATGCTTTTTAAATTCATACTTAAACCGAAGAGGGGGCAGTGTAATGTTAGTGTAACAGCTAACTGCTGATGACTGTAGCTGCTGTTAATTAGCTCAGTTAACCATGAAGCTAGCAGTCCATACTGGGAGTTCAGAGAACCAGGGGACTGTTGGTGTTTACGCCACTAGCACAGGAGTTTTAGACTGGGACGGGTCAGGGCTATCTGATAAGCATGCTAACTTCAGTATATATCTATGATGTCAGAACTGTTATTTACTTTCTGCTGATAATTTTAGTTAATTTTTGAAAATGTTCAACATATTGCAACTTTAACAAAATGTCGATTAATTGCTGCATTTTGGTTTTGTAAGGCCGCGGGAATCAGTGCTTCTCTCCTGTAGATCTGGAAGGTGGAGATGCTCCAAGGGAGGGACGGAAACAAGCCCTTCACTTGGTGGGCTCAGTTCAGGACAATATGGATGTGAGGGTGGAAGTCACAAAGGCAGCTCTGTGTTTCACCATGAGCTCCGAGTGGCTCTGCTGGCAAGCACACATAGATCAGTATTGTCTGTAATCCATGGGACCCAGTGTTTCGGTCACACCCCCACAGTGTCACATGAACTCATCCAGATGTGTTGAGCGTGCATCACAAGAGGGGAATCACATTTTTACTCAAAGAAAACGCAAAAATAGGCAGTAGTACTCTCTCTCTGTTATCTCAGCTTCACTACCGGTGTGTTGTCACAAGGAACCAGGCCTACGCCTCATATTTATCTCTGCAGCTAAAACTGGCAGTGCTACTCCTGTATCACCTCTTGCACCCTGACATGAAAAATCTACACTGAGAGGTTGGATAAATATAGACCCTGAACTAACTATGGAGGTATCCATACTTAGAATCAACCCAAATTCCTAAAACATCTGAAAAGTACCTCCCAAGCCTGCTTCTGTCAAACATCACAACTCGTCGCCTCTAACAGCTCCTGATGCCTGCCATCGGCACAACAGGATTGAGGTTAGCTGTGGAGGAATGAGAGAAAGGGAACAAACATAAACTCGTCCTCAGGAGTATTATCCTATTTTTGTGGCACATTTCTATTTATCTCTCCCTTCGCCTCCACCTCTGATTTCCTCAAGATCAGGGAGAATAGTAGAAAAGGCAGAGATGAAACGCTGTCTGCCGCCTCTCCTTTCTGCTCGCCCCCTCTCCCACCAACTCCCAATTAAACTGGCCCTGGTTCCTCTTGCGTAATAAACCCTAATAAAACCCCCTATCGGCTTCCTGTGCAGGTTCATGGTGTGGTTAATGAAGCTGCTATCAGCTCACAGAGCGGGACAAGGTCTTATTAGAGCCAGTGGAATGTGGCGAGGCCCACTGGATCAGAGGCTCCCAGCTCATTAGAAGGCATCTGTAGTGGCCCACTTACTGTACATGGGAGACTGACTACATGATTGGCTGATAGACTGGCTCACCAGACTGACTGACCTGTACTTTTTTTTAATGTATCAACATGTATCAAGAGAAACGGAAGTAAACAAGGCACATGGAGTTAGCTCCATGTGCCTTGTTTACTTCCGTTTCTCTTGGTGATGTCAGTCGTGGGCCAAAACAATTAACTAGTTAGGTTGTTAGTCAAAAGTCCACAAAGACACAAAGGTTCCTTTTTTAAAAAAAAAACTTTATTAAAAAGGCCTCTTGTGTAGAACTTTAGTTAAATATAGCTTCTTTAGAGTCAGTTAGATCGAACAGATTTCAGTTGTCAAAACAGAGATCATAACTTACGCTTGGAAACAGCTGAAATGAGAAACGAGCAAATCCTACAAATACATTAGCCAATAAAATTTAAAATGGTCTCTGACATATTTTACATATTAAATATAGGCTGCATTACTGTTTCCACTGCTGGGGACTTCAAACGTCTTATTACCTTATAAAGCTGATGTAGCAAGAAATAGTTTCCGTTTTACCAAAACTTTCACTCTCCCTTTAGCTCCGTTTAGGTTTCCACCACCTCCTGAGGGAAAGCTGTGGCTGATAACTGTTTCATCATGCCGGTCGCTAACTTTTACTGTCCACCAATTACCAAATGACACTGCGTAGGTCGAGTGCCTTGGATTTATTAGAGACTTTTCAATAAAAACAGGTGCCTGCTGCAGCTGGAGACACTGATTAGGATGGTTAAAGTTATGGGCCATAAAACCAAAACAATGAGCTGAAAGCCACTAAAATGCTCCGTACAGCTGAATGGGACGGCAGAGTCATGATGCCACAGTGTGCAACCCCTCATATGAAGTATTGAGTACAGTATCTGGCAAATGGACCACTGCCCTGTCTGGATAGGTCAAACCTTAGTGTCCGTCAGTCTACAGCTTGTTTGCTCCACTTTGTGTCTCTCATGTGTCATCATTAAGTTCTTTGAAAGAAAGAAACCGGACAATCTTTGAGAACCCGGAGAAGTGTTTCACTTACTTAGATATGTCTTAGATTCTTCAAAACATGAAAAAATAGTCCGTACGCTTCACGATTATACAGATGTATTATCCCATTGTCCACCTATAATTCCTCATCTAAATGAAGATGATAGTTGGAAAAAAACATTTTCACAAGACAAATACTAGAATCGCACTTAGTAGAGTGCATACCTCAGCCAAGGCCAAAAAGACCCCTTTCGTATTCCCTCATAGACACCAGTAACGAAAAATACGCCTCATTTTTTAAAGCAACATTATGGAGAAATGATCATGTTGTGTGATTTGGTGCCCTGTACAGGTTCAGAGTGCGACACCACTGTGGTAAATACAAATCCCAGGTGTGTAACAGTTTGTCAGATGTAATGGAGGTGCTAACTACAAACAAAACTCATGACATCATCACAATGTGATGTGTTGAGACACAATCTATATTAAGGTGAGGTTATATCTTAGGACCTAAATGCAGACACACACACAGGAGGCAGGAAATGGGGGGGGAAACAAAAGCGAGCTTTATTTATAAAAGCTGACTAAATACAAAAATCAAGGGATCCTAGAACCACAAGCAAACGGACAAAATGCAAAGTAGCAACTAAAAGGCTCAAAAACCAAAGTGCAAAGAAAAAGCAAAGTTCAAATCAAAACGAGAAGTAGGAAACCAAAAACATACCAAATGGGAGACACAAGGAACGACAGACCAAGACAGGGTAACCAGGAACAGACAGACTGACGGAGTGACGGGGGACATCACAAACAGAGACTGACGGATGAACTGACAAAGACAAGAAGGAGGACAAAGACTATATACAGACACACTAATGACAAGACGAGGAACAGGTGAGGAGAGTGAGGAGGGAAGAGGACAGGTGAGGTAACGAAGGGAAAAACACAGAGGGAAGAACACACAGGAGAAATTGAAAAGGAAGAAGAGACACACCAGGGCCTGATTTCAAAATAAAACACAACAAAAAGACACTGAATGATAATAATGTAACCTGTTACAAGACACTGTACCATCAACATGACTAGTTTAAGTAGAGATAGGTAGAAAGATAGTTTAAGGTCAAAATGTTACATAGTGTTGCTTTAACAACAGGATCTATGCAGAATTTACTGGGAAGTTAACGAAAATGAAGTTAATGTGGTATATTCTGGGCCAAAACCCCACCTCCATCCAAGTTTGGTGGGAACCCCGGTTCAGTTTTTGTGTAATCCTGCTGACAAACCAACCAGCAAACGAACAAACAGACATGAATATGAAATATGCAGTAACTCTAATACACACAAATAAACTGATAATAAAAGTTCTTTTTGTACAAGTTTGTGTACATCACACAATTAGTCATTTTCTGATACAGTCATCCAGAAACTGATTTGTCCCCTCATATCATGCATCAGATTTAAAACCTGCTTTATCCTGTCCGTGCACACCTTCAGACAGACTCCCTTGAGAAATGTGACATTTGCACTTCCTGTTTCCTTGAATACCTTCAAACAAATGGGTATGTAAAAGCCATTTGTGAGTAAGTGTACATATGGAGGAGAAGGGAGCTAACGACACACAAAAAGTGCATGTATATTTTTCCAGTGCAGGAAAAGTGAGAGCGGTGCCAATCACTCCAAATATGTCTTGTGACTCCATATTCTGCAGAGCACAGTGCAGACTGGAAGGCAGTGGAGACATTGATATCTGCCTCTTTGATGGATTAACAACTGTTGAACACCGTAACAGTTTCTAAGAAAAGTGAATTATTCCTTTAACTCCCTGAGGTGGGTGAAGCTGCCCTGTAATAACCAACAGTTTGGAGAGGCAGTGCAGGAACATTGCTCTTTAAAGATTATGCCTCAGCAATGAATCACTCAGTGAATCACTCAGTATTTTATGTGCTTCTAAACCTTTAAATATGGCGGTAATATCACGATACTTAAATATTTCACTTCATGCGCTGCTCTGTTTAATAGTAGCAATCAATCTCATGCATTATGTTGCCTTGCATGCCCCCCCTCAAGCAAAGTCAGTAGGTCACATGGCGAAAGGTTATGAGGGTCAGGCTCCCGGGGGCTTTCATGTCAAACAGACCTATTAACTAACCCATTATAGTTCATTTCAGTCCTTGGCTTTACGTTATGTTTATGTTTTGCATGTCTAATACCTTTTAGCCCGGTAGCCCTTTGCATGAGGAAGCATCCCTTCATCCCATCATCCGTCCGAAGGGGCCCCTGACACAGAGCGTCTTTGTCTGAGTTCGGAAGAGGCCAAAGTTGGTTAAGACTTTGCATTTCCTCTGCTGCCGGGGTGGAGTTCATTAGAGGTCTTCTCTCAGCAGAAATGGACAGAGAGGCGCTGGAAAAAAAGGGAGCGAGAAGAAAAGAAGACAAGAAGTGAGAGGGGGGATTGAAGCCTGACTGGGGGCCTGGGAGAGACTTTCCTCTACAGGGATTCATTATGGTAACATGATAGCCCTGTCTAGGATAATGGAGCGGAGAGGAGAGGAAGAGGCCATGCGGGCGAGAGCAGCGTGATGTTGATGCTTTTTTCCTGGACGGAGGCCGTTCTCCGCAAAAATCCAGCCTCAAATACCCTGTAACAAGAGCTGTGTTGTGGTTCGGAGAAGGCCCCAAAAGCTGTTGTGTTGAGGATGGAGGGTTTATGAATTCAGCTGATGTGGAGGCAGATAGGAGTCCTTGGAAAGCAGTTAGTCTCTGGATGTTGGAGTGCACTGAAAGCTCAGTCGATCCACACATCCTCATACCTAAACAATGGATGGGTTAAAGTCCTGTGCCTGTTTGACCCAACAATCCGTCCTCCTCCACCTTCCTACGCGGACTTGTACTACCTCACCTGACATCCTCCTTTGCTCTTTAATAATTACTACGGCCACTAGAGGTCACGCTGAGGCAGATAAAACATTTGCACCAAAATAGATTTTTTATTAGATTTTTTTTTTGTGCCATATTTCAGTATCCTTCTACTTGCATGAATGTGGAACAAAAACAATTCTGTGCAGCTATTTATTCAAAACTGTCTTTGAGAAGAATGTGAGTCAAGAGCCATATTTTCATTTGGGTTCATTTTGTCGAAGTGAATGCAGGAGCTGCGTGCAGGGCGTGCCTTCCTCTGCTGTGTTTAGGTAGCTGGCGTGGGGGTAAAGAAGCCTCCACTCTCCAACAGCAGGTTTCAATTCTCCACCAGCGAGGCAGGTTAACTTATTCAGACACCAATATGTGAATTTGGCCAGGTTTATTTTCTTTTGATTAAATAGGTATTTGGTGCATGTGCAGGCGGGCTCGAGCCTCCATAATGCCTTTATTCTCCTGGCCCTCTCTGCGGGGAGGGGAGGGGTGGGAGACGAGGTGAGAGAGGAGCCGATGGGGAAAGCTGCAGTGAAGGAAGACGTGGTAGTAGCCTCCTCTCTGACATCTTCACCCTCTTCTCCATCGTCCTCTCTCCCATGTCAAAAGCTCTGGCATTAAATTCCACACATGCCTTTAATTTGGAACGAGGCAACTCAGGAGCGAAGTTATCTTACTGCTGTGGAATTTTCCACTCTTGCCTCTGACGTGAGCCCAGAAGCAATTAAGCAAAAAAAAAGTGGAGTGGGGTGTATTATGGGGTTGAAAAAGCGGGGCGATGGCCGCCTGTGAATGAAAGCACATGCAGCTCTCGCTTCTGTTTGTTGGGGCCGGTGTTTACCGGAGAGCGTGAGTGAGAGTGGCAGGATGGGGAGATAACGATGAGGAGGTGAGAGGTGACAGAGGGATAAATACTGCAGTCCTCTCTGGGGTCCACGAGCACCGAGGATGAATTGAAAGAGGATGGATGTAGGAATATTTATCCGAACCCAGATGACCCCCCGCTCGTTATCTCACTTTCCCTCCTCACTCATTCAGAAAATGTTCGCCCATTGCTCCTTGATGGTGAGCCGAATCTCTACTGAGTCATGCCTTTTAATAGGCTTCAGCCCCGACAGAGTAATGACCACTGTTATATAAAAACGGAAAAAGACAACATTTTCTACATCCCACAAAACAGCTCCTCTTCCGTCTCAGCCATCCTCCTCTGGGGAATCTGCGAGCCATGAGTAACCCAATCACCGGCTGCATGATGGATCTGTTGGATATGTTAGATCTGTGGCTCTGCGTTTGACCGCCTGGCCTGCTTTTGTGCTCACGTCCTTGGTTTGGTTTTTCCGCTCCTTTTGTCTGACTGCTGACGAAAAAGCCGAGTTATAAAAAGAACAGTGATGGAAGGCCTTTGAAGTTTTCTGCGAGAAATTGCGGAGAGGAGTGGGGAAACAGTTAGGTCCCTTCTACTTGAAATAGTAATTATGCTAACGCTTTGATATTTTGGATACTGGGAGCACACGTACAAGCCTCCTATTCTCAGAGCTGTAATAGAGAGAACATGTTCCCATTCTCCTGAATAATAACCACATTGATGTTCAGAAAAGATCTTTATTCCAAAGCGGCTTCGGAGGCGTGCGCTGCTTTTTGTCTCTCGCAAAAATCTGAGAGAAAAATTCCTTTTCAAGCGCTAATTGAAATAGAATCTAATGACCAGCCTCTTCTCCTCTCTGTCCGTTAATGGCACTACGCCTGCTGCACAGCTAAAAAGAGAATTCACAAATCAGCATCATAAGAAATATAGGCTACGCTCAGGCCCTGCTCTACTTTCTGTTTGTCCAGGTCAGAATCTTAAAACAGCTCTCGATTCAAAGGGATTCTATCTTGACTAATATATGTTAGAAGCAGGAAGGGGATCCTCAGGGTGCAACGACACTCTGGCACTCAGTCATGTCCTCTGTCATCTGTGGTCGGGAGAACGTACAACTGTGCTGCAATGAGCTATTAGCAGGAAGTGGAGAGAGTACGACTCCGAGCCCTTTGCACCAGTTTCAGTTACATGAAACCACCCCTGCTGTCTGTCTGGCCAACTCCGGCTCTCCGCCCTGTGCTGCGAATGAAAACATGGGTGTGTGCCGGAGAAGGAGGAAGGAAGGAAGAAAATATCCGTCTTTTTTTTCTGAAATCTCTCTTTCTTTGTCTGGCTCTCGAGGATATCCACAGAATTAAAAAGAAATCTGACAGAGTAGTGTGACGACGAGCCAGTTTTCATCATGGAGACAGAGAATGAGATGACAGTATGAAAGGAAGACAGTAAAAGACTGAATGAAAGCGAGACAGAACAAGAACCAGCAGACGTTGAGAGTAAAGAGAGTCTTTTCACAGAGGAGAGGTGAGCAGTTGTGCAGTGGTTTGTCTGCTCCGGCCCAGCAGATCACTGAGAGTCTTTGTCCTCTGTCTGAACTCAGACACAAGGAGGTGACGCCGCCTTCTGCCTCTCAACAGTCAATATCAATAACCACATTGGACGTGACTGGAGGATGAACTGAGGTGGAAGGAGTGGATGCTCTTTATGGGTGTGAAACCTTCACTTTCTCCATTCTGGTCATGTTGTGAAAAGCAGGTTTATCGGTGGGTCAAACCGGTTTGTCCAAAATAAGAAAAATTGCCTTTTAGAGACGCTTAACATGTGCTGCAACAAAAAACAACCAGCACTGTTAAGTTCATTAGACAAACACACCACTGTTAGCATGAAGTCCTGGATGAGGAGGAAACATTCAGAAAATAATACAGAACATGTTTCTGTTTTGACCATGCAGCTTTGTTGGGATGTTGATCAGTTTCTTTTTCAGATTTCAGGACAGCAGCACATTTGTTTCGTTTGAGAGGTGGATCATTTATTAATATTCATTTATTTATTTTTATTTAAATTGTGATTTCTGCCAGCAGTCACAATCCACTGTGTTGTCTTTGTTTGGGTGCAGTGATCAAGACCAGTGCTTCGGCCATACAAGCTCCTTCACTGACTCTCAAATACAATTTCACTGGTAAATTGTCAACAATGCTATTTGAGCGTTTGTGGTGCACATGGTTCATTTCCCTTCATAGAGTTATTCTATTAAAGTGTGTCAAACATTTCTCCTTGTCTACTTTCACTGTGTTGTGCTGAAATGGCTGTTTGGCTCTTTTCCCATTACCAGTAGAAGAGTTTACCTTTGGTCTTTGTTTCTGTTCTCATCGTTTCTCCAGAGTTGATGATGGAAGGAGACGAGGAGTGAGACATCTCACTCTCTGTGTATCTTTTCTGAGAGGTGCACATGTGCACTACTGATCTGGTTCTGATCTGGTTCTGACCTGGTTCACTGGAGGCCAGTGATGATGCTACAGTGGTGACTTTTTTACGGAGACAGATGGAAATATTTGCTTAAAAAGCAGTGAGAGTTCTGTATTGTAAAACCAAAACAATGAGCTGAAAGACACTACACCGCTCTGTTGTTCTGAGGTGAGCAGCAGAGTAGAGGTGACAGTTCTCTCTTGATTCATCACCTCTCACATCACACAGTCATTTGATCCAATACAAAGTATGATTAGTGCTGCTTTAATGTGGATGACACCTGGGTCAAAACCAGAACAAGGCAAGTGGAGGTGGATGCTCAGGTCTCACAAGAATCTGCTGACCACTTACATCTGAAGGAGAAAAAACATCAAACAAGAGGAGTAAAAGAATCCATCTATGTCAAACTGGAACGACTGTCTTTGAACAGAGGAGGTGGCCTAAGACATTACTTATCACCCACCTACAATGCAGTACTGAGTTCCCTCCCCAGACAGCTTAACAACCATTCACACCTGGGCTCACCTAGCCCTAACAACCCACATGAAGGCCGGTTGGGTCAACGACCCACAAGTGGCCCTAACGACTCTGTAAGGACACTCCCACACAGAGTTTAAAAGCCTGCAACTCCTCCAGTTAGTTAGAACTGAAGAAGCCTCTTGGATGAGAGCTGAAACATCTTCAACAAACTGAAACAAGTCCAGTTGCCTACGATGCAGCACTTAGAATTGTATTATATTATTTTATATCATGTAAGGTACTATACCATGTACCATTTGACAATAGAGCTGACTGACTACATTACACAACATTACTACACTACTCCCATATACCAGTAGGACTGATAAAAAAAAACACTTTTCTAACTTTAAAGACATGCAGCAGGGTTTTTGCTAACGTAGAGTAAATGACAGAATTCTTCTTTTTCATCGCAAAATAGGTTACCTGACCAGTCCAGGGCACGCTAACCCAGAAGAAAATCTACCACACTTTAAAGTTAAAGGCAATCTGGTGCACTTTAAGAGATCTCATACAATCTCCACAATATATATATATATATATATATATACAATACAATACATATATATATATACAATAAGTGCATCTGACTGAAGGTCTGTTGGCTAGACTGTGTCGTTTAGACTGAGACTGTTTTCCTAAAAGGAGAAATGTCACTGTGCTCACCTTTAACATTTAAATGTTCATTAGACACTGGCAGAGGGACACAGTGATATGAATACGAGGGTTCGAGCTCTGGAGAAACAGCAGGTTTTAGTGAAAGCATGTGGTTTTGGGAGTGAGGGACTTACACACATAAATATCTCCAGGCGCTTTTAAAACCAACACATCAGAACTGAAGTCGTTTGGCACCCAGGCTCACTGAACTGTACCATTCATCTTGCCACGTGGCGTCCATCCAGAATCTGGCCCGTGACCCGTTTCAGGGCCCGGACTGAAGTTGAAGAAGTACTCCGCCACGAGCAAAACGGAGATGGCCATCGTTGTTGATTTTGGAGTCAGGAGTTACCCAGTGTGAACTTCACTGGTTCAGTCCAGACCGGGCCTGCTGATCCGTGCTCTGGCTGCCTCACCAGACCCTCGCTGCTCGCTAACTCGCTCGCCTGCCTGCTGGGCTTCCTGTGCCGGGGAAAGAGAGTAAGAGCGGGAGGCGGGTGGCAGGCAGCCAGCAGCCAGGAGCATGTGTGAGCAATCTGTAGAGGCAGAGCAGCCGAGGATGGTGTGCGTGTGGTTGTGTGGAGGCTGGGGCTGCTGTGTGTTTGTGAGGGAGGGGAGTGGTTGCCATACCTGCTCTTTGACATCACGTCTTAATCATACCTTCCCATGTTGCTCCGCACTCAGCTGCCTACATGTAATCTTCCAGTGGAGAGTTGGTGATGAGAGGTTTCACTCTGCTGCGTTTTCTCTTATCTGCATGGGGAAAGAGTCTCCCTGAAATCTCATTTGATTTTCATGTAGAACACAAAATGTACAAAAGGCGTATTTCTCTGCGGAGGACCTGCTTGTTTGTTTTCCTAATGCCCAGATTAGTGTAAAGTGCGCTATTGCGCAAGCACGCAAACCAGTGACCCTGATCCCTCAGTGTCCATCCCCACCACCACCAGCCCCGCGGCCTGGAGAGCCTCTGAGCTCTGACCCATGAAAGTGACCGCCCGCCCCTCTGGGATTAACCCCTGACCTCTACCTTCACTAATGTTTGACCCTCTTCTAGCCCCCACAGAGACACAACAGAGCCCCATTCAGACGACGGACTCCCCGGCTGCTCGTTAGACACACACACACACACTGTGGGCTCGTGTTGGGGCTAGACCAAACACTGCACTTCAGATTGCTACCCTGAGATGCACTTTACGGTTTACTCAAGCATGCACGAGCTGCAGTGTTAGAGACGTGACTCGGCTTTGTTTGTCCCACAGCAATTTATTAGTATAATTTCCTCTCCACCTCTGGGACAACAAACTCCCTTCATTTCATAACTTAGTGAAGCTGATCCAGTTCTCCCCATAAATAAGGAGCACCGACAGCCTGTTTGTGGTGGACGCTTCCCTGAGAGACAGAGGGGCCTGTCAGGGACTGGTACGTTGTTTTTACGGAGATGCTTTTTTCATCAGGAGGACGCTGGATGTAGCGTACGGTTGCCAACTTGGCCTTGGCTCATAGCTTGAACTCCTGAAGGCAGTCTGTATTTCAGTAATGTGTGGAGGTGTACTGCTAGAAAGTTGATTACCGGATCAGCCTAAAACATCACCTCCCTCCTCCGACCTACATGGAAGCCCATTAAACTGACATGACAAATGGAATTTCTTCGCTCTACAAATAATCAGCATGTGGGTGTAAACTTAAAAGCTCACGCTATAATTATGATGGATGCCTTTTGTTACCGTACTTCTTCAGAGTTACTGTCAGTGGAGCGCTGGAAGGCAAAAACTGCTTCTTGATGGAATCAAGCCGTCTTGTATGAAGTCTCGTATTTATAGTGTGTTATCAGGTTTGTTTTGGAGTACTAACACAAAGCTGTGCTATCGGCTCTCCCATGCTGTTTATCTTGTGGAATGTTGATCGTCACTGGATGGTTTCCCACAGAGACGGAATGGGTGCGTCTCCCACCGGAGACACTGTCCAGAGCGAGTGAGGACGCTGCAGACATTCAGTTTCTCTGGAAATCAAGAGGGGGCATTGACATGTGGCTGTAGAGGCTGACTCCACTCAGTGTGAGAGATAAAGAGGGGAGGAAGGACTCACTGCAGAGATGAATTCATCTGTAATTAAACCGCATTCTCAAATTGAATTACAGACACTGTGGCAACTGAGTGTATCATCAGTGTGTGATGCTCAGAGCATTCTACGAAAAACATTCAATAATTCAACCCTATTAGTAGCCGGGGTGGAGGGAAAACACAACCACCGCCCCCTGCAGACAAACACCAAGCAGGTGGTAACATTTCTGTTGAATGTTTCCACATTTAATTCATACAGAAGATCAAATATAATTTTTAAATACATTTTATTGTTTATTAAAAGCAGTAATGCAGAATGACCCTGCATGTCTAACTGCCGCTTTCTGAGAGCACTCAATATTATCTAACTGTTATGTTATTATCTATCTATCAGCCTCTGATGATAGCTGTAGCTGTATTGATGTCTGTAAACATGCATGAATTCATTTCTTGTCCTTGTTGGAGTGTAACAAACCATAAACTCTAGTCATCTCTAAACATCAACATGTTATCACCTCACTGTGGCAAAAAAAAGTTCCCTCTTTACATTATCTAGGGGACACAGAGAGGAGTCAGGATTCTTTGAAAGTGTTTGTGTCCATGTGATTTACATAAGCCAAATAGTTACCATCATTTGAGCTCTGATCTTGACCCAATGAGCTTCTGTGGGAAATAACTGGCTCTTTACCTGCTGTCCAGCCAACCTAGTTGGCAGTTTAAATGTTGGCGATGTATATTTCCCCAAACCACAGATGTGGAAACTTGGAGATCTTCATGTCAAAAATACCTGGATTTTGTTGCCACAAACAAAAAACCTGAAGTTTTCCCAAGGTCTCCCTAAAAATATCCATTAGTGTCACACTTACAAATGTTGAAACACAGTCCTGAACTGTGGTCAATGGTTTGGCAGCCTTCTCGTCTGTAACTCCACCACCATCCCCTCCACCTTTGGACATGAAGGTCAGGTCATAAACATGTAATGTGAACATGATATGACACGTTTTGTAGAAATGTCAGTATGTTACGTAGTTTTTGACATGTACAAGTGCGCCGGTTCGCTAGCTAGTCTGAAATATGTCAACAATTGGCTGATAAGAGCAATGACACTGAATCAAAGCACTTAACATGAGGACTGTAAAACAAAACAAGGAGCTGAAAGACACTAAAACTCAGGGGATGGACAGGGTCTGCAGAGTGGAGTGATAATTCTCTCTGGTTTGTCCTAACATAACCTAACATAACCTTCATCATAGACTTTTCTCTACTTATATTGGTTAGTCCAGCTTTAATTTATAAAATGTCAGCTGCTCCTCACGATGCTAAAACCCCCAAATTCCTAGAAGAAAGATCTGAGCGTGGGGGAGATGGTTTTTCCAGGTGAGAGCTGTAATTCTTACTCAAAGCAACATGTGTTGTGCATTGCATCATGGCCACAGCTGTTAGAAGAAGTGGGATCTCTCCCTCTTCTCCAGTGGATTTCGCCCTTTGTGATTACTGACCTTTGGTGTTAAATGATGGCTCAACGAAGAGGATCTTTGACTTTGATTCATTTAAATTTGATGAAATCAGATTGGGCACAAACGTGGACATGGGTCATCAACAACTGCTTGTAACAGCAGCAAAGTGTTTAATGGAGGAATCCTGCTTTGAATCTATTGTTTAACCTGCAGGTGTCCAAACATTCATCACTGGTCCACATTTAAAAACAAAACAGCTCAATTAATCTGCAGGAATCAGCGTTATCATAAAATCCACCTCACTGCCGACCTCGACATCAAACCACTTGGGTCAATATTTTCATAGTTGTCTTTTACCTTGTCTCATTTCCGCAGACATCAGCGAGGATGATGCGGCCAGAAGGTAAAACTCTGTTATACCCACTAACTGAGCGAGGGTGGGGAGGCGGGAGAAAGCGACCACTAAACGGGCCTCACTACGTTGGTGGTCCTCCCCGCCTCACATTTTATGGTACAGTCTAGGCAGTGCTTTCAGGGCTTTCTTGGACGGCAGAAGGGGGCACGTAGATGTGGAATGCAGTAATGTATTACATGTGGGGTCGATTCCTCTTCTCTTAAACAATGATGGCACTGGAGCTGACTGTAAAGCTGACACAGGGCCAGCTGTTGTGGGAAGTGAAATTAATTCCGTTTTTTAAAGATGAAGAAGAAGAAAACCAAGAATAGGATGAAGAAGAAAATGTGTTGATAATGATAATGCTGAATAAGTGGAGACAGATTGTGTAGCCGTCACATTATACACAATCTCATCTCCCCTCGCTACAGTGTCGAGGCTCCATGGCCGCCTCGTGTCCCTGACTCCCACCACTGTCCCTGAGCTGCAGCTGGACTGCACATTACTGCTGTTTACAGAGGAAGAGGGAGGTGGTGGAGGTGGCTGCTTAGATAGTTGGTTGCTGGCTTCACATCACAGGTTGTGTGCATATAAAAAACCCTCAGAGCAAAACAGGCCGTGCCAGGCAACCCCAGATCTGCCCTGCAACATGACCGGGGCTCCTAACCTGTACTGCTCCATTCATGCTGTCACCAGCACACACATCACTGCATGTATGAGCGGAGGGTCGCTGGCTCACGACCAGAGGAGCAGGTGAAAACGTGAAAAATGGGGGAAAAAAATGAATTACTTTACAATGAAAGCATATTTTTAAAAAAGCAATTCTTACCATTCTGCAAGCTTGAGTCGCAGTTTCAAGCATCACATTAATCACCAGTTAGTAATGAAACATTTCATCTTTGATACCTATTAAATGTATTTTATTGTATTTTCCCATGCAGCACATTTAATTGATTTCAAATTATAAATTCATGAGCACTAAGTATGTATTCAGTATGTATGACCTCTCCATGCAGATGCACGCTGTAATGCAAGGAGTTTTATCTCCTGCACTAAATTTAGATTAACCGCACTCAAACGTGATGGTGCCACTGCTAAAATGTTGTTTAGTGGTAGCCCTTTGCACATGCATCCCCACTGCATTGGTGGGCTAACCTCATTCAAACCAATCAGAGGGGCTGGGTGTTTTAACGCAGGGCTACAGTTGTTCTCAGCATTGCCTTTCTGCAGCATCCCACCTCCTTCTCAGGCATGTTTGGACTGGCTGGGGCTAGACCAGGCATGTCTGTAACAACTGCAGGACACAGAGCAATGGACAGTGTAATTTAGACAGAAGGTTACACTTATTTTGGCATGCAGCTATCTAAAATATTCTATATTTCCTTAATTAGAAGTCAATCAAATGCCTCTCACTCAAACTGGCTGACCTTGCAATGACTGGTGTTTTTAATCAGACTGAAACCAGCACAAAAGGCACAGACACATCTCACTCTGGTTCCCATTAAAATGAATGGGGAGTGACCGTGGCTTAATCATAATCTTCAACTTGAAATAGGAAGGAGCCAAATGCACTAATACAAGATCATTTCTTGGATATTGACAGCGAAACACTGTTCAGTCATCAACAGATATCAGGTACTTGGTATTCATAATACCAAAAAAACATCAGGCTCATCTAACGACTGAATGTAGATCCAGCTGATTCACAATAAGTGCACTGTATTTAGTGTGAGTCAATACATTTGTGCATTTGTTCTGCATCAGTTAACACAGCCTCTCCTTCTGTTAGCTCCCTCCACCATGATACATTATGTAATCACGGCACTCTGTGCCTGTCGAAGAACAGTAGGAACAAAGTACAGTGTGGTGCACGTTCACCCTATAGAGCAGATTAAGTGATTAGATACTGAAGCACCTAGATGCATACATTTGCATACTAATGAAAGCACCGTGTCCTCTTAATGCTTTAAGATCCATTCATATTAATAGTGGCTGTCGTGTGAAGTATGTTGACTCGGACACGTGCGCTGATAATTGCATTAATTTGCTGAATTAATGACCTCTGGCACTACAGATTCTGTTAAATATATCATGGTGATTAGAATGGGGACGATATGCTGCTCAAGTGCCTCTACATTCTATTGTGGAGCTGAATATTTTAACACAAATTTCAGGCCTCCCAATTAACGTGTGCATAGATAATACTGTACACGCACCTTAAAAAGCTCAAAGTGAAGAGTTCAGCTGGAGACGGAGTAGGTTGGGCAGCAGTAATTCACTACCGCTACATATCTGTATTCGGCAGCTTCACTCATATGACTCTGAGTAAACTCTGGAAGACTGATTCAGTGGTGATGCACTGTGTCTGACCGTGCGTGCTGCCTCCAGTCTGCGTGGATGGACTCACAGTGAACCGGGCAATTGCTGATAATGTTAATAAATGAGTTGCTGGAAGTCAGTGGAACGTGACGAGCGCTGTGTGCATATGCAGCTGCGTCGTACAGGCTCGACACGATGATGATTGGAAGCAGAGCTAATCGGGTGGGGCTCGCAGCACAATGGAGCATCCATCTTTAGTCCCAGAGCTTCCTGTTGTCCTCTGTTATGTTGTTTACATGAACACAAACTAGTTAGATACAGATGCATCGAGCTCTAAAGAAAGGAATCTGTCTGTCTGGATGTTATTCATGTATCCCAAGAACTGTTCATCCGATCTACTTCACACTTCACACGTTTGCTGCTGATGGCACAAGGAAGTGCAGTGTTGAATTTGGTGCAATTTGGACACGCAACATGTTCAATTTTCTCGTGTGATCTCATGGGGAAGCAGACGTAAACAAAATGGAGATAAGCGCGGTGCAACAACTTGCTGTACTGAACGTGTTGCCGTGAGAAAAAGAAAACAAAAGCAGAAGGTTTAACGAATCTGAATGAGTGGGGAGAACGGTCAACACTATTCTTCAGAGAGAACTGGATGTGAGATTTTATGTCTGTCAACAGCAGTGTGCTAGCAAACGTTAGCCTCAAGTGCTAGAATGTTTACTGTTGCTTGGTATTAGGTACTGTTCGCTGTTCCAGGATGCCTCTCTCATTGGTTGTTGTGGTCCAGCTTTGAAAGTACAGATGTAATCATCCACGTTTTACAGGGGAAATATCAAACATGTTTGATATTATTAGGGCAGCTCCAATGAGTGTAAATCAGTTCAGGAGGCTTAAAGGAGACATATTCTCACAATTTTATTTTACTACTAGAACAGGTTTGCATGCTTTAATGTTTTCTCATACTGTCTAGTGCTGCAGCACTGTACATTCCCTCCATCTGAAATGCTTAGTTATAGCTCCTGTCTCTTTAAGACCCCCCTCCTGAATACCCAGTCCTCTCTGATTGGTCAGCTCACACATGCCCGAGCCAGTACCGCTAACAGAGCAGTTGTGCTTATTCAATTCTTATGTCAAACTAGCTGCTAGGAATAAAAAATAAATAAAAATAAACAAATGTGGGTGTGTAATGCAGTGTGATGTCATAATGTCACGAAATTAAAGGTGGGACTACTGACAGGAGCAGTGTTTTCTGTGGGAGACAGGAGTTTCTGCTGGTGCAGACTTTGATATGTGTAATTTTCAAGATCTTCCACATGAACAAGAACATGTAAAACAGTGAAGGAACAGAAACAAACAAAAAACATTATAGGCAGGGCCGGCTCTAGCCATTTTGGTGCCCTAAGTGAGATTAGGCTTTGGGAGCCCTGATGATAGGGCTCCTTTAAGACTGTACACCTCTCACATTCCCAGATAATCTGTGCTGAACAACATGTTTTGAATGGGCACTTCACTAGTGAATTTATAAATCTGACACAGAAGACACCTTCCCCAGCTCCATCCTCATGCCAGAACTAAAATAATGAGGCAGCGACCGGTCCCTTGAGAGTTGTGAACTGAGCCTTTAGCTTCATCCTTGAGTGACTCCTCGCCGCAGACCTCCAGCGTTGCACAGAACAACACAGAGAGGTTAGATTCCACTCAGGATCAACATGCTGAACAACAACAAACGCTTTCAGTCCTCTTGGCTCAACTTCTACACTCAGTCTTTACCTCTCATGAGCGCTTGCATTGGAGCTCAACAAAAATAACACTGTGTCATATTTCCCTCTCCCAAAGTGATTTAATGTTCAATTGAGCTTGAAAAAGGCGGGTGGTTTTGTTTGGATACACTCACGACACACCTCTCCCACTTACTACTTTCCCCACGCTGCACCTCTCTGTGTCTCTCTGCTTGTTTCTTTTTCTTTCTATTTTCTCTCCTGGCTCACTTTCTCTCAGATTTCTGCATCAGATCAGGCAACATTTGCCAAGAACTCCAAATAATGTTCCTCGGAGGAGAACACACGCAGGTAAGCCTTTTAAAGTGCAATGGGACTTACGTATTGCTATCGGAAGTGCTTCTCATGCCATGGGCTCCCACTCCACTCCCACAGAACCCAGCCATTAAAATAAAGTAAGGAGTTCGTAAGAAATATGAGTTGTTTCCTGCATCTAGTAAGAGGAAAGTTTTTTTTTCTGCTATAGGCGAAGGCCAGGGAGTGTGTGGAACAGCTGGGTGTAGGAATGGGTGCAGATAGGCTGACACTGTAATTAGTCACTGGAAGGGTTCTGTGAAAAGCTAACAGTGGCTGCTGTGAGTCCTCAGGGTGGAGGAAGAGAGTTTCTTGAACCCTGAACAACATGTCAAGAGAGGGAGGGAACCTGCGGAGGAATCTCAACCATGTCTACTCTCTGTGCATGTGTGTGTGTGTGTGTGTGTGTGCGCACTCTCCATCAACCTTTGTCATTCATCCATCTCTCACGCCTGTTTGCCCCCACCGAGCGAATCATACTGCTAATGTCTCTTCTGGGGAGGATGGATGTCGTTCTGTGTGTTGCTGAGCCGAGCTGTGTGACTGAGTGATAATGGAGACTCTGGCGTGTGCTTGAGAGTAAATCATAACTTTTGCAAATATACCATGAAAAGGGTTGCAGGTTTTAGCTCAATAAACATGTTATCATCACCCTCAGCTATTTTGGAATTCCATTTTAGTTTTGATAGGAAAGACTTTACAGACATTCTGCAATCCTGTGGTTTTGGTCAGTTTCAATGTTCCCTCTCAGCTTCTTGTTAACTGAACCACTGCTCTGCTTTCACACTAGCAGAACAGTGGTTTTCAGACTACACGGAGAGTTTTCTCAGAGAGTATAAGACGACTCAATCTGATTTTTTAATTTCTGCCTCGCGCTGAAGTGAAATGGGAACTTAAGAGTTTTATTATAGAAGTTTAAAAAAGAAAAAACAAATCACACTGACCTTTGACACATGCATATGACTAAAAATCATTACCCAACACTCACTAACTCACTAAAGGACAACATACTTGCCAAGGTCTATCATGTGGTTCCAGGTTTAAATCTAGATAAGAAAAAAAACCAAATGTTCTTATTCCTGTCTTTTTCCTCTCATAATTACCAGCCTGTAACAAACACCGCTTGACAAAAGCCCAAGACCTTCTGGGAAATGTCACCAGATCTGCTGAAGAGGTGAGTCAAGTGGCCTCGGCCTGGCCAGATATGCCTGTAACAACGGCCAAGACAGAGAGGGCCAAACAGTCAGGGTTGCCAGGTCTGTGTGACAAAATCTGCCCAATGGTCAATAAAACAAGCTGAACACCATAATGTCTCAAGTCAACTCAAGTCTATAGCTTCCACGTCGAGTGTCGAGTTAAGTTGCAAGTCAGTGACAGTGACTTGAGTCAATACTTTTTAAGTAAAACATGACTCAAGGCCACACCTCTGCAGCAACATGTTTACATTTTTTCAGAAATACAGTAAAAAGATTCGGACTTGGACGGATTACATCAGCTGGTGGAACAGCTGCTGGCCTGAGGGACATCAGGACTATGGCGGTCTGAATGGAATTTGGGTCGTAGTGCTTAAAGCATGGAAAACTCACATTTACAATTTCTTGGTTACACAAGAACCATTTTTATAGATTTTTTTCAGTAGATAATGTTTCCAATGAAAACTGTTGGCTGCTGGATTATTGCGACATTTTCTGGAAAGACACACTGCTGTTGATTTTTTCTTTTTTCACAATAAAAATACAAAATAACAAGGACACACAGGAGTTAAGTGAGAAAACGTGGGTTTTTGTAAGACGCTGTGAACAACCCCTTTAAACCTCAGCAGTAGCCTTCATACCATCCAGCACTTGGCCCTGAAATAATGCACTTTCACTGCATTGTCAGACTGATAATTACACTGGCTGTGGTGTAATTATGCATTACTGCAAACCTACAAAAACTTTTTGCAGATTGGAAACACTGGGCCGTCTACACGATAAGCCTGTATTTTCCCTCTGGCGCTCTTCCGTCCTTCTTCCCTCACTTTTCCATGTCTGGCTCACAGGGCTGTCTGAGTGTCTGCTGTACTCAGTCACATCCCAGGAGAAATCGGGGACAGCCTGTATTCCTCTGACCATGTGTGTGTGTCTTTGTGTGTGTGTGTGTGACTGGGGTTGTGTGTTTTGCCATATAACAGGCCAGTGATACTTAGAAGAGCAAGGAGGAGTGCAAACAACACACTGGGACGGCAAAATACACACTGAGTGATTCACTGAGTTGTCTACCAAGTCTGGCAAGCATTTTCCGAAGGAGTGATCTGTCTCGGTGAACACACTATGAGTCGATCTGTCATCATAATGATATGTGCGGTGAAATGAATTAATCATTATGATTAATGAACTGTTTCAGTATCTTTGCCACAGAGGGTTAATGTGACTCTATCACAGCAGTATATTTGGTCTGGAAAAGCACAGAGGACGACAGCCGTCAGTCACACGAACGTTCTCATGCGTCGCTCTTCTGCAAAGTGTACTGATGTCATCTCTGGCATGAACAGTCGCGAGGTGGACATATCAAATTAGCCACGGTGTCCGCATGAAAGCACTTATCTGTATGACTCATATACCAAACAGAGGTCAAATATCTGGCCCGTAGGCACCTCATGTCCTGGCTTCACAGAACATCTATATCTTATCCAAGTGAGATAATGGAAGACATTCTTTTGCATTCTAACAGTGTGACGTGTCACAGAGGGAGCAGCCCTGTGCTTCGTCACTTCTCCCTGGGTTGCAAGTTTGATCAGATGTGTCTTCCCTGTTGTGCAAAGAAATCACTCTCAAGGAAATCACCCTGAGCCTCAACAGAAGGCTCAAATGTGAAACGAAGACAGAAAGTTTACATCAAGTGGGGTCTTATGACCTTGCAGGCTCCTTAAGGAGATCTCAGGCTGGCAACAGCAGAATGAGGGGTGGATTAATTTCATTTACCAATTAGCGCAAAGACAGAATGGGTGTATCATTACTTCATTGGTTCCACTCCCACCAATTATTTCACCACTTTTGAACACGTAGCTTAAACCAGATTAAATGAAATCTTAGTACAGCAAAGAGGAGAGGCTGATGAGGTCCGCAGCCATATGGCTCACTATTTTGCAGTGCTTGGCTAAATATCTGAGATCCGCTGAAACGAGCAATTAACTACAAGGGTTGTATTGATGCAAACTGCTTCCTCAGTGCACTGCTGTCTTTTTCCCAGTCATGCTCAAAGGTCTGTCCATTGACAGAAAGCTGCTTAATGGAATTTCTTTAAAAAAACACTGTAACAAATGTAGAAACAGCTTCGGTGGTGAAGAGTAACTGCATTCTTGACGGAGCACTTTCTCCACCCATAGAAGCAGAAATTAGACCACAGTGAAATGTAGCTACATGTCATGCTAAAGTCACTTTTTGTCAGATAGAAAATAGTTATTGCCACTCTACTACTCTTCTCCCTGTTAAAAATGCTGTTCTGTTGAACTTGATCTCTTTCAACTGTACTCCTACACCTTGGGAGTAGTAGAGGCTTAGCATTTGATCCATTTGTCCGTTGCTTTTAGATATCTACTTCTCTGCTCACTCAGTCGCAGTGTGAGGTGTGAAGGTGTTGGCCAGAGGTGTGTCCTTTGAAGTCTGCCTATTGTAACTGGCAGTTCATTGTTTACTGTGACAATTAGAGCCAATGAATCAGCGGAGCCAATAAACTGATATTAGCTGGTCTGGTTAGGTTTAAGCAAAAGAAAGAAATGATCTTCTCTTGTCCTGCCTGGATATGTCACCACAAATATGCCTGGAAATTGCCAGGGTGTCTCCTTAAAAAATATCTGGGCTTCTGTTGCAAATTGTCCCAACATCTTGTCAAAAGTATCTAGTTTAGTCGGCTGGAAAATGTCTCAATGTCTCATTAAAAGTATCCAGTGGTTTCTTACTTACAAATGTTGGAACAGCTGTTAAACATCCAGGGCTTTAGTGCTTACAAATGTAAAACCGTTGTCTCAAACGGTTGTCTCTCGCTTGGCAGCCATCCCACCGGGCTGTAACGCCGTCGCTGTCCCCTGCTCCTCCTGACATGAAAGTGAGCTCATATACACAATCTGAACATGATATGACATGTATTGTAGAAATGTTAATATGAGATGTATGAACCGATTTCTTTTGTATGAACAAATTTAACATATGTGTGATTTAAAGAAAGCACAAGTAAACATTTTATGTTTACTATATCTTGGTGGGCTGAATGGGAAGAGCCTTTGTGCCTTCTGATTTATACCCCCCTGTTATAAATGATTTCACAATCTTTAATATTTTAGTTGGTGATATGCTCCCATACTGCACATTTTTTTTAAAAAACAATGCATTTAATTAGTTTATAAACAGCTAAGTTGGGGAACATGGGGCTCCATCGGGGCCCATAACTCTCGACTTGCCCCATGGCCCTGCAGTGGGTTAATCCAGCCCTGGTGAGAGAATATTTCATCTAAACAGGTAGATCATAAAAACAGGTAGATGAACATGCAATTTCCAAAAGCAACTCCCTCACAGAACATGAACACAGTTGTCTTCATGAATGTGGATCAAGGTGGATCAAAGTGAATCTCTGCATCAACACGAGGCAGCTGTTCACACTGTGGGTTCAGAGGTGAGGGGGCTTTACATGATCCTCATGTGTTGAGAGTGGCCTGCGTGCCCTCTTCCCCACAGATCTCTTACCTTACAACAATAACCACAGTCCACGACCGGACCAAAACACAGAAAAATCCCCGGTCGGTACCTCAGATCTCCTGAGCAGATGCCTGTGGGTGGTGCGATACGGCCGTGGAGGCTCAGACCTCTTACAGTCAGGCCCTCTCCACATCTGTCCTGAGTTACAGTAGGCACTTTACTCCGTCAAAACCCAGCTGTTTAGGGATTTACTTTGTTGTTTGCAGAGCTGGTTTGATCATGGCTGTGTTACATGGGAAGAGGCCTTAAAATCATATTAGAGAAAGATTGGCTGCTTCTGTGTGAGTGAGTGTGATCAGTATGTGTTTGTTAATGCGTTCAGTATCATCGCTTTCCCCCCAAACTTCTCTCCGCTGTTTCAGCGAGTTGCTGACCAGTTCCTAGGAAAATAAACACTTTCCACAGGAAGAAACTGAGTAGATTAGATAACCAATGTTGGGATATGATGTAATGAGCTCACTCCTCAGTGTATTTGAAAAGTAATCATCCCGTAGCATGTGATGGCTGAGTAACATGTTTTGTTTTCAAATGACTTGTCTTATTCAGACAGACAGACAGACAGACAGCAGTGTTAGTGAGCAGTAAACAGGGAGCACATGTTCATAATCACTGCCCAACAATAGCCCAAATGTTGACAATGGTTTCCTGCTGTTGATTCACAGTTTCATTGGAGGCGGTGGTGACGGACAGAAGAATGTAACACAGAATCAATTTTGTGTTTACGTTGGACTGTGGCGCAATTGTTTGGGCTCAGGGCAGCTCCTGTGGCTCTGTGAGATAGATTCAGAGGATGCAGTGACCACTGGATACCCTGGCGTTCCTAAAATAATCCTAATTATAGGTCTGCAGATGGATTCTGATGGGAAATGGACAATTTCGGTCCACAAGGCCCACAAATGTGCAGTTATTATAGCCGAGCCAAGTTTAGCACATTCTTTCTGTAGGAAAGAGAATCCAACTTCTGAAATCAGCTCGATAGACTGGAAGCATTCTCTTTGAGAGCGAGCCACCAAGGTGATGTTAAATAAAATCCATCTGGAAGCTGTTTCACATCCCCTCAATAGTTCAAATGGCCTGGTTCAAATGGTTTTCTTTTTTACAAGAACAAAGTTGAAATCATCATCAGTTATTTCTCAGAAGAGAACTCAAAACAAATGCTGGGCCTGAGAGCCAGCTCCTGCTTGGGTGACCAGTAGCTGTAAATTACAGCGATCACAGAGAGGATGGTGTTTGCCAGGTGGCACTGTAGCACCCTGATGGTAATCTGTCTGGCCCATGCCAAGCTTTAAAAGGTGGCCACGCTCGCTACATTAGGACCGCTACAATTACAGCCTTCCAAAGCCCATTACCTGCTGATCTATTTAGAGCTACTGTAGCAAGCCTCTTTTCCGCAGCCGCCTTTCATGCGAACCTCACCTCAGCAGGTAACTTTCACAACACACCAATACACTGATTGAACATAATGATAGGGACGTGCAGACTTCTCACGCAGGGCTGTAGTTAGAGTCATTCTCCTCTATCTGACTTTCTATTTTTCCTGCAATTTGGGAATTCTAGCTCCCTGCAGTGGGAGTTTAAGTTCTTAAATTATGTTTTTTAAGGCTCCCTTCAGTAGATTTTAGACTCAGTATCTTTAAATTTGACTGCTTGTTTGAGGCCTAAGAAGTAGTGATGTGCAGATGGATATGAAAATATCGATACTTCAGATCCCAAATGTTTCTGTTCTAGGATGGATTCACATGAAAAATTGATATCTAAACCTTCTATTTGATCATCACAATAGAAAGTAACTACGCTGTCACCAGGATCTAGTGTCAATATTACCAGGTTGTGTCTGTCGGAGTACGATGAGGTAACGCAGCCATTACACAGAGTAACAGTATGGTATTGTATTGGCAATACAAGCCTGGTTACTTGGTATCAGATAAGAAATCAGTGGTATCAGACATTACTAAAAAGTTCCACAGCATTGAGTGGGGAAATAACTTAAAAATAATGTTGAAGCTAAGTTATTAAAATTAATAGACAGAATAAATCTACCTAACGACCTAAGTATCTGCAACATCCTGGTTATGGCCCTGTAGCCAGACATAAAGTGTCTACTTATGAAAAGAGTAGTTCTGTGCAAGGTGAAAAGGTTGATACAACTCTGTTCTGTTCTTCTGTCTGCTGGTTCAATATGAAGCTAGGGGATGGTTAGCTGAGCTTGGCATAAAGACTAGAAACAGCTAGCCTGCATCTGTCTGAAGGTAGCAAAATTTGCCTACCAGCACCTCCAAATCTTACTAACTGACACACTGTATCCTGGTATGTTTAATGTGAACAAAAATATAATGTGTAAAAACAGCTGTTGTGGTTTAATGTGCTGGACGTCGGCCGTTGTTGAGGACATCAGTGAGCGTCTGTGGCTCTGGTTCTTCCACACCATTGGCATTAGTCAGCCCTTGTCTGAGACCTTTTTAGCGGACTGAGCACATTGGATCTGAGGCGGAGCCTGTTGGTGAGAAAACGCACTACCATTGGCTGTTCAGCTAAGCGAATCAGTGCATTAGAAGAGAAATAGAAAAATAAAGGCAAAGTCCCTTGAGCCTGTCGCTGTCGCATCTTAGATTTCACCCATTCAGCACAGTTTCTCCAGATTTCGCCTCTGCCTCTTCACCACTGCTATGTGTAATTTTATCATAACAGCGGTTGGTATAGTCACAGTTTTCTGGTTTCTCTTTTTGATCGACGAGTACAGACTACCGCCACTTGTTTGTATGAACAAGTATTTCCTCTCACGCAGGTGCAGAACGCATGAGCTTGTCTGTGTTGGCTATAGTCTTTGCGGTGCATTTGAGTGCAGCTTTTTGGCCCCAGCAACAGTCAGCCTTCAACGTGGCCGGTTCTTGGATCTTGATTTGGTGTGTGTCGGCCCTCAGACGTATGCTGTGTTTTACCTCCACCGACGGGGCTAACTGCTTCCCTGCTTTCAGTCTTTGTGCTAAGAGAGCACACACGAGAGTTGTAGCGGTATTCTCATCCAACTTTCAGGAAAAAAAAGCAAAAAAGCATATTTCCCCAAACAAAGTCCCTTTTAAACTGCGGCCTACCAATCACAAAGGAGGAGGTACACATGTCAACAAACACAGAGGAGTTAGAGGAGGTTTTTGAACCTTGAAACAATTCAAATGCGGTTTTTGCAAAACTGACTGCAACTCTATCAAGATGTCCCAGATTTAGTTTTCATGCATATAAAATGTAGCTACGTATAAAAAAAATTGCCTAGACTGTAAGATCCTGCTCTGTAAGAAATCCAGCTACTGCCCTTACTCTTAAGATTCATGAATTCATGCTACCCCCCCGCACACACACACACACACACACACACACACACCTACAGAGTCAAGATGTTAGCCCAGAGTTCTGCAGCAGCCCACAGCGGGCAGCACTGCTCACCCAGCTCACAAACGCTCAAACTCTAAACCACAACTGGCAAACAGTGACATCAGCGTATCTGCACCACATTTTCAGTGCATTGCATATGAGCTGCATATGTAGAACGGCACAATTGGAAACAGACGAGGGGAGATAGTGGGTGCAGTGCAGCTACTCTCTCTGAGCACAGGCAGCGGTGTTGACCTTCAGTGAGACGCAGCAGAAGCCAGAAAGTCACAGGCCAAATGAAATGATATGCTGTTTCAGACTACTGTAACACAGCAGTTACAGTATCTCATATCACTCCTATTGTTCTTGTCAGGTTCCTTTCACTTTTCTCAGTTTCTCCATGCCTCAACATGTCGTGCAGTCCAAAGTCATAACATCTACTATCTAAATGCTTCATTCTATTGGACAAAGTGTGTAGAAACGCCACAGGGAACTGCAACACCACTGTCTGTTTGACTCCATTAAGTCATTATACATGTTTTTCTCCATGTACCAGTGGCCAGAGGATATGTAAAGTCAACAACTGGAACAATGGCTAGCTTTACAGGAAAGGAGATAATGATCGAGGAGGTAATTCAAAGTTAAGCTCACTTAATGTAAATAGGTCATTATTGTTGCAGCTATTGTCAAGGGGACACGTTTCCAGCCTCCATCAGCCAAGGTGGACAGTGACAGATGAAGCTGTGGACGTATTTCACTGCTCACTCAAATGATTTCCACAGTGGGAATACACAAGCCAGGCCGACACAAGCCTACCAGCCTCCATCACTTTCAGGGGAATTCACTTAGATGCAACATCTGTGTCAATATTTTGGAGGTTTCCGGGTCCTCTGTTTTGTTTTTTTTCTTAAGAGCTGGAAAGGGTGTACAAGCTTCAGCTCTGAAGGCCTGGAGCCAGATGAGTGTAAAGTAGGTTTTGGCAAACCTTACAAGAGAACCAACACAAAGGAATTGGAGCAAAATTTGATTAACTGCTGTAAATAATGTTTTATAATGACAATGTTATAGCTCTGAGAAGCAGCGTATAACAGATACATGTATAGAGTTCAACTTCACTTCGATAAGGGCTGAACTAACAATTCGTTTCATTACTAATGAATCTACTGGTTCTCTTTTCAACAAATAGATCGTTTGGTCTATAAAACATCAGAAAACATCACATCACAATTTGCCAATAATATTGATATTTGAGAATGACAATAATATATCTGCTGATAGTCTTATACACACAGAATATATACTGTACATAAAATCACGTTTGGCTTCAAATGTGGTTATCAAAAATATATAATATCATCGATCATCAGTCCGGCTCAACAAATGTTGATCTGACCAAACACAGTCCAGAGCCGAAAGATATGTAGTTTATTATGATGCAAGAAGAGGAAAAGCAGCAACATGTCACATTGGAGAGCAACAAACAACCAGAGAACTTTTTTTTGTTTTAAAAATGATTTAGATGATTAATCAATTAATGATCAGACTGTTGAAGCTGCATATGTAAACATCTGATAGAGCGGAACAATACATCATCGCTGTATTTATATAGGCAACGTGTCAAAATGCACACACACAGTACACATCGTGATTACATCTTATATGCAAGTCGTTGACTTACATCACTCACTGTGATTATCATAGTAATTACTGTTTGTACATCATGTAACAATTACATTCATCTGCTAATAAACAGTCAATAAATCAGCAGGCAGACAGACAGACAGACAGACGATAGACAGACAGACAGGCAGAGAGACAGACAGGCAGACAGACAGGCAGGCAGGCAAGCAGACAGACAGACAGGCAGGCCGACAGACGATAGACAGACAGACAGGCAGGCAGACAGATGATAGACAGATAGACAGGCAGAGAGACAGATGATAGACAGACAGACAGGCAGAGAGACAGACAGGCAGGCAGAGAGACAGATGATAGACAGACAGGCAGAGAGACCGACAGGCAGGCAGACAGACAGATGATAGACAGACAGACACAGACAGATGACAGACAGACAGACAGACAGCGAGACAGACAGGCAGACACAGACAGATGACAGACAGACAGGCAGCGAGACAGACAGACAGACAGACAGGCAGGCAGACAGACAGACAGACAAGCAGGCAGGCAGTCAGACAGATGATAGACAGACAGACAGGCAGACACAGACAGATGACAGACAGACAGACAAACAGGCAGACAGACAGGCAGGCAGACACAGACAGATGACAGACAGACAGGCAGGCAGACAGATAGATAGATAGATAGATAGATAGATAGATAGATAGATAGATAGATAGATAGATAGACAGACAGACAGACAGATAGATAGATAGATAGATAGATAGATAGATAGATAGATAGATAGATAGATAGCTAGATAGATAGATAGATAGATAGATAGATAGATAGATAGATAGATAGCTAGATAGATAGATAGATAGATAGATAGATAGATAGATAGATAGATAGATAGATGTAAATATAGAATAGAGAGTTTGATGCCTATATGTTGAAGCTGGCTGTGCAGTGACCTTGTGTGTCCAGCTGCCTGCCTCCTGTTGGTGTTGGAGCAGAGGGATGTCTCCTGCTCTGTACTGTGAGCTGTGTGCTCTGTGCTGTGAGCTCTGAGCTGTGTGCTCTGTGCTGTAGAGGGGCTGTTCCCTCACAGATCTCAGCTCAGTCCGTCCAGAGCAGCGGCGGGGATGAGCGCTGGGGACTAGGCGGCAACGCAACGACGCATTGAACAGGTAAGAGCGGCTCCAGGTCGACCTGTAACCCGCCTGTCACCCAGCCGTCCGTCGGGACTTGTATTTTCCTACATTTCACGACACATGCGGTCGTCAGAGGAGGCTGAGAGCAGCTGCTGTGAGTCGCACACAGAGGTGGACAGTCGCATCTGCTCTGCCTTCAACATTTCCAGCCGTCCCTCAACTTGAAGCCCAGCCAGCTGCCTCGGCTGTCCGGCTGCCTCTGCCTCCCGTGGCGGGATCGGAGCGTTGAGGAGCGGACTGTGGCGCCGTGAGGACGCGGCATCAGAAGGTGAAGCGGTGGGAGGATGGAGGTCTTTATGGTTTCACTTGAAGCGAGTGTGCGGTGTGACTGCCACTGTTTGCGGACGCGCTCATATCAGCTGAAGGTTAAAGACCGCTGATGGAGCTAGCTGGGCTAGCGTTAGCCCCGTGTCTGCTGTGGAAGAGAGGCCAAACTCCGTCCAAAAACGCAGTTTTAATTGTCCGAGCTCACCAGCAGAGGTTTCTGTGGAGATGAGCGCTGATTCAGGACTGAAGGGGAAATACTGCGACCCTGGCTTGTGTTCGGTAACATTCTGTGTCACTCCAAACACCTATTACTTGTATACTGTTATAAGTTAGAGAATTGCTTCCCCTTCAGTCTCCTCAGCAGTATTTCTCCCACAGTGTGCTGTGATGGGCGATACTTGCAGCTGGAGTTATAAAACAGAGACTGTCTCATTAAAATACAGTCTGTATAGTGGGTCATTCATCCGCCGAATTTACCCGAGCACCTCTTACTGATCCGTAGGAGGTCTCCGGGCTTCACTCAGGTATGCATCTCCTCCTTACTGCAACGAAACCTTAAACAGACAGATGTTTGAACGGAATTTGGCGTGCTTTCTGCTCGCATCTGTGAACTGCGCGCATTTGGGGGGGCTGCTAGGCTAGTATGCTACGGCAGCAACCTGCAACGGAACCAGCGGGGCTAACGTCACGCCGAGCCTGTCAATCATTTCATAAGGACGCGGTGACAACGGTCGGGTCCAGTCCCGCAGCTCACGGTCCTGGTCGGTGCTCAGGAGCACCAAATGGCGATGAAAAACGAGCTGCGAACAGCTCTTGGCAAATGGTTCGCTAAGTTTAGATTGCTTTGATGTGTGCGTGTTGTCACTCTGTCACACCTGCTGTTCGCATGATGATGATGATGATGATGATGGCTGCTGCTCGACCTCTCTTCTCCTTCCTCACGCAGCCTCCTGACCTCAACTGTGAACAGCCATCCTGTTGTCAGTGGCCTGAACCTGCTCAATAATGCGACGAGCTTTATATTGTTTTAATATTGAAGGAGCTGGAGCCAAACAGGGTTTTTACAGTGTAGTTGTATTTAATAGCCTCACAGTGTTAGCAAAATAATTTTAGAAGGTCTTGTCCATGATTTGTTTCTGTCACATAGGGACCTCTAGAGGCCACGTTATCAAAGATTTCACCTGCTCTGTTCAACTTAAAGATTATACTGTGTAGTGTTTATGTGATCGACTCATCTGAAGTGGTCTGTCATGGCCTCTGGTCTGATTGTTTTGGTAGTGTTACTTATTATGGAAGCACTGTTTGAAGTAACATTGCCTGGGCGTGATGCGCTCCTTCCTGCCAAGACCTTTCAGAGCTCGGTGAACTTGCATCAGAAGCTGTTAGTAAAATGTCAGTAAAGGAGAGGAAGAACTTGCAGATAACAGCAGCTGACGAGTTTAAAAGGCTGCAAAACAGAGCCCAGATCAGCTCCGGCTAATGTGCATTTTCACAGGGAAAGGTACGAAGGATCTTAAGTGTGTTATGCATTAGGTCTTTCACACATCCTTGAAAATGGGATGGTGTGTGAACACAAGGCCCTGCTAGATGCCCTGAGGTGGGGTGGGGTATGGCGGGACGGGGAGTGTATTAAGAAGGGAAGCAGCTCATTAATTCCTTCCAGCAGCAGAGGAAAGGGTTGGTCAGCGAAACTGGAGGGGCCCTCCACGGTCCACATGAGATGAGTCATACCAGTTCAACTTTCAGGAGTGGTCCACACAGCCAGCGATAAGTGTGGGCTCGGATGGCTTCCTGGTGTTGCAGGCAGCCTGGTAATCCCGGGGCTAGACTTTCCCTTTCCAGTAATCATGTGTGTGCATGAGTTGTTTCAGCACGCATGACAGTCTTCCTCTCTCTGTCCACTCTGTCTTCAGCTTTATTTTCTAGGCCATCAAGAAAATGAGTTTCTCTGCCATTGGGTAGCTATAAGCAAAGCCTTTGAAAGTCATCTGATGTTTGCCCGGCTACAGGGATCCCCTCGGAGGTCCTGTGTGATGTCACGTGTGATGTCAGCGCAGAGGTGACGCAGGCAGGAGGAAGGAGGCTGGTAGATGAAGCCAGCCAGAAACGTGTGAAAGCTACTGACATCTGCCAGTGTGGCTCTCAGAGTGAGAACGTAGGGCAGTGAATCTGAGGCCTGAAATGCACGTTAGTCTTATATATTGTTAAATAGCCGGTGGATGTTCACATGTCAGGCAGATGGCTGCCTGCTTTGTGATGTCTTTGTGTCAGGTTTATGTCAGTGCTCTGATGGAGCCCTTGAGATAGCCCTTGTGTTTACATAGCCCTTTTCCAAATTCATCAGGCCATCTTTCATGACAACGTTTCATTCCACCTGTAATCTGCATCACAGCCATCTGTTAGCATAATTCCTTGTTACATCATATATATTTATATATATTAGAGGTGTGGAATTTCTTGATTATAAGATGCATCGCGATGGGGACGTGGAAGATTCTGTATCGATGCAGTGACAGAGCATGAACTGGGGATAGTAGCCTATATAGATTGTTGATTTTTCTGGCCTTGCATGGACAATGAAGTTGTAAAGTTCTGTTGCAGCATTGCTCTGATACATTAACTTGCGGGCGAGGAGAAATCATGGAGGGAGGCAGATATCAGCAGCGGATGGCAACAAAGGCACCCAGTATTTTGAGAGCAGACATCCAGACATATTTCAGATGTTGTGAACTAGGTGGGATGCCCGAACTGGATGAGACATACTATGTGTAAAATTTGCCTCACAGAAATGACCAACCATGTTAACCGTTTTTACCCAGAGCTAACCATGAAGAATACAATGAGCCCTGTTAATAGCCAAGAACTGAGGAGGCGCTGTCGAATTTGCTGTCCAACTCTGATACCCTTTTCACACTGGACAAAAACCTAACAGCCATTAACTTCTGGCTTTTGTCTTCAGTGTGAATGTGTACAATCAGCATTTAATCCTGCGTCAGTTGACTCTGCAGTAGTCACGGGTTTATCAGCTCCAGCTCCGATTGGCTGTGACGGAAACAAAACACCTGGGTAAGGCCGCTGGCTTGTTAATACTTTCAAATCCGCCTCTGCTCAAGCAGCGCTCGACCGTCGTTCTGTCGGCACTGAGATTGAAAGAGAGACTGAAGTCAAAGATATTAAATAAGTAACCACTGTTAGTGGCAGTAAGTGGCTTTCAAGATGTCTCACTCCTTAGCAACTTCTGTTATCAGCTCCAGAAAAAAATGATGTCTAATTCAAAAATGTTTTAAAATGTCTCCTGGATGTAGTCTCACGAGCTTTGTGATCTGCTGCTTATACTGTTCCCTGACAAAAACTAAACAGAAAGGCAATCTCAAACTCTTACACTGACAATAGAAAAGGAGTCGAGCGCCTATTTTTAGTGGCTGTGCCTGCTTTTAAAAACCCTCCATATACAAGCTAATTTTGGTGTAAAAGGTGTATAAGACAGGTGCGTGCAGCACAGTCATGTTTCTGATGTTTGCCATAGCTTAGATCTGCTATGTTCAAACAATACTTTTGTAGATTTTAGCGCTCGCTTGGTGCACTGCAGACAGATTGTTTTGCTTCATGTTATGTTTATGTGTTGAGGTGGGTCACACATGCATACTGGCATTGGGATGATGCAGCTTTTTATAAAGTGATTATGAAGATGTCTGAATAAAAAGGATGAAAAAGCAGCCGTGTGCAGTGATATAGAAACTTGAGGTGCCATACATTGATGCAGCAAGGATGATTATTCATTCTAATCACTGACAGGTGAATCATAATCAAATTGAATCACGAGGCCAGTGAAGATTCACACCTCTAATATATATATACATTATTTATACATGACAGCTTCAGATATCTTGATGAAGCACAGTATCTTGGATTTTTGGTCTCGCTGTGTTTTGGTGGATTCTACCTTTCCTTCTATTAGACTGTACAGGAGGCATGCAGAGTCCATCTGATTAGCAGAGAGCCAGCGTGTGCTAACCCTTTGATCACTGTGTTTCTAGCTGATAAAGCGTGCCACTGTCATCTCTAGCAAGCCCTGGACCTTGATAGACACTAATTACCATGAAGCCAGTTTGGCATGCTCAGAAACAGCATGGCTTGGGAATAGTTCAGTGCAGGTGAAACCTACTGTGCTTCAGAACAGTGCCTCCTAATAACCTCTGCTTTATGTTTTTTTTCTTCCTTAATGATAAGGTAATTGTCAAATGCTGGCAGGAGCTGTGCTGTTTGAATCTTCCTCCACATGTGAGAGTTGGATGCATTCAGTCGAAGGAGATCTCATGACGTCAAATTTCAGCTGACGTGAGTTAAGCCTGCTATACAATGGGAAATGAGTCCATTGATATAATTACCCTCACATTGTCAGTGTCTTACTGGTTGCTGCACGTCGTTGCCTTGTGCATTAATGAGCTATTAGCTGTACTGTTCTGGTGCGTAAGCTCATTTGTTATTGAACATTTTCCTTCAAACACTGATACTGCATCGGATAAATGTTTGGCTGGACTACTTTGCGACAGTCTGAAATGAATAAGAACCAGACCGTACTGTTTGAGACTGTGATGTGTTGGAATATGGTGGAATAAAAACAACACCCCAACACCACAGCACCCCCACCCCGTCCCATCCTGCCTTTGATTTAGCTGCCAGCAGAGTCTGCCTGTAATAAGTTTTGGACTGAGGCAATGCAGCGGGAATATCTCAGCGGCCCACATGCTATTGTCTGTGAGCTGCCATTCACAAAAGCAAAACAACTGTTGCCATGGGATACGCTCAACAAAATAACGTAAGTGGGTGTTTTTTGGCTAAACCTTTCCACATGAGCTAATTGACTCACAATGCACGGGCCCAGCCTGTCGCTACTCTCCACCAGGAGGGCGTGGATGCTTGGGAAAGCACATGGTTTGCAACGTGGTGATGAGCTCTCTTCAGTGAAATCTTTTGTTGGTAGTATCATTTAAGCAGATGTTCACATGATAGTTTACAAACCTGATTTCAAACCTTCATTTTCCATCATCATAATAGTGATTTAATTGCCTTAAACTGCATGGCTCCTAAGACCAGTGGGATTTTTCTGATGGATGGTGGGTGTCCAGAGGGCAGATAGCTCCCCAGATAATATGCCTACACTTTATGTTGCTGAGTTACAGTCTACCTGAAGAGGAGAACATTGTGCTTCCTAGAGGTCAGTGTGCGGTAAAATATGGCCTGAGGTGTGTAGCTGTTCATTCCTCTGGCCTCTAACGTCTTTCCTCAGGACAAACGGAGAGCCTGATTGGAAACATTTGCGACACTGTCGGCTCTCCTCCGTCCCCGCAACGACGCACTTCCTCAGGAAGAGAGACGGCACAGTGATGTCACATAGATAAACAATGTGCGGACCGTTGCTGCTTGCTGAATGTGATGGGCTGTCATCCCTGAGAAACCCCTGTGCGTGCACAGTCCTAACAGATGCAGGCCAGAGACTAGCCAAGCACACGCCCACTTGGGTCAGTTGTTATAGATCCAAGGTGAGTGGGAACAATGTGGCGGCGAGGTGCGGCTCTTGTGGAATATTTTTGGAAGCAGGCTAATCGTCTTTTAGGTTCCAGGCTCTGGTGTATGAGATTTCTTTTGTTGTGGTGTTTTTATGCTGGAGCCTGTTAAATCCAGATTTGTTTTTGTCTTCACTTTTCGGAGGGATGTGCTATTTTAACACATCTGTGTCTTCTTCAGGACAACATTAATCACTGTTACTCACTTTGTTTTGACCACAGGGCAAAAAAAATCTGTTCTTCTACTTTATGCTTCTTTTTACATGGACCTTCACCACTACTGACTATTTATAAAGTTTATTAAAATAGCCTGTAACCCATGCTTGCAATCTGGACTATATACTAACACCCTGTAACTCTGCAGTTCTTTCCTCCCTGAGGCCTGATCTAGGTTTCTGTCCTGCATTGTCTGCCACCCATGCTGTCCCTCTGCTTCCTTTCCTCCCCACCTCCCAACTATGCCCTCATCTCAGTTGGGCCATGAATAAGAAGCTGACACCAAACTGTCAACCTGCAAGCTGTCATGCCCCTGCAGCCTGCCGCTGGTGTAACCCCCCCAACAAAAAAACCTACAAAAAATGCTTGTATCTGTTTTTAATAAACAAGGTTGAGGCCTTGACAAAAGTTCACTTGACCTCAAAAGCAGTGGCCTTACATGTGTGACTAGGTAGTAAATGTAAATGATGTTACAGTAGTAGTGTAGAGTGGCTGATTGGAGAAAATGTGGAGGCTGGTGTGAGGGTCGTCTGTAGGGAACCGACAGCCCTCATGTGGTTCTATTTATTTTTAGCTTACTTTGCAGCATATGTTATCCATAAACTGTATCATTAATTTCTCTCTTTGAGTGAGCCATGTCATTAAAATGCAGCAGATCTGCCCTTTTTTTCCAGTTGCCAAATTCAAGAGCCTGTAATGCCAGTCTTTTGCACACAAGAAAGCATTGTAGCGAAACACAATGTTGTTGTGTTTGGGGGGATGAAAGCCGGCCATTGTTGCATACCGTTGCTTGAATCCGAGGTTTTATTTGATATAAAATGGGTAATTCCATTGCGTAACGGCATTAGCAGTATTTAAACCGAGCTTGTCATGGGAAGGAAGGAGCGGGGCTGGGTTATGGGTGGGGGACTGAATGAGGGCAGGTCACTTTACCTGAGGAAATCCTCACTTTTACTGACGATGGATATAATCCTCATTTAGTGATGACACCAAGAGAAATTGCCTCAGATTAAGGGTTTAGCTAGATTAGATAGCATATGGATGTGCAGTTAAGACAGGTTAATGTGCAGCTATCATAACGAAAGTGAATTATCATATTAATAAACATAACCCTTGACCTCAGGCTCACTTAATTAAGCCTTTGCCTGACTGGAGGGATAGTCTTCATCTACAGGAAGGAAAGGTGATAATGCCAATCTGACTGATCTTTCAGTATGATACTGGCTTCTGGTGTTGGTTCTTCATTTAAAATATCAAAGATGTTTGCATTGTAGAGAAAAATCTTTATCAGGTGGCTTTGGTTGAATAATCTGTAGTAACAAATGGCCACAAATATAATCATCTTTACTTCCATTTTGCTTGCTTTTACAGATTTTAAGGGACACTACATGACATATTGAACATGGTCATTGGCCTGCTGCCCAGCTCAAGTTCAACCACAGTTCATGGAATAACACTCAATGAAAAACTGTATGTCCCAGGTCCACATGCTCATCTGGAAGCAAATGACGTAAACTGAAAACCCCCTTTTTTTTTGCATCGACATCGTTCACAAGAACCCTTCTTTCAAACGCAGAATTAGCCTCTCCTTGAGGAGATTACTCAAAACGCAAATGGAAAGAGTTAAACTCAACAAAAGTATTAACTGGGTAAGCGCCAAGAGTCAATCCTCCAAAACTAACAGGTTTAAGGTTTTAAATGAAAAAGATAATCGTATTAGAGAGCCAGACATACAAAGAGAGCGGCATTTCACGGTCTTGGATCCCGTTAATCACCTGGTAGGCTATCCTAGGGTTCAGGTACAAGGAGGAGGGGGGATGGGAGGGAAGGAGGGAGGGAGCAGGAGGAAATAAAGTGGGTAGTGATTCTGCCCTCTGAGTCAGGACTCCTTTCCTAGATGGATTTTTTCATCTCTATGGGACTATCTTGGCTAAACAAACGCTAAGAAGCAAAACAAATGCAAATCTGTTTGCAGCTGAATACATTTTGGTGAGGCTGTGTTGGCCGTCTGTTTTTCAGAACTGAAAACAAGCAATTTGGCTCTGCCATTCAACAATCATAGTGTGATTGGCTTTTAAACTGTCTGAACAGCATTTGATTCTGGCAACGAGTCTCACGCTGCTGTTCCTGAATGCCATTTCTTATTAAGGACAGCCAGGTTGTTGGCAGTCTGTTCCAGTGGAGAGTATTGAATGAGTGGGCTGCAGCAGCATCTGTCCTGTCGACAAGGCAGCAAGCATGACTTCATCAAGGGCATTACATCATGAGCAGATGCACCCCGGGTACCATCAATTCGATTCCTCACCAGTCCTTGATACTAATACTTACAGTCATTTTTTGGGAAGAAAGCAAAAGTCATAATGCTAATTTACCTTTACATCACTGTAGAATATGAGGGTTTACTTAGTGTAATTGCAGTGTCCCTTGCTCTATCGCTTTGTGGGACGCTTTGTCAAAATTGGTGCCTGTAAAGAAAACACATATATAAATTGCTATTATTTCAATTATTGATTGGTTTTGTTAATTATTGTCTTAATTAATTGTGAACTGGAAAATATGAGAAAATAGTGACAAATTTTCATCACAGTTTCCCAGAGCCCAAGGTGACTTCTGTACGTTTTGTTCAACAAACTGTCGAAGCCCTGAATATACTCAGTTGACTATCATAGAGGATTAAGGAAACCACCTGAATATGCAAGAAATATGCAAACCCTTATCCAAGACGGAATTTTTTTAGGGCATATAGCTGAGAAAAAAAAACCATCCTCATCCTTTTAGAGTCTAACCATAAAATACTTTTGAGATGAGCAGAAGATGTCGAGAGAGAGGATGTGGAGGTGAGCAGAGAGGAATACAATCCCCCAGCTGCCTCATTGATGCAAAACATGAGCAGTGCTTGGCTGCGAACAGCTACCTTACAGCCACTGTATGGAAGTCTACAGGGAGCCCACTGTAAACAGTGACATTTCACTGCAGCACCAGCAGCCTTCTGAAAGTCTTGTCGCCACTGATCATCATGCTATTGACGGTTGTTTTTGAGGGTGTTTTGTTTACCTCCCAGTCCTCCTCAGTACTGGACATGGATGGGTTTGGTGCCGGTGATCGGAGACGGAAAGAGGGTTGTTGCTAGGAGGACTAGGGCAGACAGTTAGGAAGGCGGGTGATCTCGGTTTTGTCGTCGCGGCTTAGAATTTGGGTTTGGGGCTCCTTTTTTGTTTAGTCCTCTCAACTGTCTGTATGGGTTGGGACCCTTGACTGGACACGGGTAGCGGGGATAATGGTTTTATCATCACCTTCTTTTCTCTGTCTCTCTTCCTGTCTCTTCATGTCGTCCCCCTCTGTCTTTTTTTTCCCAGTGATGGCCTCAGCTGCGCAGCTGTGCCGGTGATCCTACCGCTGCATGTAGGGAAGAAGCGGAGACGCCTTGACAACCGACCTACCTTCCTCTCTCTCAAAAAAAAAAAAAAAAACATAGAGAAAGGAAAAAAAGAAAACACACCAGCATAAACAAATGCGACCATGTACAGCGTGGAGGACCTCCTCATCTCTCATGGATACAAGCTGCCCAAGCATACCACCTCCTCCTCCACCCCTACCCCAGCCCCAGCATCCTCATCCCGCCAGGCTCCCTCGTCCTCACCGCCGTCCTACAGCAAACACCATGAAATCCTGGAGAACATGCCCGGCCCCAGGACAGTGAACGGCTATGAAAGAGGGCCCATGGTGCCCTATAGGAATGGTGGCGGAACCAGGCAGCCACAAGCGTATGGCGGTGGCTGTCCCAACAACAACAACGAACCCAGGGACAGGAGCCAGTCCAGGCGGGAGGGGGAGAACCGGAGCCAAATTGACACCCACTCGTTGGGAGAGTCGCTAACCTCAGACAGCGGGTAAGACACAGTCTGGGCTGCACCTTGAGAACAGTGATGTGCTCCAGTGTGATCGACCCTTTTGCATGTTCTGTCCTGGTTATCGTAGCCCTCACCCTTTATTGATAAATGACACAGTCATTCATTGTCATGGTGCTTTGATGGAGCAGATTAATGAAATTAGATAAATCATCAAAGAGTTTTGCATGGGGATTTTGCAACTACCCAATACTGCTGCTCAGTCCCTCTTGCCATCTTTCTCTCTTTCCCCTTGTGTATAACTTCCTCTAATTTCATCGCTATTTCCCTCTGTCCTCCTCTTCTTAGTCAAGTCTTGTGTAGAGGAGGAGGGATAATGTGTGTTGGAGTCTTAATCTGCCACACGGGACCTTGGAGTTGTAATCAAAACAGCTTTTCGGCAGCCCTATGTGCCCCATTTTAGTATGCCCAGTTCAACACATACAAGTTGACAGATTTGTGACGATACCCTTTTCCCCACTGTACCCCCAAACATAAGCAATATGCATAATCAGCTTCCACTGTATCACAAGCATTATACCTACTTATATAAGGCATACCCCATCAATAATACAGGATTCTTATATGGTTTATTTAAATATGTATATGCAGGATAGGCTATATTTAGCTTAGTCTGGAGTTATGCAATTGAAACCCTCTCGGGTAGGGACTGTTAGAACGTATGATGCTTCCAGAGATAGCGTCAGGCTGCAGCCGATTTATTTTTTCCTGAAAATAGGAATGTTTAGTTTGCCTATTTGCACCAGTTCAGGGGGTTAGTGTGCTGTAACTGAGACAAAGTCAATACAGCTGTTCCCATGTCCACACAATTAGGCAGGCTTGTCAGATTTTTTCCCTTTTTCCTTACATTTTGTTTGGCTGACTTTCTTTTTTTTCCTCTAATCCCTTTTGCCACCAGCCAGTGACAGAGCAACTGAAAATAATCAAATGACCTTGAATAATGTCAGTGGTTGTGTCAGTGTTTTTTCACTTTTGGGTTTTATTCTTTGAGACCAGTAATCCGCATTTTCATGTCGCTGATCTGCCAGTGCTATCAGAGCATTCTATTGGGAGTGTGGGAATTGCTAAGACATATGTTCTGTGATTTCAGTCCGTTGTTTGTTCATCCCTCTTTTTTTCCTCTGATCCAAATCCGTTTTGCCTGGCAGCTTGAGTTTAGATAAGGAACAGGCCTATCTTGGCATTCCCATTAGGCAGTGCTACTTAGACCCAATTAGACTAATGATGGTAACCCATCTTACATGAGATGTCCTTACATTTAGAGGATTGGTATTGCTACCCCCCCTTCCTCCAGCAAACATCTCTGGCCAGTGATGATCATGGATAGAAATGTCAAGGACACTCAGTGGCCTTGGCCTCGAGGGGTAGTACACATGTGCATGCGTCTCGTTTGCATTGTCAGTCAGTCAGTCACTCCACAAATAGCCTGAAATGAACAGGCTGTATGCAGAGACCCATTGCGTCTTGTTGTCAGGTCTGCTATCAAACATCTTTTCAAAGACACAGCAGGAGCTTTCCCTACATAGGTTTTGTGAAATGCTTCTCATTTTCTCAGATTTAAAGGTAAAGAACAGTGCAATAGAGAGATTGTCAATGAAATGTCCTCTAAATTGCTGATCTGTCTTGGAGGACATCCGGGACTAACAGCCACAGTGTGTCATTGTGTAATGTGTTCATTATGTCCCATAGGAAATCACAATTACCAGACACTGCACTGCTACTCATGATCATCTGTCTCCATCTAGTGGGAGATTTTTTTAATCTGTCCACACTGTAGTCCACATCAGTGATTATTTTGCCTCTTATTCTTTGAAAGGTTTACATTGCACATTGCATTGGCTCATCTTTGAATCAACAAAAAAAACCCTCAAAGGACCTTAAAGGTCAGGTTATGTTCCAAACGAACTAGTTAATTCAAAACATATTTGATGGATACTTGATTGATGGTAAAAGTGTTAATGGCTGTTTTGAATGGCTATACACCAAGGCTGGCTGAACTGCCTGCCATCATCGATCAAATATGAGGATAGCTGCCAACAGTTTTGAGCAGTCTTTCATGGATGGAATTCATTGTTTTGAACATGAAAAGGGACAAATGTAACAGAAGTAAAAATAAAAAATTAAATTAAAAACATTTTTTTTTAAAAAGCCTATAGCCAGTTCTGACATCGGAAAGCTGTATAGAGGAATGGGGTTTCAGACACTATTTGACCTTCCAACTGGCGCTTAGGTTGAAGTGTACCAACAACTTTATGTATGTGTGTTTCCTCACAGATTCTGTGATGGCTCCAGAGGTCCTCAGTCACAGTCCAAGGACGTGTCGTACTGGAGGAGGAGAGGCCAGGACTTCACTGTGTTGCTGGACTATGCTGACTTCAGAGAGCCCCATGGAAGTGGGCAGGGGGTTTATGGTAGGCCTGAGGGGTCTCAACAAGCAAGAGGCCAAGAATTGTCTGCAGAGGAGCGTCAGAGGGCGGCTCAGGAGAGGCAGCGCTGGGCAGCACAGGCCCAGGCTCAGGCACAGGCTCAAGCACAGGTCCAGGCTCAGGTACGCTCTAGAGAGAGGGAAGCTGCCCTCCATCAGTGGAGGATGGTGGCTGAGAGGAAGTGCCAGAGCCTGGGGACAGATGAGTGGCGTCCAGCTGTGAGCTTTGGCCGCCAGCTGTCACAGAGTGAGGGTGAGCGTTGGGCACAGGAGCAGCAGCGGCTCCATGCCAGGACACCAGAGGGCATGGTAGTCCACCCCAGGACCAAAGCCAAATCCCAGTCCCTGCCCAGGATGCTGCAGCCTGAGAGCCTGCAATATGTGGACATAGCCTCCTCCGGACAGGAACTGTACAGGCGGGTCAATGGCCACCCACTGTCACACCACGACCTGTACAGGGCGCCCCGCTGTCCGGAGAATGGCAGGCCGGCTAGTGCCAACCAACTCTCAATGACACCAAAGCCCCGTTTCACCCGACCCCCAAGACCTCCGTCCTATGAGATGCACCAGCAGATCAGGGGAAGCTGTGAGGTGTTGTCTGGGAGAGACTCAGTGATTTCCCAGTCCAGGGACAGAACGCCTCTTCCCATATCAAGGACAGTTGACCCCCAGTTGGACTATTTTGCACAGGACTCTGGACCTCCAGGATACATCCCTCCTCCATCATATAAAAGAGCTCCAATAATGGGAGGGGGGCGCCGGGGATATGGGGAAATTGCTGTTGACTACAGGTAAACTGCTGTTTTCTTTGTGTTAAGTTGATGTAAGAAATTTGATAGCTCTGGTAGTACAGATTATTCAGATATATCTAACATTTCAAGACAAAGGAATGCTTTAAAGGGACTACTTTTTACATATATATCAGGCCCAATCCAGATTGGGATATATCTCTCCAGTTGGGGTTTGTGTTATCCAGTAACAACAGGGAGGCTCAAAGCTTCTCTAGATAATTTACTGTTATAAGTTCTCTGGGGATATGTGTTGATATTTGTATCTCCTGTGCAATGAAGGTATACCCTGTGTTGTATTCAGGAAATGAGCTCCAATTCTATTGAGTCCACATTTGCTAAAGTAGTTGCCAACTTGCTAAACAGATACTGGAGTATATAAGTAAAATTTGCTTTGTTAACATCACTTAAATCTTTTCTTTAAGCCCTCACTCTTTATGTATTTCCTTTGTCTTGTTGAAGTCACTGCTGCTTAGATAAAGTGCAACTGTGCTGTTTTTACATAGGTACAGAGGGGATGTGTACCAGCAGATACATGTGGCTCCAGATGGATCACACTGGTTCGCCAGACATCCAGCTGGCTCCTGGCCTGATCCCCAGAGAGAGAGGAACATGCCTGGGCAGAAGCAGCTTTACCCGGTGTATACAACCCAGGAGCACCCTGGTGGAGGGATCCAGTATATCCCCTTTGATGACCCCCGCATTCGCCATATTTCCTCAGCCCTGGGTGGCAACTCCCTGACGGACGCTGACAAGATCCGCCACATCCGCAACGAGCTTCCCAGCGTCACCGTGTCGGAACCTGCATCCGACGACAGTGCCTTTTTGCCCCCGCCATTGGGGCCTTTCATCGCTGCCAAACTGGCCAATGATCCTAACCAGACGTCTTCTAGCAACTTCGACAATGACAATAACAGGTGGCACAGTGATTTGCACAAAGAGACTGTCGATAACTTCCCAGCAACTGACCAAAACTGCAACAACAGATATCCCAAAAACCAACGTCCTCCTCCATCTCCCTCTTCAGCTTTCCAGGCCCCATTAACAAGGACATCTTCTCACCAGGGGTCCAACTCAGATCAGGTCTTTGCAGAAACCATCACCCAAGTGAAGAAAATTGCCCCAGATTCAGGGCCAGAGAACAACAGAAACACCAAGAGAAGAGTGAGTGAGACCATCTTCTGCCTTGTGTCTGTCCCTGTTCACACACCAACTAACATTAACAAAGACTTAGCGGCAGATCAGAACAACAATGAGACAATGCCAAGCCTGACTGTCACCAGTGCAGACACTTTCGCTGTGGGCCTCAAAGAGAGCCTGAATGTGCGGAGTAAGTCTGTGAATGAGATGCCCATCAGACCCCACTACTCTCATTTTCACACCAGCAGCACATCCTCAATGAGGAACTACAAGAGGGCTCCTCTAAGGAAGGAGATAATAGATGCCTGGGCACTTCAAGCCAATGAAGACAAAGAGTTATGCTATGCTGGGTCCTGGCCTGGAAATCAGTACCGTAACCAGGAAACACAGACTGGATCACCTTTGACAGTGGTGAAAAGTCCTGAACCACAGAGTCCTCCTGGGGGTCAAGAGCCTGTTCAGTCTGTCTCTGACATAGCCACAGACAGTGGTCTGGGGACAGACACTAGCTCCCCTTATGGTTATCCCATGGCAGGCCAGAAAAACCTTCATCTCTCTAGCAACAGCGCCTTCTCCCGTCTCAGCCTCAGCCCAACACAACCGTCATCACTTCAACCCTCACATCAAGACCCATCCTTGCCATCAAAAACACAGGATCAAGAGGACCAGCAGCCATCATCTCCCAGGAAGAGCAGCTCCAGTCCCCCAGAGAGTGCAGAGCAAGTGGCCTTTGGTCAGTTCCTCTTAAAGCCAGTGAACCGACGACCCTGTGATGCCATTGGTGAACTGGAGAGCATTAATAAGGAAATGGAAGACACAATCAGCAAGAGACCCAATGTTGGTCAGTGCATTGACGATATAGATGGGTTGAATAAGAGATTAGACCAGTTTAAATCAGGAGCACATTTCAATGCTGGTCCAGAACCAGGCAGAGAAGCCATCAGTCTTCCTCCAATGCACATAGAAAAACCCAACATAAAAGTCAGATCAAGATCCTTGGCTTCTACCGCTGATCTGGACTCCATGGACATTAGGAGTGCTTTCTCCAGGCCACAGGCCAACAGCATACCACCAACAAATGAGTTATCATTACTCCTCAACCCGAGTCCCAGAGACACTTGCCTTCCACCCTCATTACCCCCACACAGTGAATCAAACCTGCTCTATAGACAGGACATCCCAGTCCCTCAGGAGTCCTTACTTCGGGATGTGGGGTTAACAGTCTACACAGAGACTCCTGGTGGTCCTGGGGAGCCAATGCACCGCTCACTCTCAGTCCCATCTCCACTCGATCATAAGGAGCTTAGTCAGTCAGTGCAGCTGTTGTATGAGTGCAAGACAGCTCCTGTTAAATATAGTGGTAGTCCTGAGCACAATACAAATAAAGAACTTCAAGCTGAGGCAAAGAGAAATGCTAAATCAGACAACATTCCACCATCCAGGAGTGAGGTGAATTTAAGGATCTGTAGGAGCAGGAGTGAAAACAGCAGATCACCTCAGAAGGAGGGGTCACCACATATCACTAGATTGACCAGGGAGGTTTCTTTTGTGTTTGGGATTGATGATGGTGATAAGAGATACGCCATGTCTGAGCCTATGACCTATAAGAATGAGTCAACCATAGCAGATAGGCACCTGGAGAACTTACTAATCCAGGAGAAAGCCAATTCTTTACCTGCAGAGGATCTCAGCAACCTGTATGAGGTCAAATGTGCTAAAGGTATCCCTGAAAATGAATCCATTGAGCAAAGGGCTGCTAGGATCCTGGGTATATCCGTCCCAGTGGAAGCCTTGGGTGTGGCTGACAAAGAGTCAGAGGACAACCAGGACGATAAAGATACCACTGTAATTGAGAAACTACAAAGTCAAGGTGAAGAGACAGAGCAGGTGATAGAAGAGTGTGAGCAAGTCATAGAAGAGAGCCTGATTGTCCAGGAAGCAGAGACAGAGGAGGTCAAGGAAACAGGATCAGGAGTGGACCATGAAGAAGGAGAAAGACAAAAGCACAGTAGCAACCACAGTGATGGTGAAGACAATGAGGACACAGAGATTCAGTCCCTGGTGGTACTGGACATGCCTGAGTTCCCACCCAGTAAGCTCCACCTATCCCTGCCTGTGACCCCTGATGAGAAGCTAGCACTTAGCATGTGCAGTGTGGAGAAGAGGGGGCGAGGTGGAGCATGCAAACTAATTGAAACCCTGCAAGATAAGCTAAACTCTTCCGCTCCTTCATCTGCTACATCTTTGGGTAGGTCAACCCCAGACAGGATTGCCCATCTGAAAGAGCTGGACTCAGTGTCTCAAATAAAACGCCTCAGCAAAGGATCGGACTCTGAAGAGAGGGATGGTAGCAGAGAGGAGACTGAAGATCAGGAAGAGACAAAGGAGGAAGCTCTCAAGCAACCTGAAGAGGAAGAGGCTAATACTGTTGAGGCAGAAGGAGGGAAGGAGGATGAAAACCCTGACGAACACAATAATGCATATGAAACGCATGACAAGTTGGGAGATCCTGAAGAAGCTTGTAAACCTAAAGAAGAGGTGAATGAAGAGATATGTGAGGAAGAGCAAAGACATGAAGAGGAGACAGAAGAGATGAATGTTGAGATTACACTAAAAGCAGAAAATGAAGGGAGTGAAGAAGAGGTTGTTGAATTAAAAACAGAAGAGCCAGAAGGAGAGGTGGAGCTGAAATGTGTGGAAGATGACAAAGAAAAGCCTGTGGAGATGGGCAGAGATGGGCAGACTTTGGCGGACGTCACTAGAGCTGAGGCGGCACAAGGCACGGAGGGAGAAAAGTTGCCCAAACCAAAGCAGCGCACCAGGCTCAAGAAGCCTCCCCTGCTTCCTAAACCTCGCAGTGTTCCTAAGAGAGAAATAACGCTACCACTCAGCTTCAGCACTGGGACCTGTGGCCCCTCGAATATGGAGGATGAAGAGATGCTCCCTGTCTCAGGTAGGCACAAAGGAATTAAGACATGAAGCTTATGCTTGTTTTGCCATTACAATGAAGCAGCGTCACACTATATTATGGCTATTAGCTATGTACAAATGGGTTAGACTCATTCTGTTGGTGATGGGATACTTGATCTTTTGGAAATATTTGCTTTCTTTCAGAGTGTGAGTTAGTAATAGTGATATCAGTGTTGTGTCTTTGCATTAAGTGCTGAGCTTGAGTGGGTACGGGGTGTGCCTACCTGTGCACAAGCAGAATGTGAAGACTTCATGGATTTAGATTGGTTATGTGTTGGAGCTATTCCTTAACATACTCCTATGCAGCACCTCCAGCTACATTGTTGGGTTTGGTATATCGGTTTTGTCTCGCTTTTGCTGAGAAGTTGTTCGAGCACATAACTCCTAAAATTACAAATTGTAGTTTTTACACATCTGTGTGTGTACTGTATGTATTAAACAAATGAGATACAACAGGATCATTAGTAAAGAGGTGTTTGTAGGTTTTTAATCAGCAGGTCTTTGGACTGAGCCGTTTCCTACCTGCTTCCAGTCTGTATGCTAAGCTAGGCTAATCACTGACTACAATAGCTCTATATATAATGCATAGACACAAAACCGCTATCAATCTTCTTATCTCATTCTTAAAAAGAAAGAGTATAAGTATATTTTCAAAATGTTCAGTTATTCATTTAGAGTTATTCATTTATGCCCTGTGCAGTTTACAAAGACAGCCAATACTACCTTCCTGCAGTAGCGGAGGCTGCACTTTCAGGACCACAGTTTCAGGACCCTAGTTTAATACCTTTTGTTATAGTTTTGAAGGTTTATTCCACCCAAATGAAATCATTGACAGAATAATGTCACCTATGCAGTCTTTACAAACCAAACAGGACCCCACACTTCAAAAGATTGCTCTGTAGTACTGTGTACTGCTGGCTGAAAACTCCACAGGGAACCTTTCATTTCCACCCTTTTCAGGGCAAATTATATTGTTCTGACTTGTTTTGGATTGTGTTGTCTCATCTTTTCTTTCTCGCTTTTCTCATCAGACTCCTACGACCCCAGTCGAGTGGAGAGAGTGTAACCTCTGACACTGCCTTCACCACTGTGGAAATCTGTCTTTCTCAAGTTAACAGCTTTTTCCAACAACAAAGGCTTTCATCTCACCTCACGACTTAGTCAGCTGTGACCCCTCCAATATTGTTACACATTACTTCTCACAGAACTGACTGTCCTGGTGCTGCGAGAGCATTTTTACAGCCAAATAAAGGCACTGCTGGTGCCAATTCTCCAGGCCTTTTCAACCTCGGCGTCCTCGTCCTTCCATTCTCTCCACCTCTCAGAAAGTTAATTTGCTCAAGCAAGCAGACTTCCTTCTTTTGAAGTTGTCTTCTTTTGCTTTTGGAGAAATGCATGTCATTATTCCCGTCTGCACTTGGGCTCCTTCTCGAGCTTGGGTGTTGAAATATGAATGTAAAAGTGCTTCTGCTCAACAAACAAAAGAAATGTAACAGATAAAACAACAAGAAGGCAACAGTATTGCATTACAATCAGTATTATTAACCACACCAAATGTAAATAAGAAAGAGTTATAAGATTTTATGAAGAATATAAAAAAATCAATTTAAGACATTTAATTGCTGAAGAAATGTATATTTTCTTATCTATGTTAAGAAAAGACTAGATTTTTGGAAGTGTAGTCTTTGGGTGTGCTACTAATGAAACCCTGTGCTCTTTATTCTTATACTTGTGTGATAGAGAATGTACTCAGAGAGTCTGGATTGCAATGAGAAACACTGTGGTCCTTGAATAGTTTCACTCAAGAGCAATATAGTCGTCTTATACGAGATGTTTGTGACATGATTTGAGTAGTAAGTCTCCATTTCAAGGAGCTGATCGCATTTAAATGTCGTGCTTTAAAGCTCTACCTTTTGGTACAAGTGTTAGGTTTGCACTGCTGAGATTATTGGCTTAATGTTACCAGTGAGCACCTGATAATCTCTTCAAATACTCAGAGATTACAGTTGAGGGATTCATACTTGCACCCTCCCTGTTCTCCGGTGCTGTCGGTCTCAGTCTCATCATCAGCAGTCGCAGCGTGTATCACAAGCGTCTGATTTAAGTGTTATTTTTGTTAATCCTCATACTGTTGAAGAAGAAAATCTATATTTTGTGGCATTAACAGAAGTCTATATTTAACCGTGGAGTTTATTCTTTGTTCACATCTTGGTTTCTGTGTGATTTCAGAAGTGCTTTTTTGCAGGAAACGATAGATGTAGCTATATTGATCGCAGTGTGCCTTGTACACACTGTTTCTGTGGAGAACTTCATTTGTGTGTAACACATCCAGTGTTGTTGGTTTTATGAATCCTGATTTAAACTGGACATGAGTAACTCATTTTACTTTCACGAAAACAGAAACATTTGGAGTTTTTTGGCAATAATAATAATAATGTTTAGCTGAAGAAGCTTACTATTGATGCTGTACAGAACATTGCTGTTTGGATACTAATAGCAGTATCTGAACACGTTCAATAATTTAATGTTGACATATCAGTGCTTTATAAGTTGTGGGCATAACTGGCAATTGGTTAACACTCACTTTACTTATGGGGTAGCAATACGAGAAATTAAAACACATACCAAACCAAACTTTATGCTATGCATTGGACATCTACATTCACTGGGTTTAGCACCAAAATTCAAAATTAAAACTGCAACTTCTGGTTTGCTTGTTTGACTCTGTCACTCTTCGATCCAGCTGTATGTGATGTTGTTGTTGGATCTGGATGTAGACTTGCGTGGCGGTGGCTCTGACCGGAGTTCATCAGTGGAAGCTCAGTGCGAGGTTTTGTCTTTGTCCTGTTACCAGCCCAGTACCCATACCTCTGTGTTCCAGGTAATGTGTTATCTGGTTGTTCTCGTAGGTCTTTTTGTACTGCAAGTTCTTTGTAACATGATATAGACTATTGGTGCACATCTTGCTTTGATATTTTCTATTTTCATACAGAAGTATGTACAGCTTCTTTTGTATGCGCAGCATTTTTTTTTCTCTCTTTTTTTGTGCATGAAATGCGTAAGAAGTCACACAGAGAAGGTGTATTTGCATATAATTGCATTTGGTACTATATAGTCTATCCAATAAACAACTGTTATATTTCATATAATGTATATTTTATTTTCAAAAAGTTATGCTACATATTTAAAACAGAACAGGTATTTTTAGATTATTGTGAAAAGGGAACTGTTTGTGAAGGCACAATATTTGTCTACATCAGAAATGATCATTATGAATGATCAGAAATAGAGACAACTGTGTGCTACTGTACAGTACTGCAGAGTATTCATAAATAAAAGTCTTTGCATGAAATATGTCGTCTCTGATTTCTGTACATTCATGAACATCATACATTATATGATGCAAGAGAAAGCTTGGACAGTTCTGCTAGTATTTAAAAATAGTAACTGAAAACTAAAGAACTGTATACTCTATGCCCCTGGGTTCCTGGGTACCCAAAAATGAAAATCCAGTCATCACTCCCATGCTGGAACAATACTACTTGGCCTCAAGGTTTCCGTGTGACAAGACTTAATTTAAGATTATGCACCATGTGAGCACGATACACACAAAAAACTACCTGCTCAGCACCAAACAGCAATCAGCACGAGATGAGCTGGGGAACATAGTGAAACATTAATCAGCTAATGAACCATATATTTCCCTCAGGATTTTCTTAAATTTCATTTCATTTTATTTCCTGTATTTTATTTTGGAAAGTTTCTCACTGATTCTTGAGACTTTGGCAAAAACATGTCCCACGAAGAAAAGTGATAATACCGTTGAAAATGAATAACATTTTCTTGTTTAAAATGATCATGGTTGATCATCTGTGAGTCTTTGTGAGTGTAACATTTTTACATGTTTGTTTATAATTTTATGATTTGATTATATGCCATCCCAGTACTCACAAAACAAGTTGTCCCAAAACAAGAGAATAACATTTAAATTTGATAAAGAACTGGGAAAGAACATGTAAAATGTATAATACACACTCCAGATGAAAGAGTAGAAGGAAAAACATCTTTAAAACTAAAAGCAGTGAATTTTCAACAATATTTATTCTTACTTAACCAACATATTTCAAGTCAATGAGTCCATATCAGGGCATGAATGGATTGAGGGCATTAGAGCATTCATTGATTTACCAAATGTTGTTAATAATTACAAAAGGATTAAATGAGCCTGAGATATTGTCATTTGTAGTACCAACCTGTTGTGTAAAGTTATTAATCAATGCAGCATTGACTTGAGTGGTGAAACTGTTGAACTTGTTTGTTGTAATTAGGCCTCAGTCACCACCTACAGCTCCATGTCAACACCATCAGATGGACATTTTTTTTGTTTTAAATCTATTGTTTACAATCTGTTCTCCCAGTGTAGTTGATTTATTAAAGTATTTCTCTATTTAAAATGAAAAATGTTGTTTTCATGTCATACATTCTTATTTTATATATTTAATGCTAACTATAAAAGTTGCATGATGTAAGAGTTTCTAAAGGAGTACATGTGAAGTAGTATAATTGCTGAGACCCTGCTCTATCAATTTAACACTTACTTACAAGAATCTGTGCTCTCTCACCAGTTATAACCCGGTGATAAGGATTTAATGCCAGATTTAGTTCCTGGCAGTTTTTACTCAGTGCTGCAGACACTTTTTGTTTCGTTATAATACAGCACTGAGTTTCAATATCTAACCTTAAACAATGCTGTAATCATTCCGTCTCCCATCAGCTGAATCATCACCACAAATGAATTCTAAGAGAGAAGAGACAAAGTGATTCTTTTAAAGGTATTTTTACAAAAAAGGGTCATAACTTGAACAGAGGATACCCCTGAACAGTTATTGATGTGTAGACTGTGCACTGCCCTCTCTCCATAAAACCCACTTCTTCCTAAAATGACCTACTTCAGTAAAAGTAATTGCAGTGTATACTGGTTTACATCAAATAATAGGGTCAAGGAATCCAATATACAGAAATGATGATCCAAGTCATAGGACAGTCAGATGGCTCCTGGTTGCATTCCAGCACAGAATGCATCAAAATATGAATCACTGCTCTGATTCTGACATTCAACATGTAACTTTGCTTTAGCGCTTCATTTACACATTTACATTAAAGCACAATTAGTTCTGCAGCTAAATTTGACAGCGTTGTTACTGAGACTGTACTGTAACATGTTGAGGTTGGTCTGAACAGAGCCTGTTTTGGTAGTATTTCTGTCTCTTATTCCTCATATCAGTGCAATCTACAATGAATATTTCTACCTTATCAACAAGCCTATCATGCAGTTTAAATATTTAGTTAGTTCTGAGATGTGGTGTTCTGATACAGAACCCAAATACCTGGGCTGAATAAAACACCACATGGACTTCTTATATATTTTTTCTAACTGCTTTAACACTGTAATTAAGCTGTATTATATATAGTAACTAAACATACCTTTCAGAAAAACATTTTAAATGACTCCATTGTTTAAACACTGTAGTAGGGATAATAATCAACTTACATGGACACAGATCTAGAAAGATAAGCTTGCTTCCACTTTTGGCCAATAGAAGTATTGTTGCAGAGGCCTGTCAAGCATCAACATCAGTCCAGCCTCAGAGCATTTCTCTCAATATCGTCAAAGATAATTATAAAAAATGAATTAACCCATTTCAATTAATTAAGGAACTGACTTCTATCGAGTGAATCCTTTGGGATCTTTCCATGAAGTGAAAGACTCATTTGACTTAATGGACTATATATACATATATTAAGTTAAAATGAAAGCATATTATTTTTTTCTGTTTGGGAATTGTCTGGGCACAGGGTGTTAAAGGGACAGTTTGCCCAAAAAGTAAAAGTCAGTCATTATATCTTTTTTTATTTCATTAAAAATTTCTAATCACAGTTTTTTTCTGATACCAAAGGAGAAGGTAGTATTCTTCTGGATATAGCATCCACTGTATGTTGACCTGAGAATGAATAATGAGGTGTTAGCTTGAAGCAGAAGAACCTACTGCATCATATAAAAACATATTCAGATATGTTTGATGTGATCATTTATTAATTAGTCTGTAGTCTTTGTTTATTGTGTGTAGTTTAGGGAATTACAACAGAAATGTCATTATGACACTTAAACAAAATGTGTCTGTATCTCCAGCACACCGGCATCTGAGACTCAAGATAGTCTGTCTTCACTCAGACTGACTGTAATGAGAAGTGAAAGTGACACGATTGTGTCTCCCTGCTGAAGCCAACACTCCCTCTCTCTGAAAGCATCACCTGTGACCGACTGCTGGCCTTTATTTGGTTTTCAATCTTTCTGCAGTGCAGGTAGCCCTGTAGTCATTCGTCCAGTAATGTGACATTGTTAGAGCGCCATCTGCTGGAGACAGCACACAATTATTTGACTTTTAAAAAAAATGTAATACTGTAAGTCAGGCATAGAAAAGAAGAACATGTATTTTGAGCTCTCACAATAAAACAATAACATTTCCTGGTCTGTTAAAAGAGTGTGTCATGAGCAGAGGGCTCAGTGCTGTTCTACTCGCTTCTCTTTTCTTGTCTTTACATCCCTTTGATTCTCTTTGGGCTTGTTTTTTGTTACTTTGCACTCCAAGCTACTCACATATTGACCTGTAGACTCAATGTGGTGCATTAAAGCCAAGACTTAATGATGCGATGGTGGTATAGTGCTGAGCACAACTGCCTTAATAGTATATTTGCATATGTATCTACATACAATCACAAAGACTGTGGCACTGGATAATAAAGCAGACAACTTCATAACGAATTACAGACCTGACATCATGTAAAATCACATCAGGTGCTATCAACAGCTGCTGTCACCGTATGCTGTACAGTTGTCACTGGCTAATCACAACTTACTGAACTTTAGGTGCTGTTTTAAAATGTGAAACTTACTGCAGTTAATCTTAATCCATGTGTTTGGATCCACATCAGTAAAAGCGCTAAACCGTCCATGACTTTTGAAAGGCAACATTAGGCGAGATCCAAGAGTTCAGAGAGCTGTCACACAGACATGAAACCAATTTCAGCTCTAATGTGGACTGAGCTGCAGTGGCCAGGAATTGAACCCAGATCAACTGCTGGGAAGGAAGCTATGCTCACCACTATACCACCATCACCGTACTGATGTTGAGACATGCCAAGGAAAGTGGAGTATGGGGAATTAAGAAGGGAGATGATGGAGGGAGACAAGAAGGAGGAGCAGAGGAACGCCACATCAGCAAGAAGAGAAGTTTAACTCTGAGCAGTGTGACTGCTGTACTCAGTGAGAACACCAGGACCGACTGAACTATTCTCATATAAACTACTGACATGCACCATACAGTCTTCTGTTCACCACATCTGCAAATAGTTTCCCCGTGGTGTTCTGGCTCCGGAGAGGTGAACAACTCTTTTTCACACTGATGGACAGAGAGGACACTGAGCTTTATTTTGCAGAAATGATGAGAGAGGCTGCTCAATGCGTCCATCGGTTTCCTCTGTCTTGGTATTACAGAGGTCAATAAGTCACATAATGATTTGAATCTGACCAGGGTTTGGACCTGGTGCACTCCTGTAGCCTGTCGATGATCTGACACCAGATCTTCACACAATAATCGTGCACAGTATCACAGTAACCATCTGGAAACTTTGCTGCCAGACTTTGTTTTTTTTACAGTGGTATTATTGTTAGTACACGCATACATACTGTAGAAAAACAGACATATTATATCAAAATACATTAAAATCAGAAACCTTTCAGGTTCATCTCTGTCAATTTAGGGCATGTATTAGTTACTTTATGAAACAGCCCTGTCTATCTACAGTAATTTCCTATCAAAATATTGTTTTTTCATATACAATAGCAACGAAATAATGTATAAAAATGCAAAGAGTTCATAAAACCAAGAAAAATGTCTGTACATTTACAATTAATTATGAATCTGTCATTTTAGAGAATTACTAAATTTAAAAATGTTCATTGGATAGTGAAAAAACAAGCAGAATACATCAAAAATACATTAAAAAATGGGTACATTTAAGGCCAATCTCTGCTAATTAAGGGTTTTTGTAGTTATTTTGTGGAATTACCCTGCCATTTTTAAAAAGAAAGTCCAATTTCTCTTATTCAAGCCTCTGAACTCTAGAAACAGTGATTGACATGTTTCACCATTTTCTGAGATTTTATGGACCAAACAACTAATTGATTAATCGAGACACTAATTGACAGACTAACTGATAATAAACATAATCTTAAATTGTAGCCCTAATAAAATGCAAACTACTGGCTATCTGGCTAAATCCTAAATAGGGCAACAGGGCAGCAACTCTGATGAAATTACAAAGGTACAAACAGTTTATAAACCCTTTAACTCTAAAACAGGCTGGTGGTGAACGTCCAGTAGATTAAAAAACACACACACATACACACTTTACTACACAATACTTGTACTGAGTATAGGAAAATGCAACAGGGAAACCGCACAGCTCTCTGTTCCCCTAAAAAGGTTGGTGGTGAAAAAAATAGTCCAATGGTTTAAAATTAAAATAGAGAAGTGTGCGGTGTTCTAGGTGTTTTTTCTGTGCTTTTGAGCAGATGACCTACACTGTTTTGGGTTTACCTATACTGAGTAACAAAGTTTTACCCGACTTAAAAAATCAGCAAATATTATCTATCCGCCTCCTAATTCCTACTCATTGGGAGTGGATAGAAAGAGTTTGTCAGTACTCTTTGGCAGAAAATAGTGCCCAGCTAAAGTCTTCACCCCATAGGGCTGTGGAATAAGACAGCTATCTGTAATTCTTTTTGGATTTTTTTGGAAAAGAGCTTGAAAGAGTTGAGTTGCACATTTGCCTTTAGATGTTGTTGAGCTCAATATAAGTCCATCTCCTGCCACTCAGGTTCACCAGGAGCTCCACTGTAGAACACAGATCTTCCTTCTTTTACCTCTTCATTCAAAACGACTCTCAAAAACATAGTTTTAACTAAAATATAAACAACTTACAAACATGACTCAAAGAGGATCTCATAAGGAAGCTGCAGTATGTATATTTCTTTTAAATGCAAAATATAACTCTTTGAATGAGGAAGTGGATGCAATTCGCTGGATTTACTTTCTGGGTTTTCCAGGTCACCAGATGTACTTTCTCATTCAAACAGTTATATTTTGAAAATTCAGCAGTCAGCTTCCTTATTTGATACCCACTGAGTTATAAGAATAGATGTCAGCCAGTTGATTCCTTAGGGTGTTGGTCATGCACAGGAGAATTTCATGTTCAAGTCAAAGAATCTTGCTGCACATCGACAAAGTTCTACCCAACAGGATTTTGTGGCAATATTTTTTGACTCCAACTCTTGGGAGTTACATTTGTAAGTGGTTCATATTTTAGTTAGATGTTTTTGAGAGTTGAAGAGGTGAAGAACAGAAGATCTGTGTTCGTCACACAGGAAACAGCCGAGCTACCAGTGAACCTAAGTAGCAGGAGACAGACTGATACTAAGCTCAAGAACATATACAGGTAAAAGGTTTTGCTAAACCTCTGTATCACTTTGAACTAAACAACACCAATCCAGTTCATTTGTAGTGGGGTGAAGGAAAACAGACCAAACCTCTCCAGATCACACAAACTGTTGAACTGTTCACTAAATATAGAGTGGTACTCATTGTGCGGGTTCTGAAAAATCCAGACTTCCTCGCGCAGATGCACAGGAAGAGCATGGAGAACAGTGGTATGCCTGGTGTTGATGTCATGTAATTCCTAAAAAAAGTGTACATACTGTGACGTTTACAGAGCAAACCTGATTTTAAACAGTCCAATCAGAACATATATCAACAAATAACCTGTGTTCTGGGTGATTTCCTGGACAAAGCACTGTCACAGTTCTGTTTCATGAACATCATTCAGGTATGTCAATTCTTGATTGATTGATTGATTGATTGATTGATTGATAGATATAGCCAACCTTTTTTGTAAAATTTGTAAAATAGATCTACCTGAATGCAAGAGAACTGGGCCCTCGCGCAAAGTGTGCAAATGTGTATATCTGTATGTATCTTTGTCTTAAGCATTAAGTTTAATTATTTAATTAAGTTCAATATTTGTTAACCAAATGTACAGTATATCCTACTTAACTTGAAATACTAGCCTGTGCAGTTTCAGGCAAGGAGAATTTGTTTACAAAATATAGCTTGAGAATAATTTGGTTCAGACATAACAAAAATTTGACCTTAATATGTTTGTCAATAAAATGTATATTTAACGTGAAATCCTGTTCAGTTTCGGGAAAGGGACCCAGTTCTCCTGCACTGTCTGTCTGTCTGTCTCTCTCTCTTGCTGTGTGTGTGTGTGTGTGTGTGTGTGTGTGTGTGTGTGTGTGTGTGTGTCTGTGTTTTTCTCTCTCTCTCCCTGTTTATGTAAAACCTGCAGCTCTTATTTTTTCAGGAGCAGTTAAATGAGATCAGAAATGTCTGGAACACACATCGCATCCGACCATCAAGGAACCCTACTGTGCCCAGTGGGATACCCAATATCATGTTTTCAGCACCTCATTTGTGGGGTGTAGATGACCACATAGTCCAGCTCAATGCCATTGACCTGGCTATAGCCAAGCAGACCTGCAAGTTTCTAACAACCATCCCATGTGATGAGCACATTTTTTGATCTCTGTACCATTACCATAGAAGAATCAGGGTTAGCCTTTCCAAACAAAACATCAGAGGCACTGTACTTGAACAAACATTCAGGGATGTTATATGTCCCCAATTGTTGGAGTAGTATTTTGTATTGTGTCTCTCTGTCTGTGCATCAGTGCACCTCTCCCCATCCCACCATGTCTGTCAAGAAAGGAGTGGACACTGGCGTGCCCCTCTCCCCATCCCACTATGTCCGTCAAGATAGTAACTCACCTGTGTGAGTTCTCATGTGATAAGTATTTAGTAGTTGAAGTTTTTGTTACTGAAACTCTGAATGGATCGTCCATTCAGAATAGTCTATTTGTCATAAATACATTCTTAAATAAGTTCTGATCTGTAAAGTTGAGGAATATAGTAAGTAAATGTGTAAACCACTGCTTTGTGAATGTGTAGCGTGACATTTGGTTGCTGGATGTTGTCTATAGCAGCTTTTAAGGAAATATAAGAAAAAAGGAACAATGAAGGCTAATGTTAATTTCATTTGTTTAAATACTTCCCTTGAAAAGTAACTGATGCTTCAATTACTGTGACTTCACACCTGTAACATGCAACTATGTATTACTGTAAGACCTTGAGGTGAAAAGTTTCTGAGTGTCTACCTCTGGGTTTCTCAATGTATCATGTGTTTATAACTGCAGACTTTTTTTTATGAATAAAACATTTTGTGTAATAACCATACATGTACTTTTACCAATTTGGTTCCATTTCTACACTCTAGAAGTACGGGATATAACCTTTAGTCAACTTTATACTTTATCTTCATAGGAGACACCTCCAAACCCTGCAGATGTGCTGGTTATATTGTATTAACACACTACCATTTAGACTGGTTAAAATAACATGTAATTAAAAAAAGTCCTGGATTGCAGCTTTAAATGAAAACTGTCCCCTCTACAGCTGTTCTTGGAAGTGTTTGTTTTAAATGCCCAGGTGCACCTGATTGATGTGAGTGGCGTGGGCAGAGTAGATAAATAAAGAAACACCAATAAGTCATATGAAAACTTTAATTACATGTATTTGCTGAGAAGCTTAACTTAAAGCCAAGTTAAATAACATGAAAAGACTATTGTGCAGAGTGCTATTGGCAGAACCGCAGTAAAAGAACACACATGCCAAACATGAAAAACAATGAATTATACAATGAATGATCAATGAGCTTTCTCCAGACTGCATTCAAAGCAAGGTAAACAACACTGATAACTCACCTTTGTATACACCAACACATACATATAAATCCTTTTTGTGAGATGTGTAACTCAAAAATGACACATAGACTATTGAACAAAATCATATTGGCATAACTAATTTAAAAAATACATGCCAGCTGATGCAGTAATGAAAACATGAAAAACAATGGTGAGTGATCTTTCTCCTGATTTCATTCAAAGCAATACTTTTCTGAGAAAAATACATTTTACAATAAGTACCAACTGCTCACATGCAGTGTATATGAGAATGTTTGTTTTTTCTTGACACATTTTAAAGTGCATTTTTAAAACTTCCAGATTTTTACATATTTTCACTTAAACAAGAGAAAATAGAGATTGACCAAGATCCTTCTTAATTAAATTTTACCAAAGCCCAGTGACCCACGAACTGCATCTGTGAGGATGTCTGTCAGTTCTTCTTCAGGCTGAACACCTCTTGGAAGGGAAAAAGTCAAAGCACATGTAGAGGCGATCAGAAAACGTTTGGTACCATCCTCCTGATCAAAGAGTTGAATCTCCACCTGCTTTTGGAAACCCAGGGGTGGTACTGCATCTGCTCCACTCACAAATGCCAGCAAGTCCTCAAAAGAGAGGGAAGCTTGTTTTTTCTGTGAACATAAACACACACACACATTACAACACCATACATAAAAATATTCTCTTTTATCATGTAATAAAATATGTAATCATATTGTAATGTTTCTGAAATATAGTGTCTAACATGTATTGTGAACATTTTGTTATTCTGCCATGTTATAGAAAAAAAAATACTCTGTTCCCTTTAACAGGAAAAGTATGTTTCATAATCCACATTTAAGAACTAAAATGACTGATATTATTAAGTGGATGAATTCTGATTTATATATGAGGCATCTTCTCTCCAACACCACCAGAGTGTAGCATGCACCTGGATGATGTCACGACAGCCAGCGTGCACAAGTAGGCTCATCACACACAAGCATGATCATGAATGCAGCCATTTGAGATAGGGACAGTCAGGAGCATGTGATAGAATCAATTAGGTTGGGGCCAGACACATTTGGGGAATCCCATTCTCTTATAAAGGCTTGAACCTACAGTATAACTATCCTCAGCATCTCTGCGGCTTGTCCCCTCGTCACTCCTCCTGTGAATAATGCCAGGAATGCTGATCTTGTCAGTGGTCCCTCTTTATGTGTGAACACCTTCTGGAAAGCCTTCCAGTGTCTCTTCACGGTGTCCCATAGCCTTCCACACGAGTTCATACCTTCTATGAACTGGTTCATCATATCAGCTGACCTAAGAGTAAGCAGGTGTTATTATGTAAATACAGGCAGGTTGACACCAGTATTCATGCACACAATTTATAGCACTAAGCCATGCAATAGCGTCTGTCTGCATCCATCTGAACTATTACAGTAAAACTGGAAAGAAACCAAATTTTAGAGTAAAACACTTTTTAAAATCTTTTTTTCCATTTTGGCCCTTTTTCTCCCAATTTAGTCATTATGCCAATTCCCACATGTTCCCTTCTCTTGTAATCCCTGTCACTGCTAACCCCTACAGTTGGTCATGTGGGAGGGTGTAGACAACCACGCGTCTCCTCTGATACACATGAAGTCACCAGATGCTTCTTTTCACCTGACAGCAAGTGGTTTCACTGGGAGGATGTAAAGCATGCGGAGGAACACAAAATCGTACCTAGTTCCTCTCCCTGCTGAACAGGCACCTTGACCAACCTGTAGAAGTCGCTAGTGCAGTGTCAGAGATTCCCCTCCCCTATCAGTCATGTTGCAGTAATCTCCCCATTTTCTTTTTATATCTGAGTTACGTTTTTGGAAGAGTGTGTATGTGTATAAAATAAATCATAATCAATGTCATACCTCAACGACTAGACTTTGGTGGCCAGCGTTTTTTTTCTGGTCGCTGGAGTCACAGAAGAAGACCCGTGTGTCGAGGAATTCAACAGTTGATGATTGTAAATTGTGTTTGAGGTTGTAATTATTTATTAAAGTTGATACTGAATTCTTGAATTGGCTATCATTTCCCTTGTTCAAGGTTGGTGCTCCCAAGGAGATCTAATGCACATTAGATCTTATTATTTATTTTAATCGATAATTATCCCTGATAATCATTAATTATCATAGCCAAATTTAACCGAAACTCCCTATTAATGTTGCATAAAACCCAGACACTCACCTTTGAAATGGCAAAACAAAAAAAGAAGGACAAATAAAAAACATCCAAGACTTGCTAATATTGCAGGACTTATCTTAGTTGATACTTAAGTGGTGCCAATTCCCTTACAAATTTGTAATCACGTTACCAAAAAAACCCAAACAACTGACATAAAGTGAACCAGAAGGCAGTTTTGCATTCCTTGGGTGTCTGAGGGTTCTTCCATGGTTCTTGGTTGACAATGCAGTGTTGAATGTATATTATGTAAGGCATAATTTTAAAGTTGGATACAATTTCTTTTCAAAGTTGTCTTCAATATACTTTGATGTTTAGAAACCACAATTCAGCGCGGAGTACCAGTAGGGGATCTAAGAGAGTTGTATTTGGTTTCTCCAGCAGATGGTGACACTGGCATGTGAAATATTCTCTGAAATAATGAATGGCACACTGTTTTAGCTCAAGAAGATATTTCTCAATCTATAAAGAAACACCCAATCCATCTGAAATATTAAATCAACAAATTTTGAGAAACATGGTTTTTTAACTGAACAGGAGGGTTGTGAATTTGTTTTAGTCTGAGATGCAGTGGAATAGAGGTACAAAAATGATGCATGATATGGAAATACTGAAATTAAAGTAGTAAGAAGTACCTTAAATTTGCTGGCCATATGGGTCAACTGCGAAAGCAGCTTATTATGACCAGTATTTACATTTCTTGCAAGGCAGCGACGTCTTGTGGCCATAGTAGAGTTTTTGGCAGCAAAGGAGGAAGTGAGTTGTAGTATAAAGAGCGACATGTTCATTTAGGGAGGAAGTAGGGATGGATGCTTGAGTCAAATTAGGACAGGACTTTTACCAAGAGACCATTGTAGACAACATAGTAAACATAACATACTAAAGTTATGTCACATACATAACTCCTCAAACACCACCTTGTTCACTACAGCCTACAAACTCTATTAACTCTGCTTCCCCTGCAGACACTCATCTTTGTTACTTGTTTGTCTGTTTTTATCCTACTGTGTAAAGCGTCCTTGGCTCTTGTGAAAGGCGCTTTATGAATCCAAACTATTATTATTATCATCATTATTATTATTATACATAATGTAACTGAAGTTACATAAGTAACATAGCTATTTTAAGCCAAACCGCAATGTTTTCCTAAAGCTAACAAAGTAGTTTTCTTGCCTAAACTCAACCAAACTGCGAGCGTATGACGAAGGTTCAGTACACCTGTCACTGGTTATGTTGTTTTGGGAGTCATTGGCAATCGAATCGATTTACTTAGTTTCTTTAGTACTGTACTTAGTTACTTTCCACTGCTGCCTACTACTTTACAGTTATGTTTGCAACACATTTACAGCAAATTATTTACTATACCCTTACTAATATCAAACAGAAGTAATAAGTGCCTTGTTTAAGACAGCATCAATTATGTCTCTGTTGCTGTGTGTGTGTATGTGTGTGTGTGTGTTTGAATGAGGGCAAATGTAGAAACTTTCACTCGAGCATTTGGCTTGTGAGTGAGCTGTCTGAGACAATGGTATGTGTGCGTCCCTCCCCATGACTTCTTTCATGCGAAGTTGTGTTGTTGTTGGTCTGATAGCATTTTAGAGGAAAAACCCACACAGAATGCACACAGTATGTGCGCACGTGAGTGTGTGTGTGTGTGTGTGTGTGTGTGTGTGTGTGTGTGTGTGTGTGTGTGTGTGTGTGTGTGTGTGAATGTGTCCAAAGCCCTATAATCTTACCCAGGACTAACACTGGAACACCGGTCACAATGTGGTCTTTGTGGTGAGTGCAGAGCCATGTGATAGAGAGTTGGTACAGTGTGCTGTCTTATCCGCATGTATATGTTAGTGTGTGTGTGTGTGTGTGTGTGTGTGTGTGTGTGTGTTTACGTCTGTGGACAATGTGACCTGTAGCACACTTGTTTGAGTGGTGTTATGCATGCCGACCAGGATTAACCATGGTTAAACCTTTGAGGATTCAGTGATTTTCAAATGTTCTTTTGGTTAGTTCATCTTAAATTAACCATGCATCTTTAGTTACAAGGAAAACATCCACCCAGGTAAGGCAGTCTGATAGTTTCACATTTCGTTACTTCTTTCAAATGAAAAAAAAAATGAAAACAAACAAACAATCAAATTTTTCAAGTGTTTGACTTAAAATACAGAACGAAGCTGAAGGCCATGTGAGGCAGCTCTGGTCGCAGTTTCTATTCAAGCCTGAGTTGCTCCATTATCATATAAAAAAAACATAGAGCCGGGCCCGAGCCCCCCTGCCAAACCGACACATTTACATCCGTGCTTTGCTAAAGTAGGCCAGTAGGGCGCAGTGGCCCCGACATGAGAGCAGCACATACAGCCACTGATGTTTCAACAGCCGTTTACATGACGCTCCGCCATGAAGACACCATTTTACTTCACCAATTCAGGGCAGAGTAATACCGGGTTCTGGGAACGCCAGAGCTAATAGGAAGAAAAGGTGTTTTTTCCTATTAAGCTGTTTTACCGCTGGATTGGGGGCCAACTCAGGGCAGAGTGGAACCAAGTGGAGACAAGGGGTCTCTTAAGGTTATCACCACTGGTTGGCTGCTTTTTCAGAATTTGTAGCGTAAACAAACTGAATTCACTGTGACGACCGGGTCTTAAGGATAAATATAAAGTGCACTGGGACAAGTGACAAGTAGAACAATGGGAGGTAAATCCAGCAAAAACCAGGAAGCTGGTAGGAAACTTATTCTATTTTAGCCTACTTTCCTATTTCTTAACTTGTTTTAATGTTTTGTTTTAATGTATTTTAAATGCTTTTACTGTAATTGTATGCGCCTGTAAAGCACTTGCCTTGTGTCTGAATTGTGCTATACAAATAAACTTGCCTTGCCTTGCCTTCACAAAATGAGTAGCTACTGGCAATGCCACAGATTAGGATTCTGTATGTGCATTTAAGAAGGTCAGATTCCTGCCTATGGCTTCATCAAAAGAGCATTGTGTGGACATTATCAGAGTTTATAAGCATACTTCACTCAGTCTGTTTATTTGCTCTCACCAATATTGGTTTGCTCTGTGAATAAGACGTGTGCTTGTGATGTTTTTAAGAGAGGAGTGCGTGGCCATTAAAGCAATATGCATGTAACATCACTGTATTTTTGCATTTGTGGCCACTTTTACCTCCTGCTGTTTGCATGTTTGTGTTCCGCTGGGCTGAGACAGCAGGATGACTAAGGACATGACACAAATTCTCTGAGGTGAGTTTCCCCACACTTCTTGGCGCCGTCTAGCTCTGGCTGGGGGCCTGTGGGCAGGGATTGTTGCCCTTGAGAATGGACGGACTGGTTTTAACTGAGTAGAACACAAGTTGATTTTTGAAGTTTTATGAAAATGCAATTGCAGCGCTGCTCCAGTCAAAAATGTCCTCCGGTCAACGTTTGAGCTTCACTGTATAGAATGATGTATTCTGATGATGTATTGAGTTTGACATTAGAAGGCTGTTTTCACATTCATTGCTCAGTGTGTACATTTTCTCTGTGCTCACTGAAAGTCTGATTTTAAGAGGCAGGTTTGAGAGCATGATTTGTGACATCACAAATAGTTTGGATACTCATCCTGGTCCAATATTCATTTAAGTGTGATGTGAAAACTTGAAGCCTCCTGTGCACATACACTAATAATGGACTTAGCAGTGAAGTAAGAGACATCTTGTGTCCAGCAGTTGAACTTGTGGAATGAAAAATAATTGCACATGTTAACATATTGTGGAATGTTTCCTGAGGGAGAATGAAAAGGTACACATTAGAACATTTTTGATATGCCTTACTACGTGGATGGGGACATTTAAATGTCAGCTTACTGCCCAGGAGAATAAGATGATACTCTATTCAGTTATATGATCTGGATGATGAGTAAGAATATTAAGAGGAAAGTGAAAGCAATATAGTAAGTGAACGAAAACAACCTAAATTTCATGCTCTTGCCACAGAAATGTGTCTCGTTTTGAGATGAAGCAACCCTGGTGTTGCCCTGGATTGCCCTCTGTGTTCAAAAATGTACTTTACACCCAGGGGAACAGCAGCCCTTCAAACAACATTTCATAACCCTTTCACTTTGAGGCACACAAACATTCAACTCAAAGAAAACAAACTGGAGCAACTTGTCATCAGAGTATTTTTCTGTGTCACATTCAAAGACAAATGAAAAGTGTGGACACTAAACCTCTTCAAAGACTCAGTTTGTGGTTCCACTCTGCATGTTACCATGTAGAAGATTGTAGGATGTCACTGGTCATATCTGGGCTACAGACTTTTTCCTCTGAGTCTATCCAGTGATAACATGGGGACTGTCATCCTGGCGTGCCAATAATCTGGATCCTTTCAAAGCAAACATCAAAAAATGAATTCTTTGTGAGTTACAGACAAACAAACAAATACAAACAATCTCTCAAAGTGCATCACACTGGTCATGGGTGGTCCTCGATACATGACATTTTTCACTTTCCCTAAGATAACAATTATGTGTGACAAGTTATCAGCACTACCTTAAAGCCTTTCACAAAGATAATGGTGCTGATGCTGTCAAATATACCTTTTCCCCATACACCACAAAGACCCCATCTGGAGGAGGCTGACAGTAACAGAGACAGGATCTATTCTATTGTGGTCTTGAGGTATAGTGCAGCAAAAAGCAGGAGCACGGTCACGGCTGGCTACTTTGGGTTCCCGAATCTTGACACAGGGCTGATAACCAGTGGACATTTGAGGTGTATGTAACAAAGTATAATACATGGATTTTTACGAAAAACAAACAAAAACTTTGAACTTAAAAGATCACCTAAATATTCTATATAAAACTTCATTCATATTTTTTTTCATATGAACAATGATTGAGATTGCTATGTGTGGAATAAAAGGTGACTGTTAAAGAGTGAAAAGGTGAGTGAATGTTGGAGTTACTAAAACTTTGCCACAGTTTAATGTTTCAAACAGCAACTATCAGGTAAAAGTACAATAAGTCATCATACTAGGTTGCCAGAAACACAACTGCTCAGCCATGCTAATGGTGATCTGGCTGTGTCTGCTATAAATGCAGGTGTAAGGAAGATGGCTTTGTTGTAAATAGAACCATAATGAATTCCCAAATGCAAGCCCCAATGCACTGATGAGAAGGAACATTTACCATCCACTACTATATTCCAAGTACAGATTAACCACCGGGCCAATTTGCCAGCAAATTCCTGTACAGAGCCACTAAATTTCGCTTGCTTGTCTTTCTTATACATCTAATGCTGTGAAATAAGGGTTAAGTTCAACTATATCAGACTTAGTGATTGTTAGAACAGTGAAAACACGAGCAAGAAGGTTTCTGAGTTTTATTTTGTTTCTGTCTGGTTTAAATGAAGTGTGTTTCATGATAATAAATTTACTGTTTCTGCCAATGGAGTCTGGTGCATTTGGCAAGGCTGTTTGTGATTAAACAAAAATCCCAAAAAAGGTTTGTCTCTGTAGGGATTCTTTCAGTTATTTTAGACTGAATCTCAGACTTACAATCTGAGCCTGTCAAAACAAGGACGTAATTTGATGATGTGCAGTCATCCAGAAGTATTACATTGTGGCCCATTTCACAGGATACTCACTGAGTACTGAACCAATTTAGAAGAAAACACAAAAGTATCACAGTTTAACATAAAGTTCATTCATTTAACCATGCAATAGCTGTGTGTGTGCATGTGTGTGTGCGTGTGTGTGTGTGTGTGTGTGTGTGTGTGTGTGTGTGTGTGTGTGTGTGTGTGTGTGTGTGAGCTACACACTGCAAGCTAATGTGTTGATATTTTTTGTCGCATGGCTATCTCCAGGTGATGTTGTCCCTCAGGTTGTGATCAGAGGCTGTAGCCTGTCAGTGTAAATCCTGTTTACAGGTTTCCAACAGATAGTAACCTATGCAAAAATCAGCTGTGTGTGTGTGTGTGTGTGTGTGTGTGTGTGTGTGTGTGCATGTGTGTGTGTGTGTGTTTGTTTGGTCAAGTTGTGGCAGTGGATCACATCCAGTTTTTTTTTTACTACAAACAACTTCCCTGCATCTGCTAACATTGTTTATTTAGCTGTAATCATCCACTGTCTCGTATTGAAGACAGTTTTAGATTAGATGGCTTCCTTTGCAAGAAAATCACTATTTATCCTTCACTATATACCACTATAACTGGAGTGCAAGTCTTGTCTGTGTAAATAAAGGTGAAATGAGAGATCTGCCTGAAGGAAAGGGGGATATAGGTTAGATTTAGCAGGACATGCCATCGTTATTTTTTACTGCCTCTTGAAGTTTAATCCTTATTCCAGAGGATTTGGCACACATCTGAGCTTTCAAACACCGTCCAGTGAATATTGTTAATATTAGCACTAAATCTCAATCAACAACAAGGAAGCATATGATGTCACTCCCAAGATTTATCTTCTATGGCGGCCAGGCTTGGGGAATGGAGAAGGAGTATTAGGGAGTGAATATGGAGTCTACTGTACATGTTAGAGCTTAATAAACAGTCACTAGCCTCACACAAAGCACCTTGTAGTTGAGGAACTGACTTCATTCCCAAGGACTTAGGGTCAGTTGGGAATTGTTCACATCTTCTGAGTGGAGTGGGAGTTAACCTTCCATCAAGGGAGGAGTTCTGACCTAAGCCTTAACAACTCCTCCGTGTGTCAGCAAAGGACGGCAGGTCATCTAAATAGTGCATGGCTTTCTCATTAGCCATCTGAACTTCATGGAGGAGACTAGAATTATGCACTCTAAGGAGTTCTACCTCCTGTTCTAGGCTTGTTTTGCTCTGAACAGCAAGGCTGGTTTGCCTGTGGAAGATCAGGAGCAAACATCTTAACAACTGGCCTGTGGATGCAGTCACACTAACTAATAGTAGCTCAAAGCTGGGTCTCTTGGCAGTCTTTGTTCCTAAGTGTGAAGACTGGGGAATTCTGGGGAACTGAGTTCAGTTCAGAGTCCATTTTGAAATCCACAATGAACGACTTCATCGGTGAGTCCCAACAACCTGTAGTGTTCTCACTGATTTATCGCTGTGTACTGGTGCTGCTAACAACCTCTAACGTTATAGCTAAAGAAAAGAAAGCATACCTTTTTCAAAGATAGTCCTTCTGATTTGCTTTGCACACTTAAAGTGCCTATAGTATAAGTATTCACCCACATGGATGTTTTATTATTTTATTGCTTTAATAAATTGAATCATGGTCTATATAATTTGGCTTTTTTGACAAAAACAAGTGATTGCATAAATATTCACCCCCTTTAAACTGACTAATTCAACAGAGGACAAGCCAGTTGTTGCTAGTTATCTCACAAGTGCTTGTCTCAAGTGATTGTAGTGTAGCTGGGTGGTAAATCTATCAATTAGGTTTGGAATAGCTCTCAAAGTTGTTGAAAGGGGTGAATACTAATACTGCAATCACTTATGTATGTTATACACTTTTAATTAATTGACATTAATTTGTAGAAATCTGTTTTTACTTGACTAAAAAGTCAAATAATATTGACCATGATTGGATTTATAAAAGCAATAAAAGGGGGAAACATCCAAGGAGGTGAATACTTTTTATAGGCAATGTATTTGACTCCAGCAGTGACTTTGTGAGTTAAGTTTCTATCAGAATATGTAGCAAATAATCCCTCACATTCCTCAAATCAAATGGAAATGATAAAATATGTCAGCAACACAAACTGGCTCTGCAGTAGGATGAAATGCCATTGTAATGAATACAGTTTAGAGAAAAATTCACACGTTAAATCCTAGTTAAGATAGGAATTCAGTGCATTGCAAATATCTAAACTGCTAACACTGGACTTATTCTGATCGCATATTGATTATGTCAGTATCTGGACTGAGTTGCACCAGCTGTTCATAAAGCCCTATTCAGGTCAAAATATTCACAGATTCTTTCGTCTCCTGGCACACCTCTGTATCTCTTAGTTTCAATGTGCAGTGGTAATATACCACATCTCAAGTGTGCGCATAGCGATCTCTGACTTTTAGGCTAATTGTACTAACATATTTTTCACATCTATACAGAAGCCCTAAAGGGCCATGCATTCATACATTTTATTTCCTCCGTTTTTATCTCGAAATAACGACTGCCGTTTTCCTGAGATAACGGGATAATTTCCTCGAGATCTTGAGTTATTATCTCGAAATAACGACTGCCGTTTTTTTCGAGATAACGGGATAATTTCCTCGAGATCTCCAGTTATTATCTCGAAATAATGACTGCCGTTTTCCTCAGATAACGGGATAATTTCCTCGAGATCTCGAGATAACGAAACTTTGTTTTCCCGAGATAACGATATAATTAATTCGAGATCTCGAGATAATGACTGTGATATGATAGGCCTGAGATTATGGAGATGCCCAGGACCTCGTAGCTGGTCAGCTATGTAGTTAACAACGACATCAGGCTCACTTAGATTGCGCCACCGATATAGCTGAAGCCTTGCTAACCGTCTTTTTAGATTACGCACACTAATAACGACTGCCGTTTTCCTGAGATAACGGGATAATTTCCTCGAGATCTTGAGTTATTATCTCGAAATAACGACTGCCGTTTTCCTCAGATAACGGGATAATTTCCTCGAGATCTCGAGATAACGAAACTTTGTGTTCCTGAGATAACGATATAATTAATTCGAGATCTCGAGATAATGACTGTGATATGATAGGCCTGAGATTATGGAGACGCCCTGGACCTCGTAACGACATCAGGCTCACTTAGATTGCGCCACCGATATAGCTGAAGCCTTGCTAACCGTCTTTTTAGATTACGCACACTAATATACACTAACTGTATATTATCTGTAATAGCAAGGCATAATGCTATTTCAGCCTGTGTCAGGCCTTGATTGAAAAGATATGTGACGTGGTGATCGATATGCTCCTGCTCCTCTGACATTGCTACACTGAATGATGTTTCCTGCAATGATTTAATATACTACACTATCGTTTTGTTTTCTCAAGATCTCAAATTAATTATATCGTTATCTCGGGAGAACAAAGTTTCGTTATCTCGAGATCTCGAAAAAATTAACCCGTTATCTCGGGAAAACGGCAGTTGTTATTTCGAGATAATAACTCGAGATCTCGAGAAAACAAAGGAAATTAACTCGTTATCATGGGAAAACGGAGGAAATAAAATGTATGAATGCATGGCCCTTTAGGGCTTCTGTACATCTATAGTCTTTCTTAAACAAACAATAAGTTCTGGCTTGCTCCAGATTTCCTCAGTCCATGACTGTGAGCATTTAGCTTGGGCTTGGTGTTTAAACTCCTCCATCTCCACATTTAGTTTGTGGAGGTACTTTTCTCCCAATCCATACTTCTAATAAATAAAGTACTTCACGGGCCCATTCACCTTTAATAAAAAAAATCGTTGTTTGTGGGCATTTCAATGGGTGTGCTTTTTCCTCCCTCCCAAAGTTATATCAGAGACATTATAAGACAGGAGATAAGCATATTAAAGAAATTTGAATTGAAAGGTCTAGAACACCAGAGATAGCTGTTGTATGATACATATCCCACCCCTTCCCCCCAAAACTCAATCATCTGTTTTCTTATAGCTGAACCGGGAAACATATCAGGCAATCCTGTTGTTGCACTGATGCAAGCAAATAGTTGAGATTTGGCTGCAGACTGCAAATAGGAAATCATACTAATGCCCAGGATTACCAAGAAAGGTGAGGTTATTCAAACATTAGACATTAAACTTTTGTTCAAGTGCTCTGGTGGTATGTATACTCAATAGAAATATAACCTGTGAGAAAATAATGTTTTATGTTTGCAGTTATGTCACTCTCCCCATTCATTTCGATAGTAGCCTGGTCTTGTTAGCCTGAAATAATTGCCCAGGGGGGTGCCAAGATGTCTGCCAAGGGGCGAGACTTGCCCAAAAGTACTTGCTCCAGGTTGAGTTGATACACATCTGAGTGCTGTAGACTGTCAACTGTGGATGTGTTGTCGCTCTCAGCTACCTGTTGTGTGCTCTTCTCGGCCAGGTCACATTCTCCTTTGGTTGTGTCTGTTTGCATGGCAAAGAAAGTATTTTATTGGCCCAGTAGAGAGTAAAAGCATGTTTAACCTGTACGGGAAAGAGACAATGAGAAGTAAACAGCAGTGCATGGAGTGGAAAATCAAGTGAGTAAATAGTAGGTGGATTTATGTCAGTCTTTCGTGCTTCTTCTGACTTCTCCAGAAGGTGTATGTGTCTGTATGGTTTTCTGTGTGCTCCTACAGTCCTATATGGCGACTGTTTGCATTTGCATGCGTGTGATCCTAATCTTCGCTCTGTCTCTCCTGTTCTTGTCTGTCCGGCGTGTTTGCTTTGTGCTGACATATGGTGCCATGGCCGTTTATCTGCGCTTTTACTAGACACACAGGCTTTTAGGAATGTGTGTGGGAGAGGACATCCCTGAGCCAACAGACTCTTGTTCCACCGTAATTTCTGTTTACCTGTTATTGTTCACAGCTTCTGTGTGCAGATGAAGAGAAGGAAATAATTTATGTGTGTAGTGACAACAACAAGTGTTTGGGTTGCAGTGGCGCCAATGCGCTTCTTTATCTTGTGGAATCGGCTATGTTTATTTGTGGAAACTTTCACAAAAATGCTCAGCTACAAATCAATGGACGCTTTTATTTAGGACTTGTTGTGTGAATATTCACTGACATGCTCAATTTGCTGTATGCCATAGAGAAATTTAAGCATAAGGTGATTTTGCAGGCAGATTAGTTATTTTCTTTCTTTTTCTCATTTAAAAACAACATCTGGCAAGCAAACCATAGAAAGAGACAACTATCGTTTCTTAATGAAGTCAAGTCGCCCACCAGGCGACTCCTTCCCCTCCTTTTAACCCCCCTTCCCCTTTCCCTATGCTGCATCTGATATTGTTGATGTTGTTTTTCTCTTTTTCTTGAAGAAAAATGAGTCGTGGCTCTGTCACGTCAGGTAATGTGGGGCTCTGGGTTGTCTCCTTCCTGTTGCCTGTCTTATCTCGTGCATAGATCCTGGCCTGGCCTGCTGCGGTGTCAGGCCTCTGCGGAGGCACAGAGGAGGTTGGGAGAGGAGGATTAGTCTGTAGTGCCCCCCTCTTTCATATTCAGCTCCCTGAAAGAGCAAAGGAAGGAGGTTCCCACCAGCTCCCTCCTCATACTGGGACCCTGTGTATAAAAAGTTTGGTTAAGATACAAGATGAGGAGGAGTGGGTGAGGGGTGGTGTGCTTAGGCTTTTACTCGAGGCCTCAACATGAGGTCCTCATTTGTTCCCGGGGCCATTACTGTGACAGACTGTTTACAATGAGCGACAGATTAGGTTTACGTAGAGATTTATGTTATTCCTTTAGCTAAAACGTATAAACATGGCTGACCCTTTTTTCACCACCCTGTTGTTATAAATTGATACTACCTCCTGGGACGCAGGGCTTATTTTATGCATGCTGAAAATGTGTGACGAGGAATGAGCAGTGCTGATCTGTGGTGCTGCCAGCTGGCTTTGCCCTCTACCTACTCTCTTCTCACTTCAGAGAACTCAACAACCCATCAAGAAGTGGTACCTATGTCATGAGAAGTCCACTGCCACTGGGTGGTGCAATATGAAAGGGAAGTTGCTTGTATAATTCAGTAACTGCATTCATGTTTCTATGTGCTTTTATCCTCTCTGGAAAACAGGAGGAGGAATTTCCTAATTATTTTGCAACATCCCCTGCAAGGTAACCCTTTACTTTATCCGTCACTGTTTAGTATTAATTAACTGTAAAGAAAGACTCAGTGTTATATTGTGAATTATTCATTAACTGTTTATTTACGGATGCTTCAAAGGAGAAGTGATAGCAAATAAACATTAATAAGCATGCCAAAATGTCCTTATACAGTTTATGCTCTATATGAACATGAACATTTATTAAGTGTTAACTAAGGTTATTATAGTTAAATAAAACTAAATTGAAATATAAAACTAGGTGCAAAAAAACATTCCATTAACTGAAACAAAAATAAAAACTAGACTTTAGAAAAAACAAACCTAACTTAAACAATGTTGTGTACATACAAAACTAACTAAAATAAAATAAATGCATACAGTTTTGGTCTTTGTCAATTTGGTCAAACACAACATACATATTTATAAGCATACATATGTTTATTGAGACTGGAATGTCTACATGACAGATAATCAACTGCCACTGTTGTGTTTGTATTGTAATACCAATTATGAACTCATTAAATCTTGCCCCTGACAAAGACTTCTCGTGCGTACAGGAAACTTTCTGGTGAGCATGAGATACTTTCTCGTGAGCACAAGAAACTTCCTTGTGTGTATGACTGCTTCATGTGCCCAAATGATGTGTGACAATCAGTGGTATCCCTCAGCCTGGGATATCGTTTGAAAATGGAAGTTTGATAGATGAACACTATTCATTCATTGAAGTGTAGTTACGGTGAACTCGGCCTGCATTATGATTAGGACTCACAATGAGGATATGGAGTGTAACGATTCTGTGAGAACTGTCACTCAGTGAAGTACCCCCATGTACCTCTTCCCTCTTCGTCCTCCACCACCTCCAGTCTGCTGTTGGACTTTGGGGCCCTCAAAGTCCTGCTGAGAATGTCTGTCCACTTCCTCCAGAGGGGGTCCCAGTTTTAATATGGACCTGTACAACTGATACTCCACACACACACACACACACACACACACACACACACACACACACACACACACCTCCCTCTGAAAGTCATGCTCCTGAGTGATGGAGTCAGCTGGGCTCATCTCAAAGGGGAAAAGTGTCGTCCTTTAATAAGGCCTTTCTCGAGGTGTCAGAAGGAAATGGGAGAGGGGCCCCTGAGGGGAGGTCAGGGTCACTAACAAAAGAACATCACACTGAACATTTGGACAGTCGTTTGACACTTTTGTGCATACGCTCTATTTCTGATGATACTAATAATGTAACAAGTTGAAGCAAGAAATATACGACTACAGTATTGCTGTTCCTTCTTCACAGACCACTTTCCCAGGCCTTCAGCTCCTGGGGGTTGTTGAACTGTTTTATTAGTTGTAGGGAATCCATCACGTATGGGGAACAGTGACCTTCTCAAATTCCTACCTGTAATTAATTTCTACAAACTGTCTTTCAGGATGCCAGCTAACAGACAATTTCAGCACACAAAGGTCAAGTTATTAACATATAGAGAAGGCGTAGATGACAATCTCTAGAGTGTCTTTGGAGCAGGTCAGGAATGCTGACATGGTGTCGTGATGTGGTTAATGGAAGCCATTAGTTTTTCCTGGCACGCAAGAAGTCGCGTATTAAAAGTGATATTGGCTAATTCCCCACACTGAGGCCAGTTTAATTAAGAATACTGTTCAAGGAGGAAGTCACACTGAGGTGGAAAATGGGATTATAATACTAAAGAAAGCAATAAAAAAAAATTGCAGTGTAGGCAAATGTCAAGGATTAGAATAAAGAATACAGTGAGTGTTTTGGGGACATAACTTTCCCACACAGGCATGCACACACACCCAAAATGCTCACACTCTTTCCTTTTCTCAGTCTGTCGTAAGAGTTATTATTAAACATTTTTCACAACCGCCGTGTTTCCACACAAAAGGCAGTTTGTCCGACTCGTATTTGCTCAGTTTATTAAAATAGATGCTGCACTAAAGTGATCAAACCCTTTCGTACCGCCTCTAAATCTAGGTAGGCACTCTAAAAATATTTAATATGCACCATCAGCGCAAAACCAACAAGCTGCCTCTCAGACTCCCTCTCTGCCTGCACTTTAAAACAACATACACAGACGCTGTGGAATGCGGCCATATCTCCCCAATAATTCCTGTCTTTTGATATTGCTGTGATGCCTCTCGTCAAAAAATGCTCTCTCTGCATGAAATGTCTCACAGTGTTGTATGTGAGCAATATTGCTTAAAAAACAAACCTGAATACATACATTGTTTAGCAGAGAGAGAGGGACATAGGGAGAAAAGGGCCACAAATGTTGAGTGTTGTGTTGGCTCACATCTCCCTTTTACCATGTGAGGCTTTATCTTCTTTCCTCATCAGGCGAAGTCTGCTCTGGGTTATTAGTGTTGACCTCTGGGTGCTTTAGCCAGCGGAGATAAAGCTTTTAAGTCTTCTATAATTTCCAGATTGTATACGTCATGCCATAACCATGTACACATATAGGATAATCCAGGGATTAAGTTATGATCATTACCTGCAAGGGACCCCACCAGGTTTTAACAGAGCAACCTTTCTTATAAACGCTTTCCACTAGTGTAAGTATTTCTACTGCAGAGGGCTTTTACATGACAGGCTAACTAATCCTATGGTTTCCATATGACCAAAGTAAAGGCACACTACTCGGCCGCTGTGTGGAGAAATAAACGAAAACATCAGTGTTCTGCCTCGACCCAAAATCGACATTCATAATATCCACAAAATAAATGACCCGCTCCCTCTGAACTCTGGTGGAGCCGTTTACAGTGTAACATAATCTGCATTCAAAGTGTCGGACGCACAGGCTTTGCTCTGTCCCTCAGTGGTGCCCTTCCACTCGACTCCAAAAAATGACACACAGAACAGCATTGTCATCCCCTTGTCCTGTTCTCACCCTCAGCCCCAACCCATCGTCATCCCTCCAACACCACCACCCAGCCCTGCCTGCCCTTTCATCTGAAGAAAGTGCTCATTGTGTGGATAGATTGTTGTAAAAGAAGGGTGTAGCTGTGCCCGGTGGCGGGTGCTGAGTTTCTGTCTCGGAAGAGAGGACATCACTGCCATGTTGTGATTTCAAGTGCTTTGGTTCAGTACTCAAAAGATGTCCCATCAAAGTTATCTCTGAAAAGATGTTGTTGTTGAGAGAAATGGAGAGCACTCATTTCTTGGATAGTGATAAAAAATGAGCAAACAAATCTTTTCTACAGAAACGTTTCCAAGTGTGGTATGTACTGGGTATGCACTGGTATGTACTGCTTCCAGGAAAAAGCTATGACACAGCTTTTATAATGTATCACTAAACTAAAATATATGAAAACTTAAACAGTTTTTAGACACTATTCAAAACACACTCGACCACTGTGTGACAAAGTTTCAAAGCAAGCGTTAGATATCTTCGGAAATTGCTTGTTTGCTTTCTTGTTGAGGAATAGAGAAGACTCATACCACTCTCGTGTCTGTACAGCAAAGCTAAGGCTAGTTGCTAGTTAGCTTATCAGCATAAAACAGGTAAAAATAAACAGGTAAGATCCCAAATTTACAGACTAGATGTCATTCCTTTAGTCTGTCCCAAAACCATAATGATAAAAATTTAAAGTTGTGGAAAGGAAGAACTAGTGTAGTACGTAACCCCATGTAAAACGTGCCAGATGGTTTGTTGCACAGAACTATCTGGGAAGTCATCCTTGGAAACTGTTTGGAAAAGGGCAGGCACTTTCAAAAACTTGGCACTTGGCAGGTGATTGGACTAACAAGTGTTACCAATAGCAGAGCCAGATTGTAATTAAAACTCTCGCTGAAGTAAGCCGAGAGAAGAGTGATAAGATGGTTTTTATGGAAAAAAACTTCAGCACTGTTCTCTACTCTTCTTTCAATTAAATAACATCTCCTGTTCTGATATAACAGATGCTAGCAGCATCCACGCTAACCCCTTGAGAAGCCGCCAGTGATGTTTTCATATGAACCTGTCATTGTGTCTGCCATAGGACTGGGATTGGTGCAAACATGAGAATGGTATCAATCTTCTCATCTAACTTGCGGCAATATAGCATATAAACATATTTTCCCAAATGTCAGACTATTTCTCTGAGCAGACTGACCAGAATGTGTAAAATAAATAGAAAAAGGAGTGGTTTATGTACCAGAGCTAGACAGTATACTTAGCACGTGAATAATACTAAAATTCACTGAGACTTTCCATTGCTGCAAAGCCAGTAAATAATTGTTGTACATACTGATGACTCATTCTGATTACTTCTACTCAATGCCGACACTTAGCATGCCCAGCACTCTTGGTAGACAACAGCTAAAACTTAAAAACATGGAAAACTGAAACGTTTGATATATTTATTGGTCCAAGCTAACACATAACATGTCAAAATAACTTGTCGGCTATCCTCAAAGTAAGATTAAAAAGTAAATGTTGACACCCTGTGATTTGACTTGTTAAACCTTTTTACAAACACTTTCTTACAAGAGTTGAAGAGTGTGAGCCTCACTTTCATTTTCCCCCTTTTTACTTTGCCCCTGGATAATCCTCTTAAGCAGGGCACACAAAACCTGTTTTCACCGTGGAGGGGAAGGAAGCTGTGGGAGTCTGGAATACCAAGGCTGTCTGCGTCAGAGATTCAGGATGGAAAGTCATTATAATCCCCACCGAGGTGCTGGCACAATATTTACAGTGTGTTTGTGAACATACTGGTGGCCAGTCGCTTACTGTTGGAAACACTGCCTATAGCATCTAGGCCCAGAGCGGGATGGATCAGGTCCCATCAGGGCCCCACTGGCCACGTGCCATCTGATGATGTTGTCATGGTGACAACTGGCCAGATTTCCATGACCCCAACACTGATACATTACCCCTTTCCAGACCACCTCCAGTTAGCATGTCCACTGACATGAATCCCTATTTCAAGTAGCTCTGTGTTTTGATTTCTACTCATGTCCTCTGAGTATGCTTCTGTCCTTGACCCATAAGTCCAGATCATGGATACCATCCTTTTCCCTATCCTCGCTTTTTCTTTCCTTCCTGGTGGTCCCGGCTGGGACAGCACAACTGCAGAGGAGGGATGAGCTCCTTTCTTTGAAGCTGAGGGCCACTGAAAGGAGGCCCGACTCGGCCTGAGTGACAGAGCCCGGCAGAGATCAAAAAGACAGGTTGCCCAGTTCCTACAGTAACATTTCAAGCCCTTCCCCCCCTCACTCCCTCTCTCTCTGGACCTCTCAACCCACCCATCCAAATCAAACTTGAACTCTTTTGTGAGCTTGTGATTAAAACCAGGCCTCCTGTAACAGAGGTGCTACCGGGGTCAAAGACCATGTTGGGTTTGAATCCCCCTTTGTGAGAAGGGACCAACCACAGATGAACAGGGGTACAGGCTCCATGTAGGATTAAAAGATGAGAGAAAGAGGGGGGTTGGAGGTGATACCAAATTCATGTTGTGCACAGAGTGAAGACTCACAGAATGTGTGCATTCATCATATTAAAAGAGGAATATGATAGGAATCCAAGTCCGTACGGTCCTTGAGATGTTTTTTTAACTGTAAATCTACCAATAAAGGTTTTCCGTGTGACCTTACAAGCACAGACTACACTCCGAATGAAGTTATGACTCATGTAAAAAAACAATGTCAGCATAGGAAGTTACAGAGTACAATCAGCAAAACAGCACTCATGTCACTGACTTTTCTGGATGGAAAAAATAACACTGGCGGGAAAAATCCCACTGATCTTCGAATTGAAGCTCTCTGGAGATTTTATGAGGAGTTTCTTGAGGGACTCCATATTGCCTGGTGTCCTCATGTCCTTTAAGTACTCATGAGTAAACATAACCAAATTTGCTATTGGGTCTTTGTTCAACTTGTTAAAACATGACGTTTATTAGCTTGGTGTTCGTTTTCATTGGGGCTTTTAGCTCCATTAGCCTCTTAAGTTGCCCCTTTATATGTCTGAGAGTGTTTATCTAACTATGACTTACTTTACTAGGGCGGACAGAGGGAAGAAGAAACACAGCATGCCAAAACTAGTCATTCAGCAGTCATATCAGTCATATAAGTGACAAGCTGCAGTCTGAAATGTCAAAGTAAGCCTTTTGGCTGTGATGCACCCATCCCTTTCATCAACTCCAATCTCTACAAACGTTGGCTGGTTACGTACACTTGTCCTCTAATTGGTAATTCGCCTAATGGATGTGAACTCAAGTGTCTATAGTTATCTTGGCCGGGAGGGACAAAGAAAGTAGAGGGGTGGAGGTCAGGGCTTTACAGGATTATTTAGGCAGCTCACAGAGTGCTCTGACCTCATTACCTCCACCTCTGTTCCCATCTCTTTTTAGAAGGAAAATTCCAACATATGAAGTGTCTCTCCTAACCGCATTCTCATAAATATCATTCTGGCTAAGCTCAGATCCAGGTTTGCCCTACAGCCAAAAGACAGGGTGTCATTACCAGAGTAAGAACCCACAAGGTCAAGTTTCTACAATGGGCTTTTTCAGGGAGATTAAGAGGAGCCTTTGCTGGGATAGAGGAGTGTTTCTCTGTGGGTAAGCACGGTCAGCATTGCCAGATGGGAAATGTTACTATGTTACCAAAGGTTTAAAATTATTGTATTTTGGAGAAAATACACAAGTCATAACCATGAGAACAAGTCGACGAGAACAAGTCGATTAGTCTTACTCAAGACTAATCTAACGTGTGTTATGAAGTCGGGATACATTTGGCAGGAACACTTCACATATACACAATAATACGATAAACTCTAAACACCCAAATGTGTGCATCTTGGTATCTTATGTTTCCTGATGGCTATGGAGAGGCATTGTCAAAAAGGATTAGCAAATCATCACATTCTGTTTTATTTGTGGTTTACGAAGATATCTGGAACATTTCAGTTTGTTGAAAACACATTGTGAAACACACTGACAAAGAAATTACACCTTAATGGATTTAATAGCTCATACAGAGCTTCAATCATGAAGCATGGATCAGAGAAAATGAAATTTGAACAGCTCCTTTCCATGACAACTGGGAACACTCCATCTCCTGAGAAAGATCACATGCTATGATCAAAAGCTCCAGGACATCTATTAGATGGACCTCAAGGTGAGATTGTTTTCCCACCTGCTGTTTGAAAGGTCAAGAATGAACTTAGAGCTGTAATTCTGTCTCCAGTATTAAAACTTCACTTAGTATGAACAACCCAATAGATTGCAGAAACTGTGTTTTTTCTACCTTTGAACGAGGCAAAATTACAAGGGGGTTCCAAGTGTAAATCAAAGGTTTAATGCATTCCGATTAATCCGTATTCATACTAACAGTTCATAATGTTAGTTTTGCCTTCTCATCCGTGTGTGTTTTAAAAGAGAGAGGACAAAGTGTCTACATGAACCTGGGAAATGTATAGTCACTATGCTCCCTGTGCAGATTAGTGTCAATAAAACAACCAAACTGTTTCCAGTGTTCAGCTGCATGCCTCTCATTTTCCAAACATTACCCCCAACATTCAAAAAGTAAGCTTTGTCCATATGTAGGTATTTCATGGTAAATGAAATAATGAGAGAGTAGAGGGAGAGAGGGCCCCCCCTTGCCAACAACTGAGAGTTGGAGTCAGGCTTGGCCCTGTTACCAGGAAACCAGGGTCAAAACCTGTGGGAGGCAGTGTTCGTTGGCCAGTCTGTGGTTGGGAAGAAAAGAATGGGGAGGTAAAGCACGAGTGCTGATCAAGGTTTAGCCAGCGCCCTGCTGCTCTCCAAATAACCCCCCCCCACTAGGGCTCTCAGTGCCAGCCTCGTTTCAATAAGTCTCCCTTATTGTACACCCAGCCAGGGGTTTTTCAGCCGAGACATTCACTGTGAGCTTCCCACAGGATTACATATCTAAATATATGATATGACTAGAGCCTCTGCAGCATATGGGTGTGTGTGTGTGTGTGTGTGTGCACGCACGCGTGTGTGTGTGTGAGACCATTTGTGTGTTTGTACATGTGTGAGAAGCGTTTAGTGATTCTGTTAAATTAACCAGAGCTGAAGAGGATCAGTATGTTGAAGGGCCCACCTCACACTGGCTGCACAGGGATTACTGGGAATTTACCTCAGTGTCCTACTGAGCACCTACTGTGCATAACTTCAGCCATAGTGTTGTTGGAAAACTGCAAATTATTCACTGTAAGATACAATTGTCCATCCTTTCTTTATTTTTACGTATTATTTTAAGAGAGAAGTCCCAGCGTTTTGGTAAATAGTTTGCAATGCTGCCAGGAGGAAGATATAAATGTATCTTTAAAGTTTTGTATACTGGAACAGTGGTGGTTACTGCCTATTGTTGATTTTTTATTTGTTTTTTAAGGTGGTTTTGTATTTAGGAATTGTGGATTGTTGGATTCTCTGCTAATCATCACCTGATTATTTAAACATACAACTTTTGGTATTCAAGCAGAGTGAATGTGATGAAGCAACATGCAAAACGCATTGTTTGCTCCTTGTTATTTTTAATGTGATTGCTAATTATGCTATGCTAATTTAATTGTGTCTATCATATCCTGGTGTGCGATGCAATACTGTTTTGTTTTGGTCTACTGTAGTTTACCCTGTACCAGCTGCACCCAGGAGAGAAGCACTGGTGTGAACGGGGTATTTTAGGAGAATAATGGAATCAAAAAGGAAGATTTTCTATCGCACATCACTAATATCAATCCGCTCATCTAACTCCTGGTAAGTACATAGTACTTCTGTAATTTCCCTCTAGTGTCTTGAGTAAACTGTGACTCTAGAAGTCAGTATTGCCCTACTAAGTAGGTTGTGGGGAGGTTGGACTTTCTAAATGGCCCACAACACTGTAGATATGGGTCCAGACTAATAGGCAGTTGGGGTTCCAATGTCAAGCCTGATGGAAGCCAAACACTGCAGTGAGTAATTTCATAAATATAGCGGCATGTGGGACTTGTGGGACATGCCTACTCTCTCGTTTACAAATGGTGGGTAATGTTCCTGACATCCGCCCCCCCCCCCCCCCCCCCCCCCCCCCCCCCCCCCCCCCCCCCACCAGGGACCTTAGCAGCTGGGGTGCCTCAACCTATGCAACCCATACCCATGACTCCCGTGTGTGTATTGTTTGTGTGTATGAATGTGCATTTGTGTCTGTCTGTGTATATTAATTACCACATGGCCAACTGAGTTTTCCCTTATCCCAGCCCATTTTTCAGCTCCACCACTGTACATGTCCAACATGTACTGCTGTCAGCTCCCATTCACAAGCAACTTCCAACCTGAATGTGTTGCACTAACCTCATGGTATAATTCCCTATCTAGCATTAGAAACAAATCAGCTTTGTTCAGTCAGTGCAGCCCCATTTTCAACCAGCTCTTTATGTGACACTCACCGTTGTGCCTCTGCAGTAGAGGGGATAAATCACACTACTGCTTTGTATAAACATGTCAGCATGTAGGCTAAAGGTGGGGTGAGGAGATCCAGGGCTACTACTGATGTTTGTGAGGATGGTGGGTGCCTGTGGGTGCTGACCTAAAGGAGGTCGTCAAAGATAGTGACATAAATGTGGTTCTAGTTTCTTTACAAAACTTAAGAAAACAAGCTGGACCTCCAAACTATTGGTCTAGTGAATGTGTTTCCCTTGACCATCAGGAGACAAGATATGAGTCTGAGTGCTGCTGCTGCTGTTGCTATCATAACATTATGTCATAGAGGTGACGAGCAGAGAGCAGAGGCAGGAGGTCAGGCGTCATGGTGATATGGCGCTGGATACCGTCATGTCTGCAGCTGCTGTGTAGAGGATGAGGAAAGATGAAAAGAAAGAGTGGTAAGAGAACAAATGTGCCACACATAAAAAGAGGAAAGGATGAGAAAGAAAAAGAGAGACAACAGATATGGCAAGACATCAAGTAGGCTGTAGGCAGATAGCAATGTGTAACAAGATGTAACAGTACCAATACATGCCTCATGTGGAGAGGGACAGGGTGTCTCCATATCCTCAGGCCACAGGGGTCGGCTCATTAAAACAAGTTGACTGAAGACAGTAGTGCTCTTTGATGAGGCAGAGGACTGTACGTCAGCCATGAGCACGCAGATAAACTCCAAATCTCTACCAGCTAAAAGCCTCTCTTGTCTGGGTCAGGGAGTGAGGAGTTGCAGGGAGGACCAGGATGGTAGGGGTCCGGCTGCGATAGGAGACGAGTTTCAGGGCATTAACAATGCAGATAGGGAGCCCTGCTCATACTGCTACCAACTCATGCTGAATCTGATGCTGAATGGTGCTACGTGGTGGTCAGGAAACACAATGTTCAATGTTTTCAGTGTTGAAAAAATATTTCAATCCTTTACCTAAGTAAGAGTAGTAATACCACAATAAAAACATGTTTTGGTTTGGCTGAGCAACTCCAATCCCCCATTTGGCTTCCTAGTCATTTTCATGGGGAATAGTATTTAATGACTTTGCTAAATTCAACAGACATCGTGGAATTAAATAAAAACATGAAGGAAGAGTTTTTATCAAGGGCAAGTCTGAAAAAGAGAATGCTTGAGTGTGCATTACTGTTTAGGCCCATAATCAGCTTCTTATAAGATGCTACATCATCACACATCACAGAATGTTTGTTCTGACAATGGTCCTTAAAGAAAGTTAACTCCTTTAACTTGGCTGCAGTGATGTAAAGGTGTGCTCCAGGAGCCTGTAACATCACTGTTGGTAATGGTTACACATGCAATTATTGGTGGACCACACCCAGTTGGCTGTGGTAAGAAGGGAAACAGGTCCAACTTTCAACCAGAGAGGGCATCAAAACATTACTTTTCAGCCTGGTGATAAGTTACTCTTTAATATAAGAGACATACATAATTGTGCTTTCTGAGTTCTTGTCCCTAATATGAAGTGGGCAGAGGTTGATTGCAGGTATCAAACCACTTATTAATAACGTATTTATTACTGAAGATGTTTTTTGTTTTTCTTTAAGTTTTAGTTATAATTGTTACCTTAATTGTCACATATTGAATGTTATCCAAAAAAAATACAAGATTTCCAACAGGATTTCAGTTGCTTTAAGAAACTGCAACTTTCCAAAACAAAAACAAAAAACAAAATAACACATTCTTCTTCTTAGAAATAAAAACGCAAATTCATAAACAACTAGAATGCCCCTCAGTCAAGTGCATACCGCCACCAAAGCCCAACAGTCCACTTTAATTCAGTCAATAGGCCAATATCAAACTCAATAGCCCTGTATCACTCTAAATTTGAAACCCCCCTTAACTGCTTAACCATAATTAAACCAGATCTAGGATCTGCATCAAATTGCACTCGCTCATAGATACTAGCCACATAAATACACCTGATTTTTCCATCGAGATCCATGCATTACTCCCTGAGAATTAAAAAAAAACAAAAACTGAGAAAAATATTTTTGCAATGTCAGAAAGTGGGAAAAAAATCCTGGATCCGTTTCTTCATCTGGATCCACACCAAACGTTAATGGGGTCTATTCTTGGCCAAGACCGATCCTCCTTTCAAGTTTCTTAGAAATCCATTCAGTAATTTTGTGTAATCCTGCTGACAACCCAACCAACCAACCAACCAACCAACCAACCAACCAACAAACAAACAAACAAACAAATGGTAAGACATAACGTCCTTGACGGAGGTAATAACACACATCCTTGTTCAATTTAGTATATTGAGGGTTTTTGCTATTTTAGCCTTACTTTGTCTGGTATCACTAGTAACCTGTGGGGTTTCTGACCACTAGCAGCGCTATGGAGCAATGCTTTTACAAGCAGATGCTGTTTTGCTTGTATCTCGTGAACAAGGGTGATATGACAAACATTGGTGGAGGAAACTTGTGAAGAAGCCGAGAAATGAGTCAACAGAAAAACTGTAAACACAGATGTAAACAATGCAAGATTGATGATATGAAGTTGATATTGCAAACAAACTAGCATAGGTTTGCATTTAAAGCTATTTACACATCCAGCCGACACAGAGCAATGTTAACATTCATTTGGACTTATGTCTCTGGTCACCTGATCAATGTCAGTCCAATGTTCACTTCTTTTAGCTCTGTTTTGGTCTCCACCAGCTCCAACAGTGCAAGTTATATAAAGCAATATCTGCCTGTTTAGCTGCTTAATGTCTGAGTGCAGCTTTTAAAACAACAGCCCACTCACCAGTCCCAGTGTTTCTAAACAGTAGAAAGCAGAAAGTAAATACAGTAATGGCTGGTTACCTGTATATGCACTGTGTGTGTGTGTGTGTGTGTGTGTGTGTGTGTGTGTGTGTGTGTGTCTGGGACCCTAAAATTGCCATTGACTTTGCAAAGTTAAATACTCAGAGGCGGCAACGTATGTTTGTTTGTCAGTATGTCCTGTCTCTTTTTAACCAAGCTGTCTCTAAGGAACTTACCAATCACATAAACACAGTCAGATGCAGTCAGCATGATGTCATAGTTGTCTCCTGCAGCCTGGGGAGTGGAAAGAGGCCAGTTTGGACCCGTCATCTTGGACATGAAAGACTTGGTCATCTCTGAGGTTTCAAAGATAACAGGTCGGCCTGCTAAAGGTTTAGGTCATGGTTTAGAGAAGAAGTTTTTAACACATACATGTAGAGCTGATTTTTTTCTGGCAAAACTCATCCAGCTCTGATAGATATTAGTTCAACAAAATATGCTTAACTCACGCTCCGCTGCCTTCTACTGAAAGAGCTCTGAGCATACGTGTCATCCTTTGATAGATCATGAGCAGGCCAAATAAACCTGCTCACCCTAAAATATAAGGATACAAATGAGCCTAATGGTGACAGGATAACCACAATCAGACTCAAGAATTCAGAACATGCAGTTCATCTGTCTGTCCTGATGTTGGCGGTCATGTTTGTGTAGCGGTACACAGAATGATGTAGCGGAGGCTCAATCTGGTGCTACACATTTAATGAAGACTTCTGGAATGTACAGAAATGTCACTTTAGATTCACAATTGCTACACAATGTTGTCTGCTTCCATCTTGTACACAGAGACTCTCATTATCTGACATATTTCCAAAAAACGGTAACAAAAATAGCAAAAATGAACAAAAATATCAGATGTCCCTTCTTCTCAAACTCTTCTGAGGTTAACATATATCTTCCATTTACATATAAACAACACTTGTGCAACATAACACCATATTTCTTACTTAACAGTCATATAAAATGTAAATATCAGCGGCGTGGGCTCCCTCACACGGGGGCTCATTGTCATGACTACCGCCCGCAACTACCGCGACTACTCATACTACTGCATTAGCCGCTAACATGCTAAACTAAACTGCAGTCACAGTCATTAAGCTTACCGAAGCAATACTGACACCTACTGACGATCTACAGGTGCTGCTGACACTGGCAATGATTAATACTGCACTAAATGATTGCTTAATTGAACCCTTTTCTTCCCTATTCACCCACATAAACACATAAGTGTTAGGGTTTGGTTGTAGCAGGACACAACAGCGGACACCAAGACTGGGAGTTGGTGAAACAAAGTGTATTTATTGAAGGCTCAACAAGCTTAGGCGAAGGGACAGGTGAAGGCTTGATGTAAGAGCTAATGGTACAAGAAGGCAGAGGCTCAGCTGCAGGCTCCAGTGAGTGGGAAGATCCCAGAGAGAACTGAACTGAGGCGCAGGTAGCTAAGCAGCAGAGTGGCTGTGTCGCGTTGGAGCTCGGGATGGCACTGGCTCTAGGAATGATGAGGAGATACAAACAGTTAGATGAGAAGGCAGCAGTCTGGCAGACGGGTACAAAAACACTAGTAGAAAGCACGAAAGGTGCAGCTATAGATACCACGTAGTAATGCGAAAACAATCTGGCAGCGTGTGTGCCGACAACCAGAGTATTTAAGCTGTCGCTTGATCATAGATGGGCTGCAGGAGTGTGAAGTGCCTCACAGAAACCACGCCCAGCTCCTGCGAAAAAAAGCCTCAGTGCACACAGAACATTCAAACACACAGAGCACATATAATACCCCACAAAAAGTCCACAATCATGACAATAACAAAAATAATCAGAACCCTCTAAACTTACAGTACATCCATGACATAACTGTTTATATTAATCAGAACCCGACTTGTTTGCGCCACATTTGGATCCTGTCTCAGAAGGCCTGTGTGAATGCAAAGGGGCTTTCACAGCCTCTGTATCAGCTCTAGAGAATGTGTACAAAATAGAGCGCCAGCATTTTTGCAGTTTTATTTGACAGGCCAGACGCCTCTTTGGCTCACTGCTGCTGCTCATATCAGATTTTCTTTGGAATGGCTGTATCAAAATCTAATCCTGTTCTCTGTTATTTAATGAAATAAATAGCTTGAATTTACATCATTCTCACATTCATTCCACTCTTAACTGTCATTCATGCACAAACAGAAACTCTTAAAGGCTGCTTTATCTCAGTAGATTTTTATAATGTTAGTAGAGTTGAACAAATAGCATAAATCATCCAATCAGCATCAGCTCCATATCTCCAGCTTCCTGCCTAAGATGGGAGGATAATCAATCAAAGGCAGGCTAATCCTCTCCCTGTGTCAAACAGCCAGCACTCAGGGGGTTTATCAAGGAAGAGATGACCTCTGACCCTGACCAAACTACAGGTCCTGAGACAGGAAAAGGTCAAGGCGTTGTAACAGAAACTCATTCACACCTCACAGCAATGTGCCACAGGGGGAGGCGGTCTCCTGCCAGCTGACTGAGAGCTTCCAGTAGCTAAGCAGCCGCTGTGTGAGAAAGCAGACAGGAAGAAAGAGTCCATGCAGTGGTATCATAGCAGATATCAAGTTTGTCGGGAGTCTAGACAGTGAAGTATGTGCCTCAGAGAACTCGATCTACCTTGATGTGTTATCTAGCAATGCTAATGTTTATTGTGGACACTGTCTAGCCAACAGAGTTTATAAAAACTGATGCTTAAAGTGTAGAAATGTGACAGGAGACTTAAAAGGGCTTCAAAACAAGGGTGTAGAAACAGGAAGTAGGTGTTGAGTGATAGGATAAAGCAATTAAAAGACCAAACACTGCCATTAATAGCTTTTCTTTAAGCATGTCATAAAATTTTACTTACTTTCTCTCTGTTGTTTAAATATTTGATAGAAGAACATTTGGAGAACATTTAATTTTCTCTGAAAAGTTAAAGGCAACTTAAGATTCCTATCTTCCAGCTTAAGTATACCTACAGTCGTGGTGAAAAGTTTACATACACTTAAAGAACACGTATATGATGGCATTCTTGAGTTTCAGTGATTTCTACAACTCTCATGTTTCTGTGATGAAATGAGTGGAACACAAACTACTTTGTCACAAAAAGCATTCATGAAGTTTGGTTCAATAATGAATTTATTATAGGTCCTCTGAAAATGTGACCAAATCTGCTGGGTTAAAAATGAACAATACGGTAATTCTATTCTGATCGCCATCCACAAGCTCTGGCTGAATTTTTAACCATTCCTTTTGACAGAATCGGTGAGGTTCAACTAAGCTTCCTGGCATGGACTACTATTTTTTTCAGCAGCTCTAACTACACATTTGACTACCTCTGTAGTCTCCTTCTGTGGGTTATCTTAGGGCAGTAATCCTGAGACAAACGGGCTATGACAGGTCACTTATGTCATTCATCCTTGGTTGGGTTTTTTTTTCCATGTTAATTTATATTTGGGAACTTTGACGTGTAGATCAAGGTTCTGATTATAAAAGGGTAAATATGTGCCAGTTTTTTGTTTTTTGTCTGATAGTGTTCTGGGTGGGAAGCCGGTTTCTTTAGAACAGGGGTGCCCAAGCTTTTTCTCTTGATGGGTAAAAAATTAGACCTAATGGTGGGCCACAGCTCTTAAGCAAAAACCTATGGTATTGTTAAATGTATAATGATTGTAGGATCTCAAGTTTCCCTAAGTAAATGAATACCTGATCACAGATCACTCTTCCCGCCATGCTCACATTATGAAAAATAGTTATTAGAGAAGGCAAGTTCTGAAGAACTTGCGGTTATAAATGCTGGCTGTTGAAAAGCTGACACTAAATTTGCATTGTTGGCTGTAAAAACTTTCTGAATGATTTTGAATATGTTAAGGTGTGTTGAAAGCTAAAGCCAAACTGAATTGGTGGTTTTAACATATTTGAAGTCGCATCTGAAGAGTATGAAGAGTGATAATGGTGGTGTGAGAATGAAGGATTCAAAATATATTTTATGCTGGGAGCTAACCTTGAATTTGTCATTCAGAATTTGCTGAAAGAGTAACAATGGGAAAGAATCAATAACTACGAATGGGACTGAAAAGTTGAATAAATTTCATAATGCATCAAAAATGGGGAACATCAGTATTTAAATGTAGTTTCTGGCATTATGTCCAGGATGCCAGTGTACTGTATTGCAGAGATATCCACTGCAAAGCAGCCAATGATGGGTCGTCTCTTCTGTAATACATTCTGTAATTAGTCCTCCTTGCCTGGGGGTGATAGTGAGTCACTCTAGCCTCTAGTGTGGCGCAGGAGAGGATGAAGAATTTGAGCAGGCGGGGAGGGAACTACTGCAGAGAAGTCAACGACCTCAGTTAATTATTCAGTAAACACAAAGATCCAGAAGCTCAACGAAAGTTCCTGATAAGAAACCACGCCCGCCGCAGAGAAAAGAAACAACGTAAAAAGAAGCTAAACAGGAGTACATTTTGTCGAGGCTTTCTAATACTGGAGATAGCTGTGGATGAGTTACAAGATGAACTCACAACGTTTCTTCACCACAAACTGTAACAGTTAGCGTGATGTGACTGTTTTCTAGGTACTGTGGTCTTGCTAAAACTGAGCTATATGAACTGTAATGTAAACTTTATACACAAACGCTACACGTAAAGATCATAAGATGTCAGTCTATCAGTTATTAGTTGCCATTTATGACAGCTGACTGTAAATTGCGGTTGTATGGACCCAGTAGTAGACCCAATATTGTCATTCAATTCATTACATTGTAACGACTTGGCATTACGGTTATTAAACTGTCATGTAACTTTGCTATACATTTTTGAGGACATTACAAGGTTTATTAAGTGTGTCTAACTGTAGCAATGACACTGTTAGATATTGTGTACAGTTAGTAAACTGTGTGTTAGTGTAACTAATGACAACCTATACTCTGTCAAGGACTTATTAATCGGAGTTACAAAGTGACAGTTTAGTACCTTTGATGAGACTGAATTTTGAATCTTTCCCTGGATCTTATTATTTATCATAATTAATAATTATCCCTGATAATCATTAATTGATAGCCAAATTTAACCCAAATTCCCTATTAATGTTGCTTAAAACCACAACCCCATGGTGGTGGTAACTGAGTTGGTAGTGGTAACTTTGACTTTGACTTGATTTTATAGAGATTTTAGCTGAGGCTCACCTCACTTTATCCTGCTTCTCTCTGAAAGACAGTAACTGATAACACTTAAATGGTGATATGGGAGAAACTATGAGAGCACATGCAATACTTGGAGTACATTGTGAAATTGTTGTGTGTTTAAGAAAAGTGGCTGTGTTTGCATGCCTCCAGATATTTTTCCTTTCAGTTAAATGGGAGCTAATGCGTCAGTTGGTCAGCGCTCCTGTCATTTAAAAGCCCACCAAGGAGCCAAAGTATTAGTCCGATTGCTTCCAGAGCTACGTTGTTGCAACCAGCATACATTTTTCTCCAATTTGATCTCATCATTATGCTGGTGGATTGAACAGCAGCAGAAGCAGCAGTAGTAGCAGTAGCTGCAGTATTAGTGGTATTAGTAGTAACAGTAGCAGTACAGTGGATCAAGGTTGAATAACCACATTTTATAACCACTTTAAGTGGCTAGAGGCCTTAACCAGCAAAAAATAGCTGAACATCAATAAAACAGTGAGAACAGACAGACAAGACTCACTAAGGGTTTAATGAGCTACTGTATCTACATCAGGTGTGTAGAAGTCTGTGGGGACTGAAAAGTCTAAATACAAAAGACTGTGAGCGGTACAAATAACATGGCACTGAATAGTGAGAGTGGAAGGGTTCTCTTGTTGTTTTGTGGCAGAAAAGTAAAAAATATCCTTGTCCTTTTGCTCATCTGAATGAAGACACTCTTTTCGACAGAGGAGATGAAGGAAGAGGAACAGAGGGACAAGGCAGAGTTGATTGAAGACGAAGAAGAGTGTGTGTGTGGAAGACGGATAGACAGACAACAGACATGTGTCATGTGTGTTTGAGAGAAAAACAGACAGAAACAGAGAGAGAGAGACAGACAGGCTAGGGGAATGTTTACACCTGAAACAGATCAACACAAACTGGAACTTACATCATACGGCTGAAATTAGAAGTACAAGATATAATAGCAGTAGTAGTATTGGTGGTAGCAGTAGTAATAAAGGCTTTGGTAGTCTAAGCGAAAGCTGTAGTATTAGTAGAAGTATTGGTAAAACTGCCAGTAGGACAACCAACAAAGCATAGATAGCACTTGTTGTGTCACTGACCTCAGTAACTTTAAGTGAAAAAAAGAAACTGCTGTTATTTGAGGCTGAGCAAAAAGTAAGAAAAATAACTGAAGAAAGGTGGGCAGGTAGGAGAGTTCAGCGTGTGCAGCATCACAGGTGCTTAATGACCGCAATACACACCCATTAGAACAGCTGAGGAGGGAGCTAAAATATCATACTAAAACTAATATTTTTCAAAAACTAAACGATTTCAAAAAGCTTAATACAATTTTCATAGTGTAAAGTTTTGTGATTTGTTTAAAGTTTGAAGGGAGTCTCTAGCTGAAAGCATGAATGAGGAGTTGAAAATGGTGGGCCAAACTTGGCCCGCAGGCTCCTTTGAGCAGCCTCGCTTTAGAAGGAAAACTGTCATATTGGGGCTCTGGCTGTGGGTCTTTTTGTGCTTGTTTTTGTGCTGGTGTGTTTCAGAGGTGCACTGGAGAGGCTGGGTGGGGTTTCCGTGTGGCCAGAGCCGCTGACATTCACACACACACACACACACACACACACACCTGCAGCACATTGTGGTAGTCAGTGCTGGTTGAAATATCCTGGTCTTCACTCGACTCGCTGCCAAATGATTTCATCAGTTTGACTTGGTATATGGTCCATATAGTTAGTTCGAACATTCTCTTTAGCAACTCGTGTTTCCTCCATCTCTTCAGCGAACTCACACTCCCCGGATCAGTGCCCAGCCACCTGAACCTCTGTCTCCAAGCAGACTCTCTTTGGAGCTTCTGAGAGTTACCCTCCGTACACCTAGCCAGCACCTTCGTGAGTCCTCTCCTCTCCACTGTGGCAGAACTGCCAGCCTGAGCCGGAGCTCACCTCCACTCCCTGACTACTCTTTAAGTTTTCCACTTCTTCTGGTTCTGGTGTCCGCTTTTGGGTCCTCTAACCAACCAACCACTGAGTGTAACAAAAACAAGAATAAGAGTCTATAGGTGAGATAACAGCTCTGTGAGGCTGAACTTGGAGCTCTTTGTGGTATTACTTGATATTGCTCTTTTATTAAAAATGTATTGCAAAAAACTGATTGATATCAGCTGAACGTTGAATAAACACCAAAACGTATAAAACTTACAGAACCAAATATTCAGTGAAAGTTCTAGTTGAATTTGGATTTCAAATAAAGTCAGGTGTAATAACACTGACTTTAAAAACTGCCAACACAGAGCTTTACAAACTCTCAGAATTGTGTATTTCAGAAACTCCTTCATGACAACAAGGTGAGTGAGGCGCAACAACCTGCCGACACACCACAAAACATCGTCTCATAAAGAGATGTATTATCAAGCCAGCACAAAGCGTGACTTTCAAAGGAAAGGGTAAAGGTATCATTTGAAAAGTGCGATCAAACTTTGTCATCCAGCCAAGGCCTCCGCTTCTTTGTGTGCTACAGTATCAAAGCAGCATGGTGTTGGATCATCAGAGAACATCCGCTTTGATCTGTTGATGGCTCGGTGTCTGCAGAGCTCAGCGCCTGAACTTTCATCTGCCCCTCACTCTGGCTTCACTAAGAAGATGATTAACAATAATTACCCCTCGAGATAATGGGAGGCGGCGAGTGGGGTGGATATCGGGGCGGGTAAGAGAGACAGAGATGAGCTTCTGAGTGAAAATGAGCTGCTGGGTTTTCTGTTCGGCTGTCTCCTTTTCTTTTTTCTCACTCACACTGTCCCTCCACTTAAAATTCTCTCCCTGCATTTCATCCAAACGTGACAGTTTGTGTGACATGATCTATAAACATCATCTCTTCCTAACACAAGAATACCTCACTGGCTTGTACCTGCAGACTCTGCTACTGCACTACAATGTGTTATTATATCAGGAGTATATACAATACATCACTTTGATATTTCTTTCTGTCTAGGGGTGGGAAGATTAACCGATATGTAGTTGAAAACTGATACAAGAGTGAGAGATTTAGCTACACTGATGCAGAACTATGGAGATGGAAAAATGATCTTTTCATGTAACATTCTGTGTCGCATTCCTATTCCTCTAGCCTGTGTGTGTGATCTGTGTACTAGCTTTGTTCCCCAATCACCTGCTTCAAACGATCTGCAAAATTTGCACAGTGAAAGAAATATCGGACCACTACACACAATGCTGCAATGAAGCCCACTGTGAGGTGATCAATGTGATTGAGATTTTCATGAAAAATTCAGATTTTTCTTGAAAATATTCCTGAAAAATAGAAATTCCTCCAATATCCAGTGAAAACAGGTGTGTCTCATTCAACCAGTATATGAAAACATTTCTGCATTAATTTTCAGTCAATGGGTCAAATGACCCATGATGCATGTTAACATCTAATTATAGAGTTGCCACACCTCTTTATTGATGCACGTTTAAATTACAACTCTCATCTAGCTGAATAGATGCACTAATGTTTCAGCATAATACAATAGATATATAATAGACACACACACACTTTATGGGGAGTAAGAGAGAGAGAGAGACACACACACACACACAGAAAAAGCAAGAATTAGAACCATGTAGAAGCATGTGGTCATATTGGCAGAAAAAATAAATCAATTAAAATGAAATTACAGTGGCATATAATCCACAGAAAAGGAGACTGAGTAGAAGAGCCATTGCAGGGCATGATTGGAGACTCAGGAGCCCTGAATTCTATATTGTTGCATGAACCATGATCAAACACTGGGGCTCCTTGTGATAGACCAGATAGGACTGGAGGCAGGTGGTTGACAAACCTGTCCTCTGTGGATTTGTGCCTTGACCAGTTCAGCTGTTGGTGGGGGTACAACTCTAGAAAGATAATATGCTGCAGCTGAGGGATGTAGCTGTTAGTCCTTGGCAACTTTCACTATGTGGACACAATACCGTTTCGACTTCTAGCTGTACACTCTTTTGTCTGAAAGACAACAAGTTCAGCATTAGTTGACAGTGGGATTTTACTGTGTGGTTTTTAATTCATGTAGAGACAGATTCTACCAAAGCATTTCCATGTCAGTGGTAGTTCTTTATAATTCCTCAGCCAAACAAACAATAAAATATGTTTTCACGCGCATGACTTATGAAACTTAATTAGGAGGATCCTTGCTTCATACACTGGAGGAGAGAAGGCAAACCATTTGCCAGAATACATCAGATTGATTCATAAAAATATATATAATAAATTCAGACACATGCCTGTTAAACAACCCAGTCATATGGCATCATCATATTGATAATATTGCTACAGATACAGCGGCCTCAATTTTCCCCTCCCAACTGATGGCCTTTCGGCTGCCAGCCGACTGCCAGTCGGTTCCCAGTCGATTGCCAACCACTGGGAGTCCCCCCTCCTCCTGTGGGTGTGCCTAGATTCCACCGTAAGCGCGCCCATCATTCAATTGCAAGGTGTCACCATGAGATGGCGCTTCCCTCGCAAAAAACATATACAGGATAAATACCATTTAAACTTAAACCTTGTTCTTCTACTCCATTATATCTCAGAGGCAAATATTACACTTTTTTTTACACAACATTAATTTTAAAGATTTAGTTAGCATTAGGCCTACTGGTACTTTACTTAGGTTATTTATATTTTATATTCATAATCTAAAGTTGTAGCTAGGTTATATTATTTTACTTTAAGCCACCCAGCAGTATATAACGTTTCAGTAAAGTTCATCCTTTCCCTTCTGCAGCCCTAAAGTTATGAACACATTAATGTATCAATAGGGGCTGTGTTTTTCCCCAGCTGGTATCAAACAACATGGTATCACAGCTAAAAAGGCCACTACACTAGGTTTCTGAAATTTTTTTAACGAGACAAATAGATGATGAACAGGACCGTGGTTCATGTTTGCTCATCACTGCCTTGTTTTTACAATTTTTAGTTTTTAAGCCTCCATTTTAATAGGAAATAAAATTGCGGGTTCTTCCGGTCCACAAGCTTTCTCTATTTTAGCTAAGTACTACACTAAAAATGTTCCTCACAGCAAGAGTTTAGAGAGCGTGCATGGCGGCTCTCCCTCTCAAGAGCTGTCTGTGCTGTCTGTCTGCGCTGACAAAATGCGGAACAAAATTCTGTAGTTGATTCATCTGCCCTGCAGCCGCCAGGATGAGTGTGGGGGGCTGGGAGACCTGTTGGGATGTCCATTGAATAAGAACAAAGAGATTCACTGCAATGCTGATGATGTGTTTGGCCTCTCTCACCTCCCAAGATACGCAGAGGATGTTTGTGAACACACTTAAATAATTGGAAAATGATTACATCAATATTTTTTCTATACATTTCAACACTGAAGTTACTTCATGTGAAGTTTGCAGATATGTAGTAGCCTAAATCTGTCCGTGGAAAAATATTTTCTAGCAGTAATCTAACAGCATGAGAAATTACATTTATATAACTGCAATAACAAACAAGAAAAAGGCTCTTACACTATAATAGTTTGTCCCAGTACCACTGCAGATAAAGTCAGCGGCTCAGATGAGTGCTGCACACACAGTTTTTTCCTTCCTGTTAAAATCAATAATTCCCCAGCCATATTACTTTCACTTTCATGCAGAACTGTGGAAAAATAAAAAGATGAAGCATAATATTGATGACCTCATGATATGGTAGCCTAATAATCATTGAAAATGCTCTGTGTGGGAATCACACTCAAGTAGTAGTGTGCAGGCTGCAGCAGTTGTTTGTCCTTCTTTGTCTGCTGCGGCTACGTGTTTTTGCTTGTACAATAATAATCAGGCTAATCTACGCTATACCTGTCCAGATGCACTCAGGACATTTTTGCAGAAGCCTCCGACAGCTGCCAAATCCTAATCTCGCCAAGGGCACCAAAATGGCTTGGTAAAAAATCCTCACTAGTAAGTTGATTCATCCTCTGATTGTCATCTGCAAACAGATCTTAGAAGTACAAACGTACGGGACATCCAGTTTATTTTCACTGTCTGCCCCACAGTCTGAGGCTCAGATGGCGATCTCGACTGGCTGAAGACAGGAGCTGTGAAGGGGGGGATTTGCTTTTTTTGGGACACTGTGCAAACACATTAGCATCAAAGAAAAGACACGTTAAGTGTTTTGGGATGTTGTTCATTAGAGGACATGCGGAAGCAATGAATAGCTGGACAGCTGAAGCTAAAGTTGCACTGGATGACTGCACTGGGTTGAAACTAGGCCACGGACTCTTCGCTTTCACTGTGTCACCTCTGCATGTGGAAACACCGTGGCTTGTATGTTACAGTCTGTGTGTCTGCGCTCGTGTTGCATACTTTTTTACTGCAAGGAATGAAAAGAGACCTGCTTGACCACTCACCACAAGAAATATGGGTAAATATATATCCATAACAGCTCCTACCCTTTAGTTTGCTGGCCCCGGGGACTTAATGAAATAGACGCTGGAGGCCCCCTCTACAATCAGCAGACGGAGGCCCAGGACTCAAATTATAATCAGCCTCAGTTTACACTTTGTTTGTTGTGGGGCAATTAGGCTGTCTGAGCTCAGACAATGCGGTTATACTTTCCTGCAGCAAATGGCCTGCATCCTGTGCCTGAACGCTGCCAAAGAACCCTCGAATAACAACAGAGGAAGAGGGAGAGAGATGTGGCTTCTGTGGGTCTTGCTTAAGAACAGCCCTCAACCTGGCAGGGTGTTTTTAAGCAAAGAGAATCAGATATGGCCTAATTTCCCTGGAAACCACCCTCTCCTCACACCAAGACAAAAACTTTTAGATTTTTTTCTACCCTGCCCGAGGTCTTGCTTGACTTATGCAAATCATTATTTTCAAGCATTTTCCATTTTCCTTCCTGATTGCAGAGATTTCAAGTAAAGGAAGAGAGGGCTCAGTGTAATGAGCTGTCAGATTTATACCAAAAATGAAAAAGTTGGAACTTATAGTTTCTTTTGTCTTTCCTTCTTTCAACACACATGGTGTCATCCTCAGCTGGAATTTATGGGATGTTTGTTCTTCTAATCTTGTGAGTCTCATACGCCACTGATTTACTATCTACAGCAAATTGGCAGGCGCTCAAGTCCCCTTGATTATATCTGGTATGACACACACCAGCACACAATATTTGTCAAAACATGTGGCCTCCACGCATTCTTTTCTCCTTCTTTCTCTCTCTTCCTCTCCATATCAACCTCCCCACCCACCCACCACCACCACCACCACTACCACCTTCCCTCCCTCCATCCCTTCCTCTTGCTTGGATTCTCCAAGGATCAGAAGCACGAAGGCGACATGAAACTCCTGGTGACAGACAGAAACACTTTTATCAATGAGATCCCACAGTCAGATGTCTGTGAACATAGAGGGAAATACAAACTAGAGCAAATGTGTCTAATCCTGCTGTGGAATGTGATTGCATGTTCAAGAAAGCAACAGAAAAGAGCAGGAAGACAAATCTAGAGATATCGGTGTATCTCCAGAGGTGCTGTCACGCTATGGCTGGGCTTGGCTTCTCCCTGCAAACACAAAAGGATTAGTCGAAGTCACTTGAAATTCTCACTGGATTAAAACATGTGCTGGTATTTCAGTTGTGCTGGCTACGTGGCAGACTATTTAAGCTACTGATTAAGTTATGTGAACACAAAAGGGAGGCCTTGTTGGACATGAAGGATTTGTTTATGAGCTCAGGGGAAGCAAATAGGATATGACTACAGGAGTGGTTGGACTAGAGTCACATGACAGGGACTCAAGTAAGAAGTGAGACATTAATCTGATCTGCAACTTGACTTTTAGATCAATGGCTTATGATTTGACTTGAGCTTTAGGCTTTCGACCTGGAATGTCTTACATTCTCCTAATAATAATAATAATAATAATAATAATAATTATAATAATAATAATAATAATTATGATAATAATAATGCTGATAATAGTAATAATAATAATAAATAGTGAATCCTGGTCTTTAACATTAATTTCAGTAGCCGGTAACATGTTATCAAACCTCAAACCTAGTCACATGAATAACATAATTAATATTTTCCTGAGCATTAGTTAAGTATTAGTATTAACTATGTAATTCCTGCTATTAGAATTCTCTTAATCAAAACAAAATGAAAGACTTAAGTAATGGGGGATCACGGGACTAGCATATAGAAGTCATAAAGGGTCATTCCATGCCAACTTAGGGGTAGGCCAGGATATAACAGCTGACACGTTGGCAGGGTACATCTGCATGCTCCCGTCTCACGATGTACCCCATTGTAATGATTCCAGCGGATGATTCCAGCAGCCAGTCATTAATTTATGACTCTATGGCCTCTCTATCTGGTGCAGACAAGAAATAACCCCGAGCCTTGGCAGAGGCACCTGGTCATTACCCAGCTGAAAGGCTAGGTCCTCATTTATGATGCTGTCATCAGCACCAGAGTCAATGAAGAATATGGGACCCATCTGCCAGCAGGAGCTGAAAGTGGCAAAGGAGTCACCAGTACATCCCCCCACTACTCGTGAACCCTGCCTTTTGTTGGACACCAGGAAACAAAGTGACCAGCCAGTGTAGCACTCCAGGGTCCCCACCTGGGGCTCCAGCGCAGGTGCCAGTGGGGCAGGAGGAGGAACTGGGACTCCCAGCTGGATCAGGGCTGCTGCTAGCTGCTGGACCTGAGGGGCTAGCGTAGCTAGCGCCTGCTCATGGGCTGCTGCCAACCGACATGTCTCAGCAGCAGTGTTGGCCACCAGTGCCTCGTGATGCTGGAGAATCCACTCGATCCTCTCAGAGCAGGACTGTGGTGGAGAGGTGTGTGCTGGGTCCATGACTGGCCAGATTGTGTTGTAACAGGCCGTGTTTTGACCCAATTGCAGCACACAGTATACCAGGAATAGTTGGTAATGACGTTTAATGCCAACACTCAGCAGGTATGGGGCAAGTCAGGTAATAAGCACACACAACAGTTCAGTACTCCACAAAGTCTCTTCACAAAGTCACTGGCAGACCAGCAGATACGGCTGGGCCAATTGGGCTGGGAAACAGGTGAGTGAGCGGTGGTGTTAGCCCAAACACAGACACAGTTCAGTTCAATATATCTTCTTAGGAGGAGTTATACAGTTTAATGGGCACTCATAAAAAATACCTTCTTTAGTGTTTTGTGGAGCACCTCGGTGGTCTCACTCTACGGCTGAAGGTGCTGTGATATTTAAGTGCAGTGCGCAGGGGACGAGAGGCATTGTCGATAAAACTGAGCAGTTTTCTCAGCATCCTCCGGCCACCTCCACCAAAGACTCCATTTCTACAACCAAATGAACTGTGCCATTACTGTAAGTAATGTTACATATCTCAACATTTGGTGAAGAGCACCCAATGACTTGTTTAGAACTTTGGACTTGTTGGTCTTGTTGCTGGGCTTGAACAGACACTACACCCCTGTATGGTGCCATCTTGGGTGTTCCCTGGTCCCTGAGGCCTGTAGTGGCTGGGTGGGAACCCACTTTGGGACACTTATGAGGGGACACTGAGTCTTTGCTTTTTCCCTCTTGCTTGTGTTAATCAGGCCCACATGGAGACACACACACGCGCACACACACACACACACACGCACACACAGCATACGGGTTCACATACTACATGGACAGGCAACTCAAGGTCACATCACATATCACAAACAGACCATGCCACTGTAATTGCACCGGGCAGTTTAGGAAACCTGTATATCCAAATACCATGTTTTTTTTTATGAAAATGGTCGCCTCTGGAGAAATACATGCATGCGCTCTTTTGCGTAAAAAAAAGTCTGTTTATACAATAACATGCAGTGGAACAGGATACAGGACGGTGAGGCCACGGGTCCCTAGTGGGAACCCATGTGGGATGTTGATTTATTACAGGGGCAAGTCACTTCAAGTTGTGGAAAATATTCCTTTTCTCTGCCTTGTTTGCTGGACACTGGACCATGTGAAGTGTTTCTGCAGTGAGCTTGGAGAAATTGAGCTTTAATAAAGTACTCATGGCAGACAGCTATTTGATTTAATCAAATAAAAAAAATCCATTTAACAGTCATCCAACTCTCAAAGTTCATTCATAAAAATAATTCTGTGGATTGCTGTGTTCATTCATTTCATTTATGAAGATGAATAGTTCTGCCTGGAAATGGTTCCAGTCGTGTGTGTGTGCTTTGCATTTAATAAGCCAGTTGCTCATGTGCTCAAACACATGACAAACATTCTTACAAAAGTAAGATTAGGTTTACATGAGAGTAAGGTTTATACGATCTGTTCAGATAAGGATTTTCTTTTCATTTTAGGTTTTTTCCCTGTAAATCCTGCTGACACACACTTCAGTGTCAAATGTCAAAGAAATATTTACATAGTTTCTTTCTCTAATCACACACAACACAGTAACTTGAGTACACTATCAATCCTCATTTATTCCATCTGTGTAACAATAAAAAGCTAACTACAGCATTCAGCAGTTCTCAATATCCGCATGGTTGTGGTCCTTCAGTATTTGGCATACGTGAGAAAAACCTGAGACAAGAAATTAAATTAAAACAGTACAGTGGCCGAAAAATGACTGACTTCTGACTTCTGTGGAGGCCCCATCCAAGTATCCAAGCAGAATCCATTTGCAGAAACAGTAAGTTTGTTATCATGACACACACACACACAGAAAAAAAACGAGCTGGACCTCTGCTTCAGTCCTGGGCTGGAATTCTGCTTCAGTGTCAGGCTCAAGAAATGCATTTTACCCATTATCCTCCGTCCTCAGACAGCTTTGGCTCATTGCCAGGGAGCTGAGCATTGAAAAATGTTGAAATGGTGGATATGTTTTTCCCTATTTTAATCTGTCAGCTATTCTTTTCTCTTTTTATCTTTCTGTTTTGCTGCTCCACCACCTTTTGTCTCTGTTATGTGTTTGTATGTTTCTGCTAATGTTATCCACAGCTGGTCTTGGCACTATCCAATTCCCACGGTCACCTGACTAATCATCCTTGTCACGATAGGACACAGCCAGCAAACCAATTATAAAATGTTCCTTATTTGCGTAAGTTACTTTGCATTCATTTATTCACATTCAACACTGTACACACACTTGATTAATTTATTTGATTTAAAGGTCCCATATTATGAAAAACTCACTTTGTCTGGGATTTGGGGTGTTATTTTGGGTCTATGGTGCTGCCACACGCATAAAAACTTTGAAAAAAGACCATCCGTGCTTTTTTGAGTGAGATACAGATTTCTGACGGTGTCTTGCCTGCAGTTTCCAGATGAGCGAGTCAAATTCGGCATCGGTCACCGACGTCATTGACCGACCATTTGAATAATCCCACCCACAGTGTCCACCCACCAGGTACAGCATTACCGTCTCGGAGATCCGCCATTACGCTATCAAAGCACCATGTCAAAGCGCAACGAGAAGTGTTCTGTTGTTGGTTGTAAAAATCAACATAAGTGCCTATATTCTGTCCCAGCTACAGAAGAACAGAAGAGACAGTGGTTGCGTTTCGGCATCCTCTCCCTGAGAGGGGCGTGTAGCAGGACGGAGCTCATTAGCATTAAAGGTGCAGGCACAGAAACAGCCTGTTCTCAGTAGAGCTCACTTGAGCAACTTTTAGACAGCTGAAATTCAGGACCACAGATGGGTTTGGGGCAATACATTTCGAATACAGTGTTGTTGGACCTCTGACAGCTGTGTGAAATTGATGAAAAACAGTATAATATGGGACCTTTAATTAAAAAAACAAAAGCAAAGACAGGATGCAGCCACAGTTGGTGGGGTGTTGGAGGCCCCCGGGTACCTCCCCAAGTGGCTGGTGGTTAATCCGTGCTTGGGTAACCCCATCTTGCTGGAAAGCCAGGTGAAATTATGTAGTCCACAAAAGATTTCTGGAGCTTTACAACAAAAAAACTTTGCAGCATTCTCCTAAAGAAATGAGGTTGAGCTTGTGCAACCCCTTCACACATGGTGTACGCTAATGACTTTAGCTCAGCAGCTAACAGTGAAGATGTCAGCTTCCGAAGACTTGGATCATGCCAGACGATGAAGCCATTTTATGTCTTTGTCTTTTCCATTGGCATCAGGGTGAGTAGATAATGACTGAATTTTCATTCTTGGGTGAACTTATCCTTTTTTATATCATTGGACACAAATGGGAAGAAAATGATATTAGAATTACAAGATTGTTGAGAAACATAAATTACGATATTCCCTCAAGTATTAAGTACAGAACAGCTGATTTTCATTTTTGATGTATTTATCAAGGGGTTTTTTGGTCTGAACCATATCGTGATATCAGATTTGTGGTGACTCTGGCCAGCAGCCATAACTAACTGCCAAGTGGACAGCCTGCAGATCAGACAGATTATCTTTGGTCTCTGAAGACAGAGGGGGGAATGCAGTGAGATTTTAATTTCATAACGGTTACTGTCAGAGGTTTTACATTACAAGATTACCTAGAACACGGTTATTTTATAGCAGTATATTATAGAACAAAGAAAGGCAGTGAAGTTTCGACAGGTTCGGGAAGATTTTACCTTTCACAGGTGTTGACACACACACACCAGATTTCCACAGATACCAGGGCATCTAAAGCAAACATGGTAGTGACATAATCTCTTAAATGGTCACACTGTGCAGTATGATTGACAGATCACATCATGGGTGTTCACATGAAAGCGTGATCATTATTATTTCTCCACTGACAGTTCTGCCACCTTGTTTGAAGTTGTAACCAAACAAGATGGCCACCTTCTTAAAAACATGGGCCATAAATGAGAAAGGCACAGGTACTTAATGCAATTCTTCTTTTTGTAGAGGAAGACGGATCTGTTCTGCAGCAAACCTGTGTGTCATTTCTATGGCAGCACAGCCTCAGTCAAAATGAAAATTAGCAACAACATCTAAAATACTATTCCAATCTGGCTGCAAATTGCTGTTGGGGATTTCCTCCTCTCTGCTTTCGATATCCCCCCGTGGTCGTTCATTTTTTATTCCCAGTGGGGATACGTCTTATCCCCACTTCTGGTCAGACTGAATAAATTAAATGCATCTCATATTCCCGCTAGTAGATGATACAAGTTGATCAACGATACCTGAACAATACTATGCAAACAAACTTGAAAGCGCATAGCAAATATGCACTGGCTTATAAACATATAATTCCTTAATAATGGAGCGTGCTATGAGTGACATGCAAACAGCCAATCATTTATCAGTTTGGTTGCACCATCGCTATGTGACTGAGCTGACTACAGAAGAGCATGTTAGAGGCATTATTATGGACCGCAGTTCTCACAAGACCAGCTGTGTCTCCTGAAAAACCATTAACTTACACAAAATTAATGTCTGCTTTTCATGCAGCCTAATACGACGGCCTGCAAGCCACAGCCATGCCGGCAAAGGCAACGACCCCTTCAGCCTCTATCCTGGTCCTGTCGGTGTCACTCATTCTCTTCGAGTGTTTCCAGGCTCATTAGATAGACCGCACCAGCTCTGCCATTGGCCGAGTGTTTTACAAACCAACACAAGCACAACCGATTACCATCACAGTGAGAAAATGAGTGCTGACAGAGGAAATTATGAATAAAAACGAGCAGGTCAGTTCGCTGGTATGGCAGTATTTTGATTTACATGTGTGATTTCATCTGTGTTTTTTATTGTTGTGTTAACATAATTAAAACCTGTGTGCCTTTTTCCTGGTTCTTAATAATTCTAAAAAGGACAGGTCATTAAAAATGATCAACAATTATTGATATCAGCCAATATGAAACTTCACTATTGTGATAGACCTTTTAGCCATATCGCCCAGGCCTACCCTCAGCCAAGAGACATCTGACTTTATCCATAAATTAACTGTATACCCCTTTCTCCCACAGTTCAAAGACACGCAAATGAGGTTAATTGGTTGGTCTAAATTGTCTGTAGATATGAATAAGAGCATAAATGGCTGTTTGTGATGTCAGCCCTGTGATGAACTGGCGACTTGACCAGGGTGTACCCTGCCGCTGGCCCAGCTGGGTTCGGCTTGAGTGCCTTTACAGGAATTTATGAAATTCATTTCATTTTATGAAATACTATATTATGAAATAATATAGTGTTCAGCTTTACAAATGGATAGTGGTGGCTATTATGACAGTATAAGTACTGTAAAAAGAACTGGAATGCAAGGGATTGAAAGGTGTTCTGGAGCATTAGTCTAAGGGCGCATTCACACCAACAGCAGTTGGTGCGCACTAAACAGTCCATTCGAACCAAAAGCTCTTAGTTCGATTCGTTTTTGACGGTGTGAAAACATCAATCGCACTCGGGTGCGCACTAAATCAAGCGGACTGAGACCTCCAAAAAGGGGTGGTCTCGGTCCGCTTGATTCCGCACCAAATGCCAACCTTTGGTGCGGTCCCTCTGGTGAGAACGCGAACCTGGACCAACTCAGGTACAAACGAAATGTATAAACAGCATAACAGATTCTACAGCCTAGAAATCTAGACCCTAGCGGTCTGGCTTGTCAGGCTATAGCCCACCTTGTGGGTCTTTGGAAAGGTGCTTGTCTCATCATCACCATGACAGCACTTGTGAAAATAGCGCGTCTCCTCTCCCTGAAATGACGCGCTATACGTCTTCGGCGAATCCAGTACATCCGCAGATTGTTCTCCAGCCGCAGCCACGACTCATTCTGAAATTGGATATTTTGCCAGAAATGGCTGATATTGACAATATAAAAAGCAAGGACCAGCGCAAGTAACAGTGTACGAACTTGTCGCTCCATTGTGAAAGTCCAAATTGGCGCTTATTTCTACCGGAAGATGACAAAACGTCATTCAAACGTGTGTGTGTGTGTGTGTGTGTGTGCATGAATACATGTTTAATTTCCATTAAAGGAGAAATCTGAGTGTAAATGGCTCTGAATTCTAATTTAGAATTAAACAGCATTTATTTCATTAAATGGTTCATGATGCTTTTCTTGGATTGGCCTCATAAGTGTCTCTGATTACCGGTAATGAGTTTGGAATACACTTTCCAAAAGTCTTCACACAAAATGTATCAGACCACAGGCTAATGTGGTAGAAGCTCACCAGAGTGATTATGCAAGAAAAATTGTTGAATAAACAAATGAACCTTGTAAACCGAGGCCCATTTTCTCCAACTCCCTCACTTCCTCTAACCCCAGCGCTAATGAAAATATCCCCAACCATCACCACCCTCTCTGCTCACTGGAAACTCAATGACAGCATTACGCAGATGACTGCATTCCTGCCTGGTGAAGTTCTTGGTTCTTGTTTTCTGTTGGTGAAATATTGCTCTAAATGAGTCAGTGGGCACAGCAACTCCAGTCTTGTTAAAGCCTCAAGCATTTAACAGCCAAATGTTGTTCTTTGCTTCTGTAAGCTGTAAAGATGAAAAGGGAAAATTTAGCATTACAGGACAAGCTGCAGTGGTCAGCATGGTTGGATGCCTGTTACTTTTCTCTGTCATGGCACCACCTCCAACCCCATTGTGCAAACAATGACCACCTGACCTTCATCCCTTTCCTGTGGCTCTATTTACCTACATTAACTTTCAGGCTCCATTGCTGGTCCCTCTTGGTTAGGCAATTAGCAAGGAAGTGTGCTGCTTTTACCTTCCACCGGGATCCAGTGCACCCTTGACAATATATCCAGTTGCCAGAGAAATTCGATATCCAAACAAACAGAGCAGGGGACTGTTGACCGAGGATATGGCTAATGTTTTACATTAGCCAACACAGATCCTGGTCTGTTCTAGCTAAGGAATATGTAGCAGCCTATCAGCAGGAGAGTGATCCACAGCCTGACAACTGTACAGGCTTTTAATAGTGCACAGCATCGCCCATTAGAGAGGTGCACTTCCTGTCCCACACTGACAATATTGAAATTGTGTGGTAGCCAGAGCATTTGTTATGGCATTAGGCATATGGTCTTATCATCAGACAGCGTTCAGTTCCTCATGATAAAGTTCACCATCAGCCCCCCTGTCCTGTCTCCTCTTTGGTACCTCCTCTGTCTCTCCCTCTCTGTAATGTTAGGATCACACTTCATTCATAAGAAAGTAAGCTGTGCAGTTGTGTGAAAGAATACTATAACAAAGAAGGGAGCAAAACAACATTCATTTTACTTAAAGAGGCAATTTGCAAGATATGGTCAGAACTTCTAAGTATTCTAAGTACGAACTAACATTATATGGAGAGTGTGAAGAAACAACAGTGTTAATGTTACCTCAAAGACGCAGTACATAAATACTGTGTTGCAGAGATGTCTAGTGAAGTTAGTATGCTAACCAGCTAGCCCTGGTCAGCCCTGTTTGCTGTTCGCTACCTAGTCTAATAAGGAAACAAAATAATGGTCCAGATAACATGTATAATTCACAGAGTAAGATCAAATTATTCTGGGTCTACACACTGTTTTTGCTGTCCCCACCTGCCTTGTCTTCTTATCCCATAAGTCATATTCCTCATTGTAAATGAATAGTGAGCAGCAGTTAGCAGTGACGCTTCCCTCTATAGTTTAGGAGCTACCTTGGAATTCTGGCCATTTCTTACAAATTACACCTTTAACAACTGCAATATTAACACTTGCAAAACATGCAACATTAGTAACGCAACACTTAATCCACTTTTCTAAATCAGTAAATCACATGTACATTTCACTTTATTTCAGGATTTCTTTATGTTGGTCTAGTTCTACGGTGTTAATTGCAAGAGAACTTATTTTCCTTTTTTCAAAGAATATCTTGTACTTCTTAGGAAGGTGCTTACCTGTACACACTGCCCAGACTGCAGACTAGTACTGAAAAATGTATGATTTATTCAGTCTAAATAAACACATTTGCACAAAATAGAGCTGCCACAAGGCTATAGCCACACCAACAACCCGGGGGCTTTAGGCCCATTGAGAATTTGGGTAACCTTACTTTGAACTACCTCATCTGATATGAATCTCAATGTCAAGAGACCTTTTCATGGACCACATCATTTTTCATGTATCTTATCCAAATGACCTACAACAAAGATAATTTATTTAAACTATCTGCATCATGCTCACTTAATCCCTGGTTTATTTACAATATGAATAACATAGTCAATGATACATCACCTCTAATGAACAACATTACTGTTGCACACTGTAGAGCGTACAGCGGCGATCTGAAACTGTCCTGAACATTTGCTGGAACCGAACATGTACAGACCCATTTGTAGCTGTGAGACCTTATATCCTGTTTGTTCAACCCAGAAAACACAATGAATGTTTCAACTCTGCCTCCCCATTTATTTCACTTAGAGAGAGACGGAAAAAAAAAAAGAGAAAGACTGAGTCTGCACTGGGATACATTTAATAACAGGAAGTTTTTGGTTCAGGGAATGGTCTTGTTAGCCACAAGCTCTGGACTTTGCCTTCTTTGCCACAAAGACATTATCAGAACGTTGTGTTTGCTTTGACTCATACACAGACAGCAAACACTGAATGTGAAAAGCAGGGCAGCGACTCACACAGATGGGAGCCATGTCTTTCAGTGGCACAATCTCTTTGGTAAATCTCAACTGCTATTAACCTTCACACCTGGTAGGACAGTCAATTAAAGTACACACAGATGTCAGCCAGTTCAGCATTTCTGGTTGGATGAACATCTATCAGTTCAACAGAAGATGTCTGTGCTTTCAGGGCAAATTTCTTAAAAACTGTGTTTGTGTGGGAAAATAGGATGTACTTTAACGATGCCCTTTTTTGTGAATAAACCTCATTTACAAGATCGGGAAACAGGCAATGGAAACTCAAACATAAAACAGAAGCTTGCTAGTAGTTGCTCCCTCACACACACACACACACACACACACACACACTAACCAATACCATTAAAACGGTGAAGTAGAGACAATGCTGTGAGTCTCCAGCCGGGTCGAGAAATGCAGGGCTATAATTCCCTGCATTTCAGAGAGGCTTTCCAAGCCGTACTGACGTCACAGAGACTGGAACGAGACGAGTAATGGCCAGTGTTTACCACCACAAACTTCCCGATCACTATAGGACTGACTCTATAAGTAGCACAGAGTAACTGAGCAGATGAGGTAGCTTCATTTCCTCCCAATTCCACAGGGACGAATGGGAAGAACTGGGAGTCTCATAAGGGTGGTAAAGAGAAAAACTCACAATTACAAACACTTCCACATGCACAAATATACTATTACAGAGCTTAAACCTGTCTAAGGTCTCAGTACACGTATGTTCTTCTATAACTTGCAGCAGTTTGTACATCACAGAAAAAAATGTGAGTACTTTTTGTCCATTTTGTCTATTTCATTATTAAAAATGATTTGCCACAGATAGTTGAAGTACAATTTACAGAAAGGTAAGGTAAAGGTAAAAAGGCACAAGCAGCCACAACTAATGTTGAAATATCCAAATGCTACATCCAGTAATAATTTACAAATATATATATAGATATATTTTTTCATATTTCTGCTTCTTGAATTTCCATAGACTTTTAAAAAAAAATCTTTTTAAAGGAGACAAAAGTTTTAGCTGAGGTTCAGGAGCAGGACCACATCTCAATCACTCCCCTTCCTTTCATGTGCCTATATAAGCTTCACTGCCCTTCAATCTGTTTGTTCTCGTTTCTCGTACTACTCACAGTCTCAAGTAATAAACAAAAAATTTTGACTCACCTCCGATCGATCCACCATAGACCTCCTGTCCCTCAGCCCCTGCGACGAGGAGCTCTTCAGCTCGGCTCCAGACTCCCTTCATCTCAGCCGGCAGCAAGGCCCAGAAGACAAAGGTTCTACAGTCGCTCCAGAAACCCCGCTCACCACGTTCATCAGCCCAGAAAAGACTCCAGCATACCAGCACCCAACCATACAGTCAACAATATCCACTCCACACAATTCCTCTCTTCGCTCTCTGCAGCTGTACACAGGCACTTCTGATTATCCTCCCTCTCCTCGCAGCTCCACTTGGGGAAGACCAGCTACCTCCGGAAGAGGCATCTCCAACACGGCACCTCCACTCGCCTCAACGCTGCTCCCCGAGGCAGACGACCCTCCAGTGGAACGGACTCACCTCAACGCCACACTCTGGGCCGCCGGCCGAGCTCACACGCCCCTGTCCGGTCCCCAGATGATCACAAATCTCCGACTGGACGGTGGTGGGTCTCCAGAGAGCATTGAAAGACAAAGGAATCATATACCATTGGACTGACAATAAAATTGAACTTTTCAACTCCTCCAGACAACAAAACACTACTTGCTCAGGTAGATGATGCAGCAGCGCACCCATGAGTGACGTCACCACGCTCCCCGTAGCTCCTCCCAAGTTGCCAGTTTTGCTCAATACCACCCCCCATTCCCTCCAACAACCCATTCCAACCCACTCAATGCCAAATATTATGACTGGCACCAGGTTGCCAGCTTCTCTCCCTACTATCCCTTCCTCTCAGCAATCTCTCCCTCTCCCTTACTGGCACCAAGTTGGCAGCTCCTCTCATCACTATCCCTTTCTCCCACCAACCTCTCCCTCCCTCTACTGGATCTGGGTTGCCAGTTCTTCCCCCCTTCATCCCTCCTTCACAGCACCTTCTCCCTTTTCCTACCGGCACCGGGTTGCCAGTTCCTCTCCCTTCCCCTACTACTTCGCTGCCAGGCTCACCTTTGGCTGTAATAGCAGCCCCAAGCTGTTTGACTTGTGTTGGATTTGAATCAGCAATCATAAAGTTCCTTACCTGGTCCACCTACTCGACAACTTTCTCATTGTATCCCCTCCATCATCTCCTTTCCTCAAGGCCGGTCATTCTTTTCTCACCTGCTGTTCATTGCATCCGCCGCACGTCACTTCTGGATAAAGTCGTCCTCAACAACTCATCCAAAGCTGAAATGCTCCTCTGGAAACACCTTCTCACCAACTGGAACGGCATCACCTTCTTTTACAAAGACCACTTGTCTAACCCACACCATACTCAACTCTTCCCCTTCTGTCGGTTTCGGGCGTCTTCTGACAACTGGTTTTCTACCACATGGCCATCCTAGTTTTTGCATTTCCTCCGAAAACCTTTTCAGCCATCTTCAGCAGTCTTTGAAATCTACCCCGTCGTAATCTCCGCACTCCTGTGGGGACATGAATGGTCAAATCCAAATCCATTCTCATCCACTCAGATAACCTCACCATGATCGACATTATCAACAAGGGTCGAAGCATCTCTCCCGCGATCATGCCCTTCATGCGTTGCCTCTCGTGACTGTCAGTCATGTGCTGAACACATCCCAGGCAACACCATCGCTGATTCTCTCTCTCGCTTTATGTTTCAGACATTCAGAACCTCCAGATCCTACCCCAGTACCTCCATTTTCTGCCACAACATTTTTCGTGTGAATCGCACCATTACCAAATGCATCAGCATCTTGCAGGAAGCTATCCTCAACAGCATCACCCTGAGCACTCTCTCCTCCTACTGGACCACTTGGTTCTTCTTCCAAGAAAAGTTCAACCTCCAATTCCCATCATTTAGCATAGCCACCGTATCTAGCTACATCTCTTATGCCCATCTCTCCCTGAGCTTCAAAATACCCACCATTAAAGCGTACCTCACCTCCAGCGTCAGTTCCCAGCTTCAACTCCTCACCATCTTCCACTGACTTCCGATCTCCCACTGCATCAACCATCCCTCACCATCTAGCCTACACACTGGAGTCTATGTTCCTGCTGGCCTTCTTTGGTTTCCTTCAGTGCTCAGAGTTCACCTCGTCATCTGCCAGATTTGATCCTCATCACCACCCCACCATATCCGACCATCACCTCATCTCAAAAGACTGCCTGGTCTGCACTCTCAAACATAGTAAAGCCAACCAAACAGGCAATCGCATTCCTTTAACGTACTTTAAACAAAACACGCACCGAAGCCCATATGAGCCGCTCGCACGTCACATCCATCTCAGAAAACCTCAAAATGCTTCTCCTTCCGACCCTTTGTTCATCACAGAAACCGGTAAAGTAGTTACCGGATCCTGGTTTCTTGCCCACGTTAGACAAGTTCTAACCTCGTCCCCCAGCTTATTCTCTGTCAACTCCTTCTGCATCGGAGCAGCTTCAACAGCCTCCAGCCAAGGGGTCCCAGAGCACATGATTAAAACCATGGGCCGCTGGTCTTCTCAAGCCTACCAACTATACATCCGCTCCAATTTCCAAGATCTGCGCCATGCCCAGCCTCATCTTCGTCCTTAAAGGGAGTTTATTTTGGGGGTCTGCAAGCCCGGGAGCTGCCGCTGATCCCCAAGGAAGCCTTCCCCACACCGCAGCCGTTCATCACCTCTACATTGCACTCTTACTCAACTGCCTTCTCAACATCATTCTCTTATTCCACCTCAATAAACTATAATGTACATCTTATTGATTGTGTGGTCCTTACCTGTGAATTTTCTTTACAATGTTCATTGTTATGCAGCAAAACACCAAGAAAAATCAAAAAACTCTGATTCTGATTAAGATGGAAATGATTTAAACACATTTGTGGCACTTTCAGAATGCATTTTGGTTAATAAAAACTGTTTGTTTCTTTAAAAAAAAACAACAACTTTATTTTCTCTGCAAAATAACTCACAGGAAGAAATTTTTATGACAGAGATGGGATTTCTCGTATGTTTATGTATGAAAACCCACATGTGCTTTCAATGCACATGTGGGTTTTCTCATGTGACTTCTTTTGTACAGTGCTTCACAAACACTATATTTTATTCCCATCGACTCGTTCTCTGAGAGCATTGAAGTAACACTGTGTGATGGAATTTGATGTTTCCTGTCTCCAAAAACCACAAAGCGCAAAACAGGAACCCAAGTGAGCACCGTACACGTTTATATAAACTATGTATACTTCCAAAATGTCGGGCTGCAGTGCTGACATGACCCTGCTTTTCACTCTAAACAATGGCTGAAATAGAAAAGTGTTCACATTAAACTGAACTTTCCATCATGAAAACCCCAGTCTTGTTTTTTCATGATTCCTGTGGTGAGCGTGGAGGCCTGAACCTATGAAAATGAATGAGTCAGTGCATTGATAGCATTTGGCATAGAAATGCTGGAGCTCTCTGGAGTTCTTCTATCCATCCGCCTTGTGCATCCCTGCTTCCTCCCCATCCATCCCACACACACTCATCAGGCATGTGGATGAGCAGAAGAGCCTCCCACAAATCCTCATTTCCCTGCTCAGAGGAACTCTCTCCACCCTCTGTTTCTGTTTCATCCTCAGCAGACTGGCTGCAGTCATCAGTGGTGTTGTGTGTGTGTTCCTAGGAAGGCTTCTTGGAGTCCTGCCTGGACATTTGTGATTCATCAGTGTGTTTGGTTGTTGCCTTTGTTCTAAATGGGGCTAGTGGAGAGGGTCCAGTAAAATGCTGATGACGCACTGCTGTGCTCTGTGCGTTTAACCCAAAGAACACAGCTACTAATCCCCCCATTCCACAATCCTCACCGCCCCAAAAACTCACTGGACTTCTGCTTTCTCGTGTTCTCCTCACATGCCACACCCTCCAATCCCCACAAACAAACAAACACTCAATCCAACATATCCTCTAACAAAAACCCTCAATGGGACCAATCAAAAGGAGGAACTATTTTATTTCACATTTCACAAAAACAAATTACAGCCCCGTTTCCCCTCAACTGGATTAGTAAATCTCTGTTCCCATCCCCTCGGGTGCCTCCTCCCCTCTTTTCCTCCGTCATCACCACCTCTGGTTTTGTGTGATTTTCCTTCATTACCTCTTCAGTTAGTAAATAAAGCCTAGTACTTAGACTACATATGGAGCCAAAAATGCGCCATGGGATGTGTATCTGCACGTGTGTGTGTGTGTTCCTGGGCGTTGCAGCGAGTGTGCTGTAAAGTGGATGGTTGTTTGATCAGCATCTCGTCAACACAGGAGTGCATGTGTGGCATATTCCACCATGTGTGACAGTGTAGCAGAGGGCCCTGTTGCCCATCAGTCATCATAAATCTACAGTCCAGCTAGAAGTGAGAGGGGGAGAGCAGAGAGGCAGACCAGAGGAAGGTGTGGTATCAGTCTGACTCATGAGACTTACTGAGCATGTTGTTTTCAACAGAAAACAAAACAATGACGGAAAATGTGTTCCAGCTTTCAGAAGAGAATGTAACATTTTCTTACCCACCATATATGTATATTCTATACAGTAACAGCCGCCTCGATTCTCCACTCCCATCCGACTGCCTTTCAGCTGCCAGCCGGTTCCCAGTCGGTTCCTAACTACTAACTTTAGTTCGTCCTTTACGTGCTGCAGCCCTAAAGTTATGAACACATTAATGCATCAATAGTTATAATTAGATAATACACTGTACATATATTATTCTTTGTTTATTCAGTCATGAAAACAAAGACCATGTGTTTATTAAGTTTGTTTAAGCACATGAAATCAGTCACTGAAGATCTTTCTGTTCTGATTAAAGTGTCTCTCTGTGACGCACCCCAGTAGCTCAGTTGGTAGAGTGTGTGACCCATATACAGGTACCCTGCAGAGGCCCAGGGTTTGAGCCCGATCCATGGTCTCTTGCTGCATGTCATCACCCTGCCCCCCGTCACCTCCTGAGCCACTCCGCCAAGAGAAATGAAACATGTCTCCCCCCACCGACTTGTTTTACAGTTTCATCAGAGTTTTTTTAGCCTCCGTTTTCATAGTACATAAACAAAATGGCGGGGACTTCTGGTTCACAAGCTTTCTCTATTTTAGCTAAGTACGACACGAAAAATGCATATATGGGGATAAATAGGCAGTGTAATAACAGATTCTTTATGCGTTATCAGCACAGTCAGATTTAGACCGTATGATGAGAGTTTAGAGAGCGAGGACAACGGCTCTACCTCTCGAGATCTGTCTGTAGTCTTTGTGTCTGTGGACGCACGATGACAAAATGTGGGACAAAAACGATGTAAGCTCAACAAGCACAGAAACAAAAAAAACACCACAGCACAAATCCAACACAGAAAATGACTGACTGTGACAAGAACAAAGAGATACACTGTAATGCTAATGATGTGTTTGGCCTCTCTCACCTCCCAAGATATGTAGAGGATGTTTCTATTGAAAAAAGATAGATGTGATAATTTCCAAAATCCACAACATGTTTTTACATAACGAAATATTCTGCTTCAATCCATATTTGTTGGCGTTTAGCCTTTCAAAAATAACATTTTCACTATGGCAAAAAAACGCTAGCTCTCAGATTTCTGCACGCACCTGATGGCGTGGTCTAGCAGTTATCTCACAGCATAAGAAATTACATTTATATAACTAACATAACAAACAAGAAAACAGCTCTTACTACTATAATAGTTTGTCCCGGTACCACTGTAGACGAGCAGTCGAGCAGACTCGCCACCCCCATGTAGTTCCCTCTGTTTGAAGAAGGAAACTGGAGTGCCTTGTGGATCATGTAACTCACTTCAAACTGATTTGGGTCAAGCTATTTATTTTTCTTTCAGAATGGGTCATAGTACTATTCAGATTGCGTGGCAAAACATGACCTTTTATGATTTCTTCCTCAAATAATTATGATTCTTCCAACAACATGAGAAAGCTAAGTTCATGAGTTTTGAATCTCGGATTTAGAAGTGTCTACTTAGAAGTGTCCAAGTAGGCTTCACAAAGGCTCAAATTTTTATTTATTGTGGGAAAAGATTTTTTTGGAAATGTTACCAGACAAAATATAGTTTGTGCAGGAGATGTGTAATATAACCGGTCAGAAATTTCTGAATGAAAAGCGGTGTTTGTTTGTCAAATATTCATATTTTGTTGAATTTTGCAAAACCAAAAGAACAATATTTTAATTAAAAATCTTCTAAAGGGGCTCTGTGGAACTCCTTTGTTGTGCTAGAAGCCATTTGCTGGTTTATGTTAGCGGACTCTATTTTTAAATGAACATGAGCTACTGTTGCTCTCTGTTAGTGGAGCGGAAAAAAATAATTTAAAAAAAGTTGCAATACCGTTGTGGGACTGTGACGATACCTACCAACATATCACGTGGTTATTTTGCTCGTAAAGTTCATGGATCAAACAAGGGAAATCAGTATAAATGCATTCTATTACTGTATCGCTCCTTGTCATTGTATTGCTCTGTTTGAACAGCAGAGGGCGCAATCATACTGCTCCAGAAGACAGCCTCCCATTTTTATGGGTCCCGCATGAGTTCTCAAAAGACCCGCCCTAATCTGCCTCAGATTAGTTGGCTTTGTTTTTTTTATTGTCTGTGTTTGACTAAAGCTGTTAACTCACACAGTTGCTCTTGTTATGTCTGTTTTTAGTTGTGTTTGAGCTGTAGCACTCCGACCTCTTCACACCGACCTCTTCGGCTGCTCTCCGTTTTTCTGCTGCTCCTGTTGGGGTCACTCATCCTCTGGAGCCGTTTTTAGCTGCAAGAGTGTCTCGGGCTCTTTCGGTACATGGCGGGCTCAATACACTGTATAAGCTCTGCCGCTGGCTGTTTTTTTACAAACCAACAGTGGCAAAAACACAACGTTATTCCATTAACACTAGACAACCACTGAACATGCAGTTAGTGAATGTGGTAACGCGTCAGTTCCGCCAAGTGATTTCTGGCACCCTGGCCGTCTGCTGGACAACAAGAGGGAGGGAGATCGGTGGGACCTCGGTGTCCTCAGCTGTCCTCCCATGCCACACCACCCTGGTAGCCCTGGTACGTTTGTGAAAACAAATTGTGTATGAATAATAAATATGATATTAATAACTCTTCCCTATGTGGACTTTGTCAATCCCTATACCTTGTTTATCATGGACTTCCTCCTTCTCTGCTGTAATATTTGCTATGGCCAGTAGAGCGTGTTGCCTAACAGGAAGTTTTAATATGAGTTGTAATAAGCTGCTTTTACAGTCGAGCTATGTGAGTTTTTCTGAGGAGGATGCACTCCTCATATTACAAAGGCAGGAATTACTGAAGTGTAACCTATACTTTCCCAAATTAAATGAAAATCAGAGTTAGCAGCTGGCAAATGATAGGCTCATTGGCTTCAAAAGTAACTCGTAATGGTAATCCAGACCATAGCACAGTTTAATCATTTCCTGAAACTTCTGATGTTGTATTGATTCATTTAAGAAATACGATTAAAAAAAAAGACACAACCTTTCTTTGTATATTAAGTATTACTTTTACTACAACCCAATACACACCACTTCAGCCCTGCTGTGCCAAGTACAGTTGCTAAGCTTGGAGAATCACTGTTGGAGGGAGAGGTTTGCCAGAATGGTCAATTGTGAAAGAACAAAAGTCCAACAACATGATTTGAGGTCTTTTGTAATCACTGTGTGCCTTTCTGTGTTAACCCTCCTTATTCCAAATAGTTAAAGTTCAAACATCCACAATACACTATACACCATCTAGCTCTGTGAGAAGCCTCAGGAAGGACCACACATACGCATCCCTGGCAAAGACACACCTTTGTCTCATAATTGAACACGAAACAAAAGGCAGGGTTATTATCTCAGTTTTACTCTCTTTCCCCCTCAGACACACACTCCCCTCTTACCGAACTTCACAGAAGTCCCTTAGTCATAATTGTCTTCTCCAACAGAGCGGGGAATTTTTCGTGTCTGTCTAATAATGGCGTCCCATCCCTCAGGTTTGCCACTTATCAAATCAAACATGGCACATAAAATGGGCGTCTTTGTCAGTGGGCTATGTGTATGGGAGGGGAAGGGAGAGTAACAGAGGGTTATTCATGTTGCTGTAGGACGAGGTGGTGTGGGGAAGGAAGGCCTTTCTACCACTACAGTAGACTAACTTACCATAATCACAACAACAAGGGTGATTACTCTACTTATGTGTCTTGTTTCTTAACATGGTGCTGTCAAGACTGTCGCTGACGATACCACCTTTTGACTAACAGAATAATACACTGCAAAATTCCTTACCATCCATTTGAACTTTTAGTGTCGCTTTATTCAATGTTGTCTATGACTGTGATAAAAAAAAATATGCCAATGTAAACAGAAATTATAAATAAGGCAAACCACTAAACCTGTGTTAAGAACGCTTTTACTTTACCAGATTTTAAAAATATCATTTATGGCTCAGTACAATTTTTCTAATTGCATATTCTTTGCTGTATGGCATCAAAATTCCTTCTAGTCATAGCTTCTATTTTCCCACTAAATTTGTTTAATTATCATTCAGGAAACTGCATAACAATGACAGGTTTTTATTGTTGAACTGACAAGAAAAATTTAAAGAAAAAAAGCAAGAAAATTACCAAAAAAGACAAAGAAGGGGAGAATCAGGCACCCACGATGACCTTTCTGAACCATGTAATATGGAAAAGCTCGGGGAGAGGAAAACATTTTTAAATCTAAGTGTAAGGGGCCCTTCTCTCTCTATGTTTCTATATCTCTCTCTTTCTCTTACATGCAGGCCCCTGTCCTGGTGGCCTTGGAAAATGTCAGGCCATGGACTGGCAGAGGATGAGGGGTTGTGGACAAGAGTTGTGGGGGGAGAGTGAGGCAGGGGCGGAAGAACAATGTTTTCTGAGGTTTTCAGACACCATATTTGTCTAACATTTAGAACCATTTCGAAAAAGTTCAGTCACAGTTCATGAAACAGAGCACCTCCATTCACCGCCTTTGCCAAGCTGGGGCTCCATAGTTTCCCTTTTAGCCTCTTTAAGTTAATTGTTTTGTTTCAAACATTGCTCTCAGCAACCTAACTTTTAGCAGCAGCAGGCAGTTGAGTTTTAATGAAAAAGTTCTGATAAATCCATTGTACACTGCCTGGCAACTACCTAGCGGAGACGTGGATCTGGCAACAGTCAACACTATACGGGACACAAACATCTATCCACCTGTGGACTTTGTTGCCCTTTATACTATGTGACTGGACATCCTCCTTTGAGCTCCTTTGATAACTACTATGGCCACTAGAGGGTGCTGCTTTACAATGCATGTGAATATGGGTCATAAGCTGCTTGCACAGGCGACCTATTTTCTCACGAGGATAGGCAGCCAGATACGCATCTTCAAGTTATTCCTGGTGCTCCATCTCTGTTGGATGTGCTTTAAACAGTAATGGTTTGCCATATAAGCTTAATAATGTTACTGTGCCTTTGTTGTGTTTTCAGCTTTTTTATTGCCTAAGGTGGCTAAAATAACAATTACAGGTGCAGTAGACGATTCTGAAGAAAGACAGTCAAATACTGATGCTTTCACCAATTCAATATTATTTTACGATCTGGTAATGAGACTCAACAATCAACTATCTTTCTCCAGAATCGCCTACTAATTTGCCTTTAATGCAGCTTAACTTATCTTCTCATTATTTTTCCTCTTCGTTGTACAAATTCTGTCAAAAATAAAGATATTTATTGAATGTGGACATAAGCATACCGAATATGTACATGTGCTGTAACTGTGTATCACAGTGATAAAGCCCACTCTTTCAGATATCCAGGCGCTTCTCTTCTTAATAGATACATTCTGATGATTTATGCCTTTAATTAAAGCCTCGCCATCGGCACAGAGGTCAGTCCAGTGTGTGTCAATGTGGCGCTGCAGCCTGTGATCCATCAGGATAGTTCGGTCATTCCAGGAGGGGGCAGACATCATGAGAGAGACAGAAAGACCAGAGGTAGGTAAGAAGACAGAGGGAGGTAGAAAGACATAGTAATAGAGAGGAGAGTGAGAGGGGGGCACTGCCTGGGTTTTATGACCAGGGTGGGCAAAGGGGACCAGAGGTGGGTGGGGGGAGGGGCATGGATCAGAGGCACTGACGCCTTCAGACAACAATGCACTGTTTCCTCTGTAACCCTGTGATTCATCGGGTTCAATGGAAGACACTTGATAGCAGATGATAATGAAACTTCAACCCCAGACAGCCTCGCTGCCAGGGGCTTTTCTTCACCAGGCCAACCACTACCTAATGCATGCGACCGGACTATTCGCTTTCATTTGCAATCACTGACAAAGGGTGTTTCTGCCCTGCAATGGGCTCATTCAGTCTCTAGGGGAGTCATTTTTAAATCTACTGGTATCACATCATTTCTGAAGTGAAGGTGTGTTTGAGTCACTGTGTGTAATGTTTGCTACCTGGTTCAGACTGAGGCGGTCTGTGCTGGGTTTGAGTTGCAAAAAATGTCAAGCCTACAAATATCAATATAACCCAGCAAACTAGACTTTCAGTCCATCATGATAAAAGAGATGCAAAACAGCAAACCACAGTAAAATTGCACCTGTGACACTGTGTCTGAAGCAGGTACTGGGTTGAAATGTATTGCAACATCACTAAAGCACACAAACATAAATACAACTGTTTTGTAGGTCTTGGTTTTCAAATTTGGCGGTACCAGTTGGGAAGGTTCTAGGGATTTGAAATTTAAACTTCCCTTCAAATGTGGGGGGGGGAAATTCTGTTGTCATCTGTCCAAATTCAATATTTTTAGTGTATTAGCACAACAGTCTCACTCCAATGAGAATTGCTTGACTAGCGCATATGCCAAAAAGTCTTCTAGCTCCTGGATATGCTTCCTGGTTATGCAGCTCATTGAATGTGCTCAGCAGTGTTTCTGAGGCTTGCGAGTTCTGCCCATGGACTTTACATTGTGATGACAAAACAGATTTTATAATCGCTTTTCTCAGCTCAAGTAGAGTTCAAAAACCCACATGGATCAAAAATTCATAATAGAAAGAGACATAATTGACCTTGTTTGTGGTATACTGTGTACAATGGCGGTATATTGAAAAATGGTTTTTGAGCCACAGGGGAAGTTTTTCCTGCAATACCACTTGGCAAAATGGGATGCAAGGCCGGGCGGCGCTGTTATATCCAGGTCTATAATAGTGGGTGCGATCCAGTTGCACAGTAGTTCCCTGTGAAGTGGACTGCGCAGAGTATTCAGCCATGTTAGGTTAGATTCAAAACCACAAGGAGCAGAGCATATTCAGGAAACCATGAACTGTGTAGAGAACAGCTGAATATCAGATCCTCACTTCACTGGCAGTTGACAAGCAAGAAGTCACTGTGCTCAAATTCCACAGTAGCATTAACAGGTATCCAAAGTATTAACATTACCGGGGAACACACGGAAGAAGTGATGACTGCGTTGGTGACGGTGTAGGGTGTTCCAAATGGAGACATTTTTTAAAGGGAAGTTCCCTTAACTGACATTCCCTGCACAGGAAGCAGGAAGCATGGAGCAGTGTTGAAGTACACAATGAATCAGAATGCAGCTAGTGTTTTTTTTTTTTTTTTATCTCACGCAAAATGGAGAAAGCTGTGCTCATCAACACCAAACCGTCTGAGGGGTGATGTTTGGAAGCATTTTGGATTTAACTCCTTGGATTCAATTGGATAATGGTGAGGCTTTTTGCTAACAACAAAAGCCTTAACCAGTTTATGTGCCAAGCTAACATTAGCTGCTTTACAGTAACTGAGAAAGTCTGTATATTCAAATCGTCAAATTGCTTGGGGAGATGATTGGACCACTGAATATCTGACTGGTGTGCTCATTCAAACACAAGGAACCAAAAGCTGTTTAACTGTTTACTGATTAGATTGGAAGGTTGGATGATGGGATGGATGGGTGGAAGGTAGGATAAATGATTTTATGTACAATACATGAACATGAATCAATACATTTTCATATGTGCCATAACCAAGTTATGCAAAAAGTGCATGAGAAAAAACTTGCAAAAATGCAAAATGCATCCATTAAGGTTAACAACTCTTTAAACCTTCACTTCTGATTCTATAAATCAAAAACAAAAGGTAAGTACAGGAAAAAGTAATACACAAGGACTTTAGTCTAAATATACACAGTGTGCTTACTTACAGGGTTAAGCTTCTCATTGGACCCATCTCAACTCAGCAGGCAAGTTCTGAAGAACTTGCAGTTGTGAATGCTGGCAGTTGAAAAGCTGATGCCAAATGTGCATTTCTGGCTGTAAAAACTTTGAATAATAGGGAAGAAAATGAGTGGGTTTGAAGGGATTTCTAATTGACTTCCATTAGAACTAAGCTAAGACTAAGCTTCAAAGAAAGTTGAATATCTTGAAAAGTTTTAATTGGATTTGAAAGTTATATGATATCTTAACGTGTAATATTTCAAAGTTCAAAAGAAGTTTCTAGCTGAATGTCTGAATGCTTGAAAAAGTGTGAAAAAGTGGGATTTTTGAACATTCTGTATTCAGTATTAACAATATCAATGAGAAAAGTCATAGCACACCATTCCTTGCTGAATATTTTGACGTTAGAATGGAGTTTATACATTGAACAAATGGCAGCCTACATTCAAAAAATTATGGTTCCAGGATTTAGTTTCATTTCTATGTAAACCTTTGACATGAAGTAATATAGTAATAGTAACATGTACATGTTCATAGTGTTGGTAACTTCCAGTTTAACACTGGCTGTACTACTTTTACTTTGTGAAAACCTGGTGTCGCCAACACACACACGGCAAACTGATTTATACCATCTTTCCTCGTTGGAGCTTTCATGCTTGGCCTTGCGTAAGCTCATAAAGCTGCTTTTTTTCGGGGCCAAATTATGGAAACAACAGCAGCAACAGGTAGTTAAAACAATAAAGAAGGCTTACTGCTGTTTAGTCATCAGTTCTTTAACATCAGCAGGGGAAAAGAGGCACGCAGTGAGGGGTCAGCTCCCCCTGGCGATGTGTGTTGTGGCATTAGTGCTGAGGGAGACTTCCAAGTTTTGCTACATTGTGCATGAGGGAGACATGAGTCTTTTGCCTGAGCCTTTCGTGGTGAGAAAGTTCCAGTCCAATGAAAGTAATATGTTGTGGGGAAGGGGGAAATATAAATCCACCGTTGTTTTAGCTCATTCAGGGAAAATCCATTGTTTTCCTCAGGTTCCTGGCTGATGGTGAAACTGACACACACACAAATGTGCACACATTCATGCATGCAAACACACACTTGCATACAGAGGCACCCATGTAATTACATGCTATATATAAATGCAGAAACAACTCCATACAAAGCTGCTCTGAAATGTTTAAACACATATTGTACATGTTCAGCAACACACACTCAAACACAAATATACACTCTCACAGCAAAATGCAGCCTAGCAGAGTGTGGTGTGGTGTGAGAGGCTTGGCTGAAGCTTCACAGATGCTCTGGTTAAATCTGGTTCAGTCCTGAAGCACAAACCCTCCTCTGGATGTCTCAGCAGCCTTGTCATGAGACTCTTCTCCTTAAAACTACACTCTAGTAAGTCCTACAGCGGACCTCCCCTCCACCCAATGCACCATCAACACTCCCAGTTCAATACACACTCATGGCAGTACTGGTGAAAAGCTGGGATGCCCATTTGTGTGTGTGTGGGAATTCAGTCGAAGCCTCCATATCATCAGCCTTCCATACCCTATCCCAGACTCTCAGATGATGCCTTCCTCAGCTCCCAATCTGCGAATATTTTCAGTTCCTCGCTCTTTTCTAAATGAATGGAATGTCTCGATGAACAATGACCTTATAGTTGTTCTTTAAATATGTCATAGGTCAACAGGAGAGTGAAGAGTAATAGAATTTATATCGTCTTTCTGTCTTGTGCGGCCTACTCATTTTGTTTTTCTATTCTTTTGTAATATAACTGCATAAGTACTTTCTGTTCCTAAGTTCTTCAAATATGCTTCATAAATCCAACTCATTCAGTGGCATAAAGTCATGTAGAAAACTACAATTGTAAACCGTCTACCCCTCTCCCATGGAAGTGATGACCTTGGGCACACCCATAAATTTGATGTCTGACAGGAGACAGATATATGTATATATGTACAAATAAATATAAATATTAATATACGTATGTACACATAAACAAAGTCAGTATATGTTAAATGACATGTTAAAACTTCATGCTTCATGAAATAATCAAAACATCCATGACTAAGTGGCGAAACAAAGAAACTATTATCAGCCATTAAAATCAGCGAAATGTAAGTCAGTATGTGTGCATACAACAACAAATGAGACCTGATCCTCTGCTCTGTGATCAGATGTTAAACAAACTAAACTGACTGTGACCCTCTGATGCAAACCATGCCGCCTGATGCAGTCCCATTGGAGGATCCCCTGCTCCGAGACTCAGCTGCTACCCAACTCCCAGCTCAAAACTACTCTGATAACAGTGTTTGCCATTTAAAATGCACCCCCACATTTTTGCTGTGAGTTGAGAAAGCACCCCAGCATGATGATTAAAGAGGAAAGGTTTTCAACAACACAATGCTTCCTACAATCATTTGCGATTTACCAGATGGAAACATTTTAGATGAGGTTAACAATAAGCCATAAATTGAGGGGTGATCCTGACATGAGTTAGTGATGTCACAGGTTTTCACAGGCGTGTAAAATTGTTTAAACAACGTCTGACACGTCAAGAGCTGGCAGCCATTTTGGGTCACGGAGGATACCTCGCTCCTCTGGGCTCACAAATCCACCCTGTGGCTTTGAATGCAACTGCCTGGTGTGCTCTGATAGAGCCATGTCAGGGATGTTGGGTGACAGAGGTTAAAACCGCGGCATGTTTACTCGCGCTGGGGCCAAATCTTCTCTTCCTCAGGATAAGACTAGAGCATTGATGCCTGCCAGGAGCTGCGGCTCATTCATTCCATACCAAACTGGAGACGAGACGACCAATTATTTTTATTCTGGGTGATTTGGGTTTCCTGGGGTTAGAATAGAGGAGGGGGGAGGAGTTGGTTGGATTAACTAAATATAAATCCATGGAAGTGTGCATTCTGCATCACTACAGATATTGTGTCTTTTTCTGTTTCTTTTCCTGTAACTCTCCTAGTCTTCTGATTGTTTATTCTGTCTGCAATACCAGCACTATAGGAATGCAGCAGTTAGGTCAACTAAGTGTGTTTGTGTTGTTAGCCTAAGAGCTCAGAAGTATCTGCATGTACTCTTCTTTATCCCTGGAAGAGACACAGAGATGTGTGTCTGGGGAGAGCATTTTGCTGACTACAGTCCTGTCCAGGGATAAACCCGGATCTCCCTGGGACAGGCTAGAACAACCTCAAGCCAAGGAATGATAGACAGAAGGGGGAAGTGAGGGCTGGAAGGGAGGTGTGTTTACTGTTAGTTTTGTTGTCAGCCCATCAGCAAACAGGAAAAGGTCCATTCTGTCAAGCAAAATTGTCATTGAAGCCACAGTTCAGTACCGTGCGGGACATTTCCTGCACTCGGTTAGCCAAGTACCAGAAGGACACAACATTTAAGGGAGGGAAGGAATGAGCATGGAACGGCTGTCCACCAGCATCACCATCAAAACTGTCCCACTTGGTGCCATCTTGGTCTCCACCCCCTGTCACTCCCTGACTCACAGGCTGGGTGCAACAGCCAAGTTTCCACCAAAGATCTACGGCCTGGAGCTGGCACTGGAAACCTCATTCATTCATGTATAAATGCAGTTAAAAAAGGAGAAATGGTGCCAGTGCTGACACATAAATGAATACATTTAAAAAATCTGAAACATTCACTATAAAATGTTAAAATAAAAAGGTTATAAAATAACTCTAGACGTTATGTAAATTATGCCACACTCATGAATCCTGACAGTCGACACATGATGCAATGGCTAAAATGGTGCCTTTGTTTTTCCATACCCGCTGGAAAGTGACAAGCTGGAGGCCAGTGGAGCAGAATATGGCACTGGTTAAAATAATATTACTTTGCAAGTACTACAGCTAAGTTTAGATCCAAGTGTTTTCAGTGTGGTATTAGAAGGGCAGAATCGAAGCGAAAATATAAAATGCCCTCAATATCATGATTGTTAGTCAAGGTTTGAGTAGATGAAGATCTAGTTGGAAAATGAAGAAGAAGATGTCGGCTACACTTCGTGCGTGACGTCTAGGCTGGACGGATAAATCAAGAAAGTGCAAATGCAACCGAATAAATGCAGGTTGCAATCTAATTGCTCAAGCTAACTTGGGAGGTAGTTTGAGATGCACTTCAGTTTAAGTACTGTAGAGGCATCCATCTCTCAGAGGTCTCATGCAGCCAGACGCTGTGTTTCTCTAAAGAAAGGATGCAGTGACAGTGTCCTTGCAAAATAGTGTTTGGGGGAACTTGTTTTTCCATGCGTGAGTCGAGCCCTGGCATTAAAATAGAAAAATTCCTGCAAATGAAAAGTAAGAGCTGCTTGCTTGTTTACGTTAGTACCATTAGCAACCAGTTTAGTATTAGTGTAACTTGCCATTTTCAGTGTGTAGGTTGCTAGTTTGGAGGTTGTTGTAGTTGTTTCCTGAAGTGAAAGGGATTTTGAAAGCACTAACATGCAGAAAGTAATGGCAGGTTTATACCCACTGCTTACATTCGGTGAGTTTGACTAATTAGCCTGCAATCTTTCATACTCTAATGTAACTACAGTGCCTATTAAAAGCATTCACCGCCGGAATTGTTTTCCCGTTTTATTGCTTTTATAAATGAAATCATGGTCCACAAACAGAAAATATACAAAACAAAACATTTACCAAAAAAAAAACCTCTTCAATGTCAAAGTGAAAACATAATGTAACATGAAGTCCTTGTTTTTCAAAGAAATAAGTTGAAATCAAATTTCTAAGTCTAATTCCAGCTCCTTTTTCCTCCCTGTACAACCCCCCCAGCAAGTGTCCCTGACTCCATAAACAACTGCTAGTGCAGTTGTGCTCCTCTGTTAAAGTTGTTTGAAATTTAAGGTGATTTCAAGGCTGTAAGAAATTGAGCAGAAAAAGAGTGATGCCATTTATCTTCTAGTTTAATTTTCCTCTCAAAATACTCTTTAATACACTATAGTCGGAAGGCAGAAGCTGTCCTTATCAGGTTTGACAGGTCAGGAGATAAAGGCTCTGCACTGAGGTGTTGCTGAGCCTCTCCAGGCTGACAGTAGCAACCAGCTTCCACTGGTCTTCCCTCTACTCCTCTTCGTGATTCTTCATCTCCCTTCTCCTGCTCTGCACTCCAAACTCCTTCGGCTACCTGTCTCTTCCACCTTTTCCATCTGCCTTGTCTTGCCTCTCTATTTCTACTACTTTGCCTCTCATCCCTGTTTACCTCTCTGTTCTTTATCTTTTCAGCCTCTAACTTTGTGCCTTACACCATGCATACTAGAATCCACTGTGGCCTAACTTTGGCCTCAACCATGCAAGCCAGGCAGAAAGATTTATTATATGCCTTAACTGTTGTTTTGCTATTGTTTTTGTTTATGACAAGTTATAATCACAGTGCTGTGTCAGCTGTATCTCTAGCTCATCATTCACTGCCTTCGCCAAATTAGTACTTGAGCCCCAGACATTACAGTGTGAACAATACCAAATGAAGGGTTTGCATGGACATGTCATATGAAGAAAAAAGATCTCTTGGTGGGGAGACCATATCCTGTAAGTCTATTTCAAGCATAGAAGTCATTGCCTACTGCAACAGCTGCTGTGACTTCTCAACCAAAAGAATGATGGAACTGAAGTGAGAGAGAAAGAGAAAGAGAGAGAGAGGGAGAGGGAGAATCCTCATCCCAGCAGAAAAGGGGCTGCGAGGCCCTTACGTCTGCAGTAATGCCAAGAGGAGATGATAGGCCACAGTAAAACCAGTCTAAAGTGTGTAATTTAGGAGCCCTGGAAGGCTCACAAAATTCCAAGAGGAAAAAGAGAATAGCTCCGCAGTCCGGCATGGAAACTGTCTGGGGGGGAAACGGAACCAGTTAAAAACAAAAATTTGGTGTTGGTGCTGCAACTGTGAAAGTGCTTGAGTGGCACTGCAGCTGGCTGTCATATCCTGCTGTCAGTAATGACACTTCAGAGTCTGCTGAGTCAGTGGTATAGGGAGGTCTGCAGCCTCTACATGTGCTAAAAACCTTTAACCCGCCAAGCCAATTAGCTGAGGAATGGGAGGATGCCTCTCCCCAGGCCCGTGTGATGCTTTCCACTTCCTGTTTGCACTCGTTCACTTCCCTTCATTCTACCCGCTCAGGGACATCTGGGGAACACATTCAGAGTAGTCCTGCTGCCACCAAGTAAACCCACACAGTTTTACTAACACACAGCAGAGGCAGAAGAAGAAGCTCAGTCTCTTTCTTGCCCCCAAGCATGCTGCAGATCTTCTCTTCTCTTCTCTTCCACAGGTCAGCAGTTATTGGGATAATAGTGGTCCCGGCTGACAGAGAGGTCAGAGGGAGTATCACAGGAAGGGAGATGAGGCAGAGAAGTGGCAGGCCAGGTCAAACCATGGGGACCAGGAGCCCCAGGGATGGGAAGATGGGAGAGGTCTTAACAAGACTGTTTTTTAGGCTGGTGAAGCATGTGAAAGGGAAAAACTGCTGTAATAGAAATAACAAATAATATGCATGTATAATCATAATCATTTAAATGATGCTGTAGAACCAACAATGCTCAGGGCTTCCTGTATAACCATTATGAAGGGATCTGCATTCTTGCTGAAAAACTCAAATTCAAGCAAACCAAATATTTGTGCGGTCTTGTCATATTTTCAATCCCTAACAAACTTTCCTGCAAGAATTAACCATGCTTGACAGTTTTACCACTCACTGCTGTTTTCTGCATAAAAATAATTCAATTCAGAGTGACTTTCGGATGCCAAAGTCAAACAGACATCATGCTTCAATTTCTGCAAACAAACTGTTTTGTAATTTGGTTGAAAGGACTTTGTTTCTGTCTTCTTCCAGCAGTACCTACCCCAGACTACTGTATGTATCAGTCCAAACAAGGTTCTCTTAAGGGCCATTTTTAAAGTAACCAAAATTAAAGCATTTTATATTTTAATACGAACATTAACCAATTGTTTATAGAGATTGGATGTGCTACACAGCATGGTAGGAAGCAAAAAGCTGCCTCATACAATCCAGGGAAAATAGAGTTACAGAAGTGGTCTTAACCTCCTGATTAACTGTTTAAACTAATGGATGTGAACAGAAACAAAGAGAATCATCGAATTCCAGAAATTCTTAAACTAACTTTTATTCTAACTAGAACATGAGACTGGATTACAAATTGGGCAAAATGAGGGGTCAGTAGTGGCCAACAGCATATTTTTGCCCTGGAGCCCCCCAGTGAATTGATCCAGCCCTGGTGGAAAACTTTATATATAATTACATATTTTAAAGGTCCCATATTGTAGGAAGTGAGAATTCTTTACTACAAAGCAGGTCTAGGTGCTGGGTAAATATTGGGAAAATATCAAAAGACTCAATTCATGAAGAACTGCACACACCCCGAAGTCAGAAGCTACCTTTAAATGAGCCATCAGGACTTCCATAAGGGTGTGAACTCAACTACACAGTCACCTCCTTCAGCCACGCCCCAGTGGTTGCAAAAACACCAGTAAAGCAGAAGCAGAAACACTGTGGGTGGTGCCTGCTCAGGCTGCTCAGAGAGCTGATCAATCAGAGCAGACAGGGCTTTTTAGGATGGGGTGTTGAAGTGACAGCCATTAAAATGGAGTGTAGTGTTCTTGCTAGATGTCCCTGTGCCTACCTATCCAGTCAGCTTAAACATCTACTCAAAAAAAACTTTGGTAGAACCAGGATTCTCTTTTGAAAGTTTACTTGAAAAGTTTGCTTTTGTAAAACTCAAACAAACATAAAATGACATGTTGAAATTACAGATTTAAAAGTAAATATCATACAGGCAGGGGGGTGCAGCAGGTGAAGGCTTTGCCCACCTGGCTGCCTCCTGTGCCTTTCTTAAAGTGGCTGACAACATTGATGGAACCCAGGATAGAGCCACCTGCAGCAAACAAGGAAGACTACCTGAAAAGGTATCCTGCACACAAAATGCCACTTCACATACAGATATAATAGCTGGCTTTGATATATCAGTGTCAACCATTAGTGATTACATTTGGTCCTTTGCAACATAAGGCTTTTCCATCAAATCAGCTGCAGTTGATCTGTGATCACAAAGGTCTCTTCCTGAACATGGATGGCAGGTATGGATGGGACTCAGTATTGGATTAACACATTAATAGTCTAAGCTATATTCTATTCAGATTTGATTTTTCATCCAAGTTAAACTGTAATTCCATATTACATTTATGTGGAATGTGTAGTTACCTTTTAAATGCTAATTGTGCTATTACTTTAAAAGATATTAAATAATCATGAGTACGTTTAGAATAAGGCATCTCATAAGTGTTTGTGTCAGGCATTTTAACATAATCTATCTTAACATGTCAACTACAATGAAACATTTACAATTTCTTACCCTTGTTTACAGCCCTACCTGGTGCAGTCCATAGGGTCCTGCAGTGGAGCTCCATTTATGTCCAGCAACTTTACTCTCCTCCTGGCTGGTTCACCATTGGGCATGACGGATACCCCTGCCTGGCTGCACCCATCAGCCCGATGACCCCATACTGGGAACCAGTGCAAAATCCAGCTCAGGCAAGGTAAAACCGGCATAAACGGCATCTTCCTCAAGGCTCTTGAGGTGAGAGAAAGCAAATATGTAAATGTAACTACACATACATTGAATAAGTGCTGTGCAGCAGGTAAGACAAATGAGCAGCAAAGTGGTGCTAGAGGGAATATTTTGGGATCCTTATAAACAATAAGATGTTTATAGCCGTCTAATACAGACTAAATTAATTCAGGTTTAATTGACATAAGGCAGTTAAATACAACGTCTTTGTTTCTGTAGGCAAAGCCTACTTTTGTGCTAGTGATGGTGTCTACCTGTGCTTCCCTCCACAGCCTCTTAATCTCAAATGGGGACTTGGTGGATGTGGAGGAGAGGGCTATCCATGGCTAGGGTGCAGACCAGCCAACCCACCCTGAGGGCAAAATACCAGGAGGTAATTTCAGGCACAGACTGGCAGCAGAGGTTTCTTCTCCTGGTGCTGCCATTCCTGCACTGCAGCAGCATGACTATCACATGCAGCACCGCATGTACATTCACATTCACAAAAGCCCTTCTTATGATTGTCATCCACCAATAGGAATCTTAACAGGCTGGCCACACTGGACACTTGTGGCGTCTGTTGCTGGTGCAACGCAGCGCCTGCTGCCCTGTCTCTTTACATGGAGTTTGCCTTTGATAATTATCAAATATGATGACGTAATTTTCCTTTACTCTCGGTGAAAGAGCGAACTTCTTCTACCATTCACCTGTTGTGTGTATTCTCTTCATGTCTGTGACATATTCTACAGATGCAGACATTAAAACTGTAGTGAAAAAGCTGCTATGATGTCATTTTTAGGAGCTCTCAGCGTAAAGGCATTGTAGGAGGTCTAACAACTTAGACCCTGTAATCTGAAATTAAGTTCATTCAGGTGAGAAAAAAGATCACCCAAAATAGGCTAGTCGTGTGAGAAACTCCTCATCATGCAAATGGTCAGATAGGTGAAAAGTATGATCCATAAAGAAAATGTTAAGTTCATCTTTCAACTCAAAGAAAGAGGCTTAAGCCTTAAACCCCCTTCCAGTTAGTTAGAACTCAAGAAGCGTCTTGGATGAGAGGTGAAACGTCTGAAGTTACTATGACCCTATGGTAGGGATTGGAAATAAAATCATTCAAGGGAGTATATTCATTTTTATTGCTTCTATTATGCATGTCTAATGGCAACTGGGACCATCTATTGATATCTGACTTGATGTTTTTATTTATGGGGTTGTAATAACTGTCATATATTTTACAAATGTCTTTAGGTATTTTAATTCCCAGGTACTTAATCTCTGATGAGTTCAATTTGAAATCTAATCTATTTAGCATGTCTTTCTGTGGGGTATAGTTATAACTTTAAATCTGCCTTATATCCAGATTATGTTCTGAAATCTTTTACCAAGGACATCAATCCAGGAATGCTAACCTCTGGAGCGGTTACTGTCAACAACACGTCGTCCCCATACAGACAAATCCTCTGCTCTGAGTCTCTAACCATTATATTCTTTATAACTTGGTCATCTCAAATTAACTGTGCCAAGGGCTCAATAAATAAAGCGAAAAGGGTGGGGCTGAGGGGGAAGCCACGGCGACAACCTCTCTCCAAATTGATAGTCTGGGACAAGTGGCCATTAATCTTTATCCTGGCTTGTGGTAAGGAATATAAAGTTTTAATGCAGCTAATAAAGTCATCTTTAAACTAAATTGTCTCAGGGCTGAATACAAATCCCCCCAGCGACCAGAGTCGATCAATTACATGCAACACCCATCTAATATTGTCTGTGGCTGTGTATCACGAACCTGTTTGGTCAGGGTTAATTCTAGTATATGTTATAATATTTCTGCTAATACTGAGCATACAGCTTATAGTCCATATTCAGAACAGAAATTGGCCTATATGACCCACACTCCTCCCTGTCTTTCCCCTCTTTAGGAATAACTGTATTTATTGCATCCCTCCATATTCTTGCTGATTTTCCTCTTTAAGTGCATAATTAAAGCAATCAAAAAGTATGGGCACTATTTGATCCTTAAAGGCCTTATACCACACAGCCTGGAAACCATCTGTTCCCGGCTTTATATTAGCCTTACATCAAGATATTGCGTTTCTTATTTCCTCCATTGTAATCTCTGCGGTAAGAGCTCTATTCTGTTTTTCGCCTATGGAAAGTAGATCTAATGATTCTAGCAAAGTATGAATTTCCTGCGGGGAAGTTGCATTTTGCTCCTTATATAGATCTCTGAAGTAATTCTCAAAAATATGCTAGGTCCCTAATTTTATACATAGTTCAGGGCCTTTGACCCATTCTCATAATATTCAATTCAGTTCAATTCAGTTCAATTCAATTCAATTCAGTTCAATTCAATTCAATTCAATTCAAAGGGGGCTTTATTGGCATGAAAGTTTAACAACAATTTTGCCAAAGCATCTGTCCAAACACTTGGACAGAACACAACAAAAAACAACACAAACACAACACCAATAATATCTCTGCTTGACACATTTAGCTTTTTTCTCTAATTCTTCCTCATAGAATTTGTTAATTTCCCTTTTGACTGTTTATTTGCTTTAATATATTGGGTCCCCCTTTTTCGAATGTGTTCCCTCTCCAAAACTTTCAGGTTTTCTTGTAAGTCGGACAGCTTTTTGTGTCTTTCCTTGTTTCTGTGTGATGTTGAAGATATAGGCTTTCAAGTATCTAATTACTGATTTTGATGCATCCCACAAAACACTTGGCGATAGTATCATTGATTATTTGTCATTTTTTTAAGTCTATCTTGGCTGGTGAAAACCCTGCAGCTTCTCCTTAATCCACTCTTGCCGTGTCTGCCGATTGGCTGTATTTGCTGGTCGCTGCCAGGTGGTCCTCCTAATTTTCTCCAGGTTCCCAGGCTTGGAGGATTTCTTCGACCGGGATTCCCTGCCTGTCTACCTAGTGCTTCTTTGGTTTGTAACTAATTCAGTTTTTGTATTTCTGTACTTCTTTAGTTGTCAGATTTTCCCCTGCATGCTCCTTGTGTTTTTTGCCGTCTGTGGTTTTGTTTCTTGCACTTTGGATTACATTACACCCTCTTTTGTCATCCTTCTTTCCTGACCGCTTTAAAAATGCCTCATGATCATATATAAACCACTTTATTTGATAACAAAATCATAATGTACTCTTATCATCAATCCATTATTATCAGTAAGTTTTTGCAGAATTGTGAGCATACTTTTACAAACCCTCAGCCTTGAGCAAGGATGTGATATCAATACAGCAGTCATACAATAACGTCAGCTCAGCCTTTTAGTATCCAGCAGATAGCACCATGTTCAGATAGCTGAAAATAGACATGGGAGGTGCATTCCTTCCATGTGTTTTTAATAAGATAGTTGAAGTTCTAATTGCAGCTTGGTGCCGGAGAGCACTGGCCTGGTTCTATATCTAATCAGCTTCCTGTGAGACTGGTCTATCTGAGGGCTATCACTAATCAGCTCACTGGTTAACCAGCTGGCTCTGTCGTGCTCAAAAGTTTACATACACTTGTAAAGAAAATGTATATCATGGCAGTCTGTCTTAAGTTCCAATTATTTCTACAACTCTCATTTTTCTGTGATGGAATGAGTGGAACACATACTAATTTGTCATAAAAAACATTCATGAAGTTTGATTCAATAGTTTATTTATTATAGGTCTTTGCCAATCTGCTGCTGCAAAAAATATATATACAGTAATCCTAATATTTGGATAAATGTCCCTTGGCCATTTTCACCTCAATTAGGCACTTTTGCAAGCCATCCACAAGCTTTCCGACAGGCCTCTGGCTGAATTTTTAACCACTCCTCTTGACAGAATTGGTAAAGTTCAACTAAAATTGTTAGCTTCCTGGCATGTTAATTCTACCCATTCCTTTACCACTTTTAATGTGTGTTTGGGATCATTGTCCCATTTGAACACCCAAAAGACCCAGTCTTCTGGCTGATAATTTTAGGTTTTTTAGAGGAATTTAGAGATAATCCTCCTTCTTCATTATTCCATTTACTTTCTGTAGAGCACCAGATCCACTGGCAGCAAAACAGCCCTACAGCAAAACAGTACCACCACCATGCTTGATAGTGACTCTTCATCACATTTCTGCTCGAAAAACAGTGTCTGTCCCCGGCAGCAGAGCCAGGCTGTCACCTTCCATTATTGTGTTGTTGTAGTTACTGAGACTTGAGTGAACTTTCCCCCAGAAAACAGCATCCCTCCCCGCAAGTGATAGAGTCAGACTGTTTACTGATGCTGATTATGTAATTATGTAATTTAGTGTGAAAAACATAACTTTGTCACTTTCCACGATGCATGGTGGGTCAGGATCTCAATCACAACACAATATAATAGATCTCAACGTCATGATGTGTACCGTCACACCTCTTTTGGATCCACAGTGCTGGCGTGCTGTATGAATTGACACACTGGTGCTGCTTTATGCCGGAGCTGCTTGGTTCAGTGTGAACAAACAAAGGTGGAGAAATGGCGAGCCTTCACTGCGCTGATAATGCGGAGTCTCTGTGTGAAAAGGGCTCGTGTGTGACATCGGGGGAAAATGTGATGCTGTAGACAATTTTTTTAGTGTGAACTAATATAGAAGTGACTTTGAGTATTTTGCCAGGTATTTATATGTCTGTCTGTGGACAGATTTTTGTTATAGTCACAACCATGTGTGATGCTGTCAAGAAACCTTACAGGTGTGCATTTGAGATCAAAATGATGGCTGAGTCTTGATGCAAGGGAGCGAGAAGTAGGGAAGTAGGACTAGGAAAAGGGGCCAATGCCCCCCCAATTCACGCCGCTGGCCCACATTGGCTTCACCTGTCCAGACCTGTGTTTGTTACACTAATAGAATGAGTTGTACTCAGAATTTAGTATCAATGTATACCTGCAAAAGCTTTACTTGGCACTTACTGTGTAACAAGTGAATGCAACTGAGTAATGCTAATTACATGGGTACATAAATACATCCATAGTAGTAATTATTTCGGTCTTTACAATTTTAACAACATGCAATAATGAATTTGCATAGAAACAATGAAAAATTGATAAGATAAATGGCAAAAAGGGTTTCAACTAAACCTTGATAAAGGGGGAAATACTGCCCCCTAATCGTTTGATAAAAGTGGCTGTAAATTACAAATAGCTCCTTTAATGTTTTATAAAAGAAATTATGACCAATAACAAAAAGTAGAACGGCCCCTATGTACTCTGCTTTGCTGTCATTTTCTTTCCTGAAAATGTGTTTTGTTACAGATTTTGTTCATTTCATTTATGTAACACTATCATGTTTTTTGTTTTGTTAATTTGATTTCCAAACAGTTTTTTTGTGTTTTGCACTTCACTGCCATCACATTGAGTAGTTGGTGTTCTGTTACTGAGTCAACAGTTTTTTTCGTTGTGCATTCCTTAAAGGCCTGCAAGAGCGCCACGATGGTGTTGGGCCCAGTCAAGGTCAGTAATTCCATCCAGATGGTTCCTCTTGCCAAGGGTTTCTTTGTTTTCTTTTGTTTTTTATACACAAGTTCAGTTTTATAAAGTATATACAATGCAAAACTAACATAATCTAACTACAAGAAAACATAATTACATTCACAATGCCAGTACATGGCATCCATGTTCTCATGTTAAAAGCATATTAGCATATAGGTTTTTTTGTTTATAACATCATATATATTGTTATATATAGATATATATGCTATATTTTCATTGAAGTTCATTTAAAGAGTTGGCTTGGATTCTGTCCAATTTTCCCCAAAATAACAAATAGTTGTATAATATACAGCATGTTATTTCCCATCTTATTTTGACATTACAACAACATTACATCAAATGCTTCCAAGCCACCTCCTAGCTAACATTACTGTTTGATAGCCTGACACGATGCAATAGGAAAGGCATACATTATTTCTGAAATATGAACATTTATTCAAGCCAGAAAGTGAAAATGCACAGGATGTAATCAGTAATGTCAGCTAGGAAGTGGTTGAATGCTAAGGGTAGCTAATGGGTTATCAAATTTGTATATATAAATAGTCCATTGTGTCTAGATTTTTAAATTTGTAAATATGTAAGAATCAAATTAATAATCACTTCAGTTGCTTTAAATGTACTTGTGCCCAGATTCCTCAATATGTAACATATCAAATTACTAATTAGTTCAATTGCCCAAGTATATAAATATTCATTAAATTATTGACTGCAATCTCATTTGTATTTCTTTACGCTTTTCTGTTAGTGGTTCATAAGTTACAAGGTGTGACTTGAAATCATGATGAAGATGAAGGTATGAAAAATATTTATTCATCAATTAACAATTAATTTGTTTGTGCATACTTCTACCTACTACAACTACTACTACTTCCACTCCCACTACAGCAACTACCACTTCTACTACAACGTTGACGCCTACTGCTGCTAGTGCTGTTAAAACTATTTGCATTGATTGTATATTAATTACTGATCCTGGGGAGGCAATTAAAAATGTCTGTGGTTGAAGGAGGATAGACAGACAAAAGGTCCTCAGAAGTTTCCATTCTGCCATGGCACCAGTCCTGTCGATGAGAAGTAGTGAGAATATATTTCCCTGACAGTAATGGCCTCTCTGGGTGGCATTATTTGATGTCCTGGGCACCAAAGAGTGGGTCTGCTGGCACTGCAGACTCTGGCATAGAGTGACCATCTTCCCACCTCATGAAGTTGTGGCGCATGCATGTTTTCATAATCTTCTCTGCCACCTCTGGAAACACACCAAGCACCCTGTGATACAGCCTCCACTGAGCAGCCATGATGCCAAAGGACCACTCAACCATTCTCCTGGCATGGGAAAGCCTGAAGTTGAAGACCCACCCAGGAGAACAATTGAGAAGGTTCCCTTTAATCATAAAGGCAAGGTGGGGCTTGGATGATGATGTGGTTCCCATCAATTCATCCGAGGCAGTTTGGAAAGGCCCAGAGGTAAGTGAAATCCTGAGCGATCCTCTGGCAGTCTTCCTTCTTGGGCACAAGAAGTTCCCAGCACACTCTTGTGCAGAGCCGGTAAATTTGTCTTGCTTCTCTCCTGATACATCTAACGCTGTGAAATAAGGGTTACATTTGACCTTATCAGACTTAGTGATTGTTGGAACAATTAAACCACAAGCTAGAAGGTCTCTGAGTTTATATTTTGTTTCTGTCTGGTTTAAATGAAGTGTGTTTCATGATAATAAATTTACAGTTTCTCCCAATGGAGACTGGTGCATTTGTCAAGGCTGTTTACGATTAAACAAAAATCTTAAGAAAAACGTTCTTTCAGTAATTTAAGACTAAATCTCAGACTAACAATCTGAGCCTGTCAATTGCAAAACAAGGAAGTAATCTTTAATGATGTGCAATCGCCCAGATGTATTACATTGTGGCCCGTTTTGCGGGAGTCTCACTTAGTACTGAACCAATTAAAGAGAAAGAAAAAGTGTCACAGTTAAACATAAAGTTCATTCATTTAACCATGCAGTAGCTGTAGATTATTTTAAACATCCACCCATGAGGGCCGAATCTAATGGTGGATGACATTGCCTGATTTGTCTATGGCCGTTGTCATTGGTTGACCTTTCTCTCACACCCAACGTCTGCCTCCATTAGCTTCGTACATTAGCCAATAGTATATAAGTATAAAATGTGTGGTCAGTATATGATTAAACTATTGGCCCCCTGAAGAAGTGCACTGTAAGCACTTGTGGCTAGTGTGACCATCCCAATGTGCCAAGGCGGTGGCCATGTTCGGGTGGGTGACATATGTCGAGCAAGACGATGTAGTTTACTGAGCAGTTTAACACCAAACTAGATTATATCTGACTATTTTTTTTATGACAAACAGGGACTTTATTGAATTGAAACATTAACTTTTTAATTCACAAACGTCATATGTGTAATTCATTGCACAATTCAAACAAGATCAAAAATGTATTTGTCTCTCCCCATTGACTACTCATTTTTTTCTGAAATAAGGTCCCATGAGGTCCACCAGAAAGGGTGTGACTTTGGCACTCTATTGTTTTGGGATGATGTTCAGGCACAAGACAAAGGCGAAAAGGCAATGACATCACTTTTACCAGTTTTTCTATGTTCTATAGTTCAGTATAGCATAATGCATTGCTGCCAAGGACATTCAGTCTTGAATATGGTGTGTGTCTGCTTTCTTAGACACTCCCCAGTGTTCGCATCTTATTAGTTAGTCAGCTATATTTATACCTTTGTGTAAGTACCTTTGACTGAGAGCAACAAGTTTATGCAGGTAATGAGGTAAAAGGCAATTATGGAAAAAGTAACAAAGCAACAACTGAAAAGTGGATACACCCAAAAGTTAAATTGCAAGACTGATGATTTCAATAATTAACTTCAAGATTAGTTCCCTTAAAATCTGTTTGTGTGTGTTTGAAGTATGAAGTTCCTGTACATGTGCCCTTACACACATAATACACACAGATCAGATTTGCTCCTTGCCTTACTTCCCTTCTTTCAGTAGATAGCAGTTTCCTTTGAGGAGAGCTGTGATGGTAGAGGAGATAAAACAGGATGTTGGGATGAGGATGAAGTGCTGACTACTGGCCATCTGAACAGGTCCAGACAGGCTCAGTATACAAGTCTGCACTACACAAAATACACTTATTAACAAATATCTGGTGTATGTTTCACAGCTAAAACCTTTTATTCTAAATTCTCACTTAGTGGCTGTGGCTCAGGGGTAGAGCCAGTGTCTTGTTATCTGAAGATTGCTGGTTTGATTCCCCTGGTCTGCCTGTCAAGGTGTCCTTGGGCAAGATACTGAACCCCAAACTGCTCCTGATGTGCTGGTCGGCACCTTGCATTGCAGCCACTGCCATCAGTGTACGTATGGATAACCGTAAATCGCTTTGGACAAAAGCGTCTGATTAATATATTTTAATCTTCGTTATCAATTTACTACTGGTAGAGGAATGTTCTTCATTCCAGTGGAAATACAACTACTGTAACATGAAAACCTTCAGTGATGTTCAGGTTTCCTCTAAAATGAATGAATTGAATGCTGCTAAAATTGTGGGTGAAATTAACACAAGCCTAACTAATTATTTGGCCAGTTTGGGGCACAGAAATGTGCTGTAGACACAACATTAACATACTGTTGCAGATTGCCTATATATAATTTAGGGGTGCCAGTCAGCACATCGTCTGACAATTTAACATTAGAGATTTTTCTTTAAAGGTCAGTCCCCTACATGGATACATGAACCAATGCTCCACACTGGTCTGAAACCATTTTGCAAATCTTAACCACCAGACAGGATGCAAACACATAAACCACGCAATAATTTAAACAACAATGTAGACACAGTTCGATAAATCAGTGTATTTATGCAATACACAAAATCATCCAACAAAAAATGGCGTTCAAAAAATGAGTTCAACATAAAACCACCTTTTAGGAATTCAGCAATAAAAACCCCAAAATAGAAGCTCAGTCAGTTCCATTTAGTTCAGCTTCCGAATCTCAGTCCGAGTAAGACATCTTATTAAACAAAACGCAAAAGCAATCTCTGGCCACGTGAGGGATTGTTCCCCTTTCCTCTAACCGAGTAAACCACTGTCCGACAAAATCCAATTCAATGAAACAATCTAGGCAGCTCCAAAAAAGAAAATAAACCCAATAAGTCTGACGCTGAAAGCACTAGTGAAGATCTGGTCCTGCCAAGGTCCGAGGATGTGAGGAGACCTGAATGGCGGATTAACTGTAGCTCTGGTATTTTCTCCTACCGACTGAACACAGGGCCAGGGATAGGCCACGGACACTACTAACAGGACACACTGTTGGACGGACTCAGCCTCTTCAACAATGATACGGTACGTCGCCATCCTGTTTCCAGTTTTCATCATTTTTAAAGATTTACAGATTACTCCGACGCATGTCAGAATCTCATTGTCAGAACAGGGTTTGTGCAAATTAATATTAGGATATAGTTTATATTCATAGAAAAAAATATTTTCATGGCAGACGGCCACAATACTATCATGTTTTAATTTGATATGGTGAGCTTGTTGGCAAACAGTTGCTAATTTAAACAAAAGGTCAATGAAAACAGTTAAGTTGCGGGAAAACCAAAACACCAAGCTAAAAGATGATGAAATGCGCTGAAGAGCTAGGGGGGACTGTCTGGGGCTAATACCCTGTTGGTTGCTCACTTATTATTACATAAAAATACAAGTTATAACCATTTTTAGGAGGGTTTTCACTTTTATTAGCACCTGTTTCTAGACAAAATTCTTGTTAGATGAAGCATCTTTATTTGATCACATATCATACAATGTAAAACATAGTGAAACTGATACTGTGCATTTAACCCAGTGGGCAAGTTGCGCACTGTTAGCCAGTGCCTTGGTCAAGGGCACTGACTGGATCATCAACCCTAATGTACATAATGTACAGATTAGTAGTTCTCCAGCAAGATCAAAATCACTGCAGCAGAGATATAAACCTTTTTTTTTTTTACTTTTTATTTCATACATCATACTCAAAATAACAAAAAAAATATGCCCATTCCAACCAAAATACATATTGACTGCTGAAAGTTCAAACAGTGATTTGTGTGTGTTATGCTAGTAGCATTTAATGTAGTCTGAAGCCTGTAGCCTCCAGCAGAGATGAAGGCTACAGTGGTCTGGTAACTTGACCTCTTTTTAAGTCCTTTTTTCCCCATTTCAAATGGAACCCTTTGGCACCCACCAACACTGACCAACGTTACTGAAATTGATAAATTGCCTTTCCTGAAGCAATTTATCAGACTTTGAGTGCCCTCAGCTGCAAATGGCTGTATACAACCGTTCTAGAAATGCTGTACTATTCCTTAACCCCTGTAAGCAGATTTGTAAAATCTGAGTTGTTGTACCCAGTGCTCACCCAATAGCAAATCTGCACTTGTAAATCAAATTGTTTTTTAGTTTTAATTCAAGGCCGTGTGACATTTTAGTCTCTTTGTCTGCACTTGTCTGTGTGTGTGTGTGTTTATGCAAGAGACAAGTGTCTCTTGGTGACTGAATTGGAGGCAGCAGTTGGTGTGGATTCTTCCTTTCCCTGGAGTGTGGCTGTGTGGCAGGGAGGCGCTTTGGATGGTGGGACTGGGGGGCAGGGTGTGCACAAGCAGAGAGCAGGGACCCCTGGAGAAACAGTGGCTCCCTCTGTGAACAGACAAGGAGGCGAAGGCGGTGACTCTCACTGCCCAACCCCTCCAACCGCCTTACTGCTCGCTGTAACTCTACCCAGGAGATAACCATCACACCCTGGGCCTTCGGCGTGCCCTGCCTGCCCCCCCTTTGCCCCAGGGTCACCAAGGAGGGGGCAACACTTTCACATCAATGCAGGCCTGTCTGGAGGCCTCACATAGCTCTGTTGGAGCCGATAACTGACTCACACATTTACACCATCTTTGTTTTAAAGCCTGCCTCCCCTGGTCATGTCGGCCCGAGTAAAAGTCTGAAAGTGCAACGTCTTTGTTTATATGAGGAACTGGGAGGTTCGCTCAGCTTCCCTTGACTCTCACAAGTGTTAGGACAGTGAATGTTTGCAGCTATTGGGTATAATGTGCGTCCAAATCTAGATATTTGTCTGACCCATCCCTCATTATACATCAGAGGAGCTTTTGTTAAAAAGCCACAGTATCTAAAAATATGTTGGGTGCATTAGAGTGGTCAGGAGAGCACTTTAAGGCTGAGTAGCCCTCAGCTCACACTTAGCTGAGCACGACACTGCTGCTCCTGCTGTTCCCTGCAAACACATAAATCCTCAAATAAAACACACATTGGCAGTCAGACAGGCACCCTAAGCAACGTACCTTGTGGTTTTACTGAGTTAAAGCCCAAAGACAAATCTATAACTGCCTCTTATACAAACCCATAACTGACACACACTTGGAGAAGGAGCTGCCTTCTATTCAACTCAAATTTCATTTCAACGTCTTTGACAAATAAGACACTATATTGAATACATGCAACAGTGGCTATTTGTCAAGTCAGCAGTTGATTCCATGAATCAAATCTGCTAATTAGCAAAACGCCGTGGGGTGCAACCTCTGGCTGCCTGCTGGCTAACAATGCTGAAAGCACTTTCAATAGTTAACGACATTGAAATTCATCTTTACAGAGACCTGTCTCCACCACATCATCCCAGATAAAGCTGTTGCACTGGACCGGTGGACTGTGTTATGAGTTGACAGAGTGCCAGACTACAGCGGGATGAGGAGAGGTGGACTCTGTGTTTACATCATTGAAATGATGAAACTGCAAAAAAACAAACATGACAAAACACAAATAAACACAGAGGTGCATAAAAGATAAATGGCAGACAACCATACAGGACAGAAGGTAGTTAAAAACAGTTTCATTCAAATGCTGAGTAGTTTGAAATGAAAGTCCTAAACTGACCTATAGGTATAACTGTAAAACTGTAAAGTTTTCCCAAATTTAGCGTTTACCCGGGGAACTTTGAGCATTATATAATCACTAGAGCGTGTTGAATTGACTCTGTGACCAGTTTAATAAAGAGCTGATATATGGTGGCATGTTGCCCTTTAAGGCTTTAAAAAGAAACATAAACTTTTTTATATAGAATACAATGATGAGTGGAATAACAGTCACCAGTAATGAATCTGAGGGTGGAGTGATAAACCCAGTCTAGTGGAGTTAGAGTGGAGACAGAGGCATGTCTATAGATAACATTACCATAATCCAGGACAGACAGAAATATCTGTATTCGGGAACCCTTTCAATACTGTGTCCTGTTAACATGCAGACCAATGTCTGCAATATCTCTGGCTCTTGAGAATATCATGAATTTGGTTTTGTTTGTATTTTGTTTTTCCTACAATCCTAAAGCGTCAGTTTTTGACGAGTTGAGAATGAGACTCAAAAATCAACTTTTCTTTCAAATAGCACCTTTAAGGACGTATTTCATCCCTCTCATCCCACCTGTTATTGATCAGGATGATACTTTTTATGACCTGTCCTGCCTGATGCTTTTAGTTGGAATGTTTAATTTATCATCAAATCAAAAAGTCTTTCATGTTTTGCCATTTATTACAAAGTTTACAAAATGTACAAAAATGTCAGTGCAATAGTGGACGCTAAAATGCCACTCCTTTTTTAAAGAAAGGAATTCGCCTTGGTGTTTGGTGCATAGAAAATGCTTGTTGACGAGACCAGGTGCGGACGAGAATAAAGGGCAGGGTCGTAATTCATCTCTAGGGGTGGCTGGACTGAATAAGAACATGTAAGGACTGTGTTTATGATACCGTGTGAACAGTGATATGATCAGGCTAATTTATATATAGTGTGAACACTACAGTGTTTTGAATGTTTTCTGTAAAGCCTTCTGTTCATGTTAGATATAATTAGTAGGATCTTTAATTTTAATATTATAGACAGGATTTATTCCTTATTTCACTCAGATGTCACTACTCATAATACATACATCTCAGTGGCATCTACCCCCTTTCAGGAAGAAAGTAAGGAACAGTTGTTCCTTGTTCCATTTCTACAGTTTGCAAAACTAATGGTTTTATATTGTCACAGCATGGACTGCAGAGAAAAAACACGTGTTCATCAGACAGCCACATGGTTTTCACAGGAAACGTGGTGTACAAATTACAAATAAGTGAGATCTTCAGCCACTTTAGACTTACTTGTCACTACCACTCTGTCCAAACGCTTGATAAAGCAGGATTTTCCAGCTCTGCAGGCCTGGTTGGTTCTTCATGGGGGTAGAAGCTGGAGCTGCTCCTTGTTCATACTTGTTGCAGGAATTTCATGATTTACCAACTGTACTCAATTACCGTGTCATTGCTACAATTAGACACGCGTTAGACACATGTAATAAACCTTGTAATGTCCTCAAAAATGTACAGTGAATACATAACAGTCTCGTAACAGTAATGCCAAGTCTTTACAATATGATGAATTAAACGATAATATTGGGTCTACCACAGGGTACACAAAAATGCAATTTACAGTCAACTGTTATGAATAAAAGCAACTAAAAACTGAAGTGACTTACCAGTCTAAAGAAACATTGCGAGTTCAACTTTTTACTCCCACAGCTGCCCCCAGCGTTGGAAATCCCTGGCAAAATGTACTCTTGTCTAGCTTCTTTTTATATCGCTTCTTTTCTCTGTCGCGGACATGATTTCTTTTCAGGAGCTGTTGTCTGAGATGATGATAAAAGTTGTTTTTCTGGAGCTCCTGCATCTTTGTGTTTACCGAATAATTAACTGAGGCTGTAAACTTCTATGCGGTAGTTCCAAGGACGTTTTGTTACTGGACACAGCCTGGGAGGCAGAGCCCCATTAATTCCTATGAAAGCTGGTGTTTTGAAGCCAAAAAAGCTCCTCTTATGAAAGTTCCAGCTATGAAAAAACCTGGATCTTCCGTGTTGTGCGGCCCATAGAGCATGCACACTAGATACTTCCATCGACCAAGTTGGCCAACTTCCTTCTAGACTTTCCAAATGTTATTGGACCTAACAGCTCTAATTGATAGTGAAACGAGTCACTTTGCAGATGTTGTGACACGCAAAAAAAAATTATCTACCGTTTTATGGACGCTTCTTTCACAACGTTAGCTTATGGGAAAATGTCTTTTTGGGCCGCAGTGCATCATGTGACGTAATTACACTGTTTGGCCAGTACGAAAACTGGCTTCATAGCCAGGCGCTCTTCCTGGGGGCTTGGATAGTTCCCTCCGTCCAGCTCGATTTCTTCATCTTCTTCTGTGGCACACTAGAGGCTACAGTGACTCACTATCACCTCTCAGACCAGGAGGACCTAATACAGAATGTAGGGAGGAATGTACGAAGGGAAGGCCCGTCCTGGCTGCTTCCGGCTGCTTAGCAGTGGATATCTCTGCAATGCAATACATAGGCATCTTGGACATAACACCAGAATGGTTACTTCGTTTTTTAAATGTTTTAAACTTAAAGTATGTCCAGATCTTACAAAATGCACCTTTAAAGAAATCCATAAAGTTTGATTTTCATGAACCACTGAGTGAAATGTCAGTCCTGAACATGTGATAGTACAGATGGTATTTGGCAGGTGAGCTGAGGTCTGTCGCCACTCTGACAACACACACACACACACACACACACACACACACACACACACTGGGAGGCACCAGCAGGTTGTTTGCCCTACAACTGGTAATTGCTTTAGTTCCCTGCCATAAAAGCAATGCAGCCTTATCACTAGGTAAATAAAGCTGAACCATTACTAAGGAGCACCACAAGTATTTCTCAATTATCAATAATCCAGCTGGGAGGCGTCCTATATGCACCCATGTCCCTCCATGTCATCATAAAACTGTTGCAATAGCGACTGATAGCTGTTGGATAAGAAAGTCCTGCATTCCTTTCCTCTCAGACGTCCTCTTTAAGGGGAGGACAACAGGGACAATTCGTGGAATGAAATATAATTTTGAGCTAAAAATGCTCATTCTGCACTCACGAACACACCCTCCTCACACACATGAATGCACCCTCCCTCTCTGTCTCTCCAGGCTGAATGGACAATGAACAACTGAGACGGGTGTCAGGTTTCTGTTTGTGCTCCATTGTGTCCTACAGGGGATGGTCCTGTAATTGCTCAGGAACAATACACAGTGAGTTGGCTGAATAAATGCCGCGCCAGTTTAAATTGCACAGCCTTTATGTTTACATCACACCATTGACTTGCAGTTGAAGCCAGGATTGAGATCCTAAACTGGCATTGGTCACTGCTGCTGAATCTGAGCTGCCAGCTTATCTAATGCAATCATAATGTTTTCTCTCAAAAGAGCCCTGCTGTTGCTACAATTGAAAAACTCCCTCTGTCATTGTTGGACTTGATCTGACCTTTAAGGTTTTTCAGGAAATAGATCCATTGCTGCTTGTTAAAAACAGAACTGATGAATTTCAGAAATTGCCACCATGGTCAAGTTTGTGTTGATTTAGAATTGACTGAACAATGTGCCAGCAATGGATGATGTGGAAATACAACTCTGTATTTGAAGCAGTGGCATTCTACCCGCATATGCAAGATCTGTAAGATGTCTGATGGGGATTTACAGTAATTGAACAATTTGGTTTCAAGAACAAAGGGCATTTCAGGAACTTGTAATCTGAAATTGTGTAACATACAGTTTCACAATTTTTAAAATCAACAAACATTGTTTTAAAAGTATTGTCTAACATTAAATTGCTATTGCAGAGACATCAGCGAAAAGAATTCAAGCAAAGGGAAAGTTTACAAAAATAAGATATTATCACACGCAAATCATTCTCCATAGAATGAAACTGGTGAAGGACAACTTAAAACGCAGAATTGAAATGGAAATGTTCCTTAACATACTATGGGAATGTCCCATAGGGGGCAGATCTCAAATACTTAACAAGCCTCCAATTATTACTAAGGCACTGGAAAACACCTAAAGCTCTAGATTTGATGATTAGTTAAGTAATACGTATGTATATTTAAATAAGTAATATTTAGTAAATACAGTGGTAGTGATCTGTCATTGACAAACACTGATCAGACACAACATTAAAACGACTGACCATTCAAGTGAACAACATTGGTCATCTCGTTACAATGCAATGTTCTTCTGGGAAACCTTGGGGCCTGGCATTCGCGTGGATGCCACTTGACATGCCCCACCCACCCAAACTTTATTGCAGACTAAATACACCACCCTAAAAAGTAAAAATATCCCTGATAGGAATGCTGCCATCTTATGCTGGTGATGTTATCTGGAGCCAGTTTCTGTGCACTATTGATTGTACGGTGGACAAGCATACACCCGGCAAACTCAGTTGTGAGAAGGACTCAGCTTTCAAACATGACATCTCAGCACTTTTTTATAGCATCAAATGGCTAATTAAAATCAAACTTACCATAAAAATAAACACCTGCCCAAATATCAGCGTGATAACAACTACCTAAAGTAACAGAAATCATTTTCAGGAAAAATGTATTTGACATACACTTGATGGGTTTTTACAGTCCCATCTGCTAACATGGAGTGGGCTGAATGTATGACCCATACTGCAGCCAGCCACCAGGGGACGAATGAGATGTTTTCGCTTCACTTTATAAGAGCTGTCATTTTGTCCATCTATATATAGGCTTCTGACAATGGTCTTTGCTGAGGAGACTTAAAGGTAGTCTGGGAGAGGGGTTCTACTCCTGAAACCCTTTTTGGATCTTTATAAAAAAATTAAGTGCCTGAACCTCCCATGAATGTTTTGGTCAACACTGAAATATCTTGACAACGATTTGACTGACATTTTGTAAAGACATTCATGGTCCGCAGAGGATGAATTGTAACAACTTTGATCCCCTGACTTAAACTTAAGTACCAACATCAGTTTCACTCTGTCCAATGCTTTGGTTTATGACCAAATACATTGGCATTCCCACCAGATGTTAGTTTTCATAGTAAGATTTCATTTAATATCTAGTTATGATTATTTTATATTATGAGTCAAACGTATTCTTCTAATTATGTTGTAGATCATACCTCAAAAAGTCCTGAACACAAACCCATTTCGGCACTCCACCTCCTCAAGGAAAATGCTATAAACAGAAATGCACACAACATGCACAACAACGCCATCCTATAGATTTTTTACATCACTAATTTTGCACATAGAGCTTTTCTTTGACGTTAATGGCTCTCTCTGAGGTCCAGTATTAGCTGGTAGCAGCAGCATTTTATTTTTTATTTATTTAATTTTCCAGTAGATGTTGGAACACAGTTTAACTGCTGCATGAATCATGCTTGTTCTGCATTGTATAAAATGCTTCATTAGACAGGCCAAATGAACATTAGTTTCCAACATTCCTCCTCACCCTCTCACCCCCCAGGCGCTGGTGTGTGGGTATGATGTCTGCACCTGGCTGTGCGCCCACTTGTGTCTTATGGGCAACAAGTGTGTGTGCGTGTGTGTGGAAAACCCTGTCGATTTGTTTGTTCCTTTGCTTAAATGTCAGGAACACATTATCTTAAAAGTATTCATTTTGTTTTAAAGCTATTAAAAGGTTGGGTAAACTGCAGCCTTTGTTCCTCAGAAAGTACTGGCCCCGGATTCTCCTCAGGCACTTGCTACACAACTGTAGCCTAATGCTTGATTTCATGCTACCCATGGCTGATGTGTGCCAAATGGGAGTGTTTTCAGAAATGGTGTTGAGCAACTGCTAGAAGTTGTTTCTATTAATTATCGTTCCCTCTCGTTACAGCTAATCACCATTTGTAGCGCCTTTTTTCCAGTTGTAACACGCACAGATGCAACTCACAGTTCACACAGTGAAAGAAAGGCAGCTGTGTATCAGATGCCATGTTACAGACCAAACTAAGAACACATTTAGAAACAACTGCAAAACTCCCATATTGGCCACCATGCAGCTGAGTCAGCAAAGAAAACAGATTGGAGGAAATCTCAAACTTTCTGTTATTATTTTTTGGCAGAAATTAAGAACTGTGAGCAAAACTTAGTAAGCAAAACACGTTCACTGTGTTGGCTCGGCTGTTGGTGGCCTTTTAACTGAAATGCATAATTACACTTCATGTGTCCTCTGTAATATACAATAAAGACACTAACTAGACCCACCCTGAAATAGTGCTGAGAAACCAGTCAGACTAAACAAACTTATCCCATTCTCCCACGCATTTTAATAACAGGGCATGTTATCATGTTTATGTCATTTGAATGAAACCATTTACAAAGCTTTACATGCAGTTCATCAGACTGAGGATTGTGGACACAGCAAAAAACAAAAAACAAAACAAACATTATTTTTAGTTTGCTTGTGGCATGGGTCTGGTTGCAATGTTGTCTGCACACTACTGTGGTCCAGATTGAAATATGTCAGCAAGTATTGATTTAAATCTTGTACAGACATTCATGGTCCCCAGAGTATGGATCCTAACCACTTTGTTGATCCTATCATCAGGTCAAAATTTTAATGTCAATTCATTCAATACTGTTCAATAGGGTTTTCTTTTTAACCAAATACCTAACAAACTAATGATGTTCCCCCATCAGTCTCAGCTGAACTTTGTGTAAAGTGCTTAATAGCAAAAGTTAGCATGCTAATATACTCAACTTAGTCTTGCATAGCCAGACATATCTCTGTAGTGCTGGGTCAGTGCTGTAGAAACGTCTGGCTGCACCAATTATCATTCTGGTATATAGATGAGAGCAACCCACCGGGTACATTGCCAATGCGTCGTGCCCCCGCCTTGTTTAGGGTAAAAACAGCCCCTCTAATTTGTCAGGCCATAAATGCAAATTTGGACAGCGTTGACAATTTAATAGCATAAAATGAGAATACTGTGTTGATCTCTAGCTATTAGGAGCCCAAATCTGATGGCTTGCCAGGCAGACTATCATGTTATGTTGCTGTGGATCTACGATCGGCATCAATATATAGAAAAAAATAAATAAATAGAGGTTGATGAGTCTCCCTTCAGCCACAGTCTCTATTAAAGTGGACTAACCTGACGCACACAACTACCTTTTTTAATGTCCAGGTAATTTTTCTGTCATCTGTGATCTTTTCTGTCATTAAGACACTTTATTTTGCTGTTTTCTAACCTGTCCAATGTGTCTTTACTGTAAACTACTTACATCGCTGTGGCGAAGCAGAACCACTATCTCTGCTTTGATAGTCGTTTGTGCTTATGTGCGACTGTTTACTATGAGCAGAGCCAAGTAGAACACAGGTCCAGTTAAGCTCCACTTCTAATGTTACTTTATGCTGTTTACAAGGTTCCTTATAAGAAGGTAGATCAGCTCAGTTTATGTGAACTCTTAAAGTAAAACAACGTCTGCATCCTGGCGGTCTGTCGAAGTGAGACGCTATTAAACCAAACTCCATTCTCAAAGCAGGAGTTTTATGGTTGGGGTATATTTTTTTCACAGTACAAACTGTTATAACAACTTTGCAGCAGCTCTTTTTTGTTTTACTTCGATCTACAGACACAATCGGCACATGTCATTTACTCAGTAACATCATTAACTAACCTGAGATGAGACAGATTGACTAAGATTGACACAGACACAGATTGACTGGCTCGGTCACACAGTTTACCATTTTCATCTTTTCTGTGTAATTTTATTTGATGTGAATCTGACTGATCTGATTATTTCAACCACCGATTGCTGTTGCTGTTGCTGTTTAGATGTAATGATTCCCCTTGATGTCAGCGATCTGAAAACCAGAGATTTAAAATGAACTTGGTAAGACAAAACCTCCCTCTCTGCCATGTTTTTTTCCCTACCTTTTGGGACATCTATTGTATATGCATGCAATCACGCTGTACCTACGCACACACCAACCCACAGTCCATCAATCTGTTACAATACAAACTGTTGGAGGAGTAGCTAATCTTTAATCCAGATATTGAAAATTAGAGACAGACTCCTTTTCCGGCCAGGGCTCTCTTTCCTTTTTCTTTCCTCTCTCTAAACAGAGAGTCTCCCTCTCCCAGATCCTCTGGTTAGGAAAATGTTTAGTGGTCGGGCTTTGCTTCCTGTAATTACTCCATTATTCACATCCCACTGGTGGAGGGAGAGACAGTGGGGCAGAGGGCGCCTGGGCTTTACACAGATTACAACAGGGAATTAAGCACAGAATGTCAGATATGCAAATGGTGCATTCCCGACCACGCTATGACACTCACATGCAGCGCACAATCAAAGCTGCTGCAAATGGTGCTGTAGTTTATGCTTGTTTAAAGCAGGATTCATATTATTTAGATTGGTGTGAGGGGCAGCTGTAAAATGAATTTGGTTGTGTCTGATCTCTAAAGGATAGCCCTCCTGCACACACACACACACACACACACAGTGGTCATGTCAGTGCAGTTTTAATGGAGTGGTCAATCAGAGAGAGTGAGAGCAGCGAAGCAGCCTCTCTATTGAGTTTGAGCAGACATTAGCACCAGGCCTGTCTCTCGCCTTAGACTCTGTCTCCTCTCAGTGCGTCTATCAGCTCTACAGTATAAAGGGTCCCGCACTGTGGCCTCTGCTGCCCAATAGCAGCTACTGATCATAATCTAATTGGATTGATGTAACTTGTTTTTCCAGCCCATTCAATCTAATAAGCCTGGAGCCAGCCACACAGAAATAATTGTCAATATGATCCATCATCTACTTTTTCGCTGTCTATCTCCATTTCTGTCGATTTCCCAGGGAGAATGTGGGAGCAGGATGAGAGGCTGAAATGTGCAGGAATGTAGAGCACTCAGCAGGATGAGGAGACAGCAGGTCTGATGTGTGTAGAGACAACCGAGTTTGAATTTAATTCAGGTTTCAAAGAGCTCTGGGAAGACAGAAAGATTGTTATTTATTGTTGTGTTACACTTACACTATTGTTGTTTTTTGTTGGTGGGGACTGAAGCATTTTCCACCAGGTGTACAGGTGTCTGATGATTGATGATCACGTGTCCTTTAAAAAAAAGGTTATCCCGTATAACTTATAACAATCAGGTCTACCCACTGCAACTTCCATCAGATTACAAATGAGACTGATGTGGCAGAATAGTCTGCAACTGTTTTTCCATACATGTTGCTCCTAAATCAGTTATGCTAAAGAACACATACATTAAAAAATTCAGTTCTCTCCATATTGAATTTCCCCTCAGTCTGTTCCTCAGTCTTAACCTGACACACAAGATGGTTTGTTACATGGGGCCATCTGAGAAGGCATGACTAGAAAATGTTTGGAAAAAGGCAGGCACTTTCAAAAATATTCTTGGCAGATGATTGGACAACACAATCTGTTGTCACAACCGATTCTTAGCCATGACAAATAATGCGAGGCAGCACAACACGTTAAAGTATAAAGAATTATTTATTTTATTTTATTTTATAAGGGGTATGGAAAAACTCAAAACATCAAAAATACTGTGAGGTACTCCCTCTGTATCTCCGTTTCGCTCAAAAGTGGAGTGAGGTGTGCTCAAATAGCGTTGGGTACACCGGGCCCAGGTACTCCCAATGAGCAGCAACCACACCCACTGGCACCTGCAACAGAAAATACAGACAGCAGCCTGCCTAGTAACCAAAAGTGGCAGGGGCATCACACTGTCTATTACCATATATCACAAGCTAACTTCATCTAATCAGATCAACAGTAGCAGAGCACTACTACCAGCAGAGCGAGTAGGTAAATCAAACTCTTACAGAAGCCAGTCGAAAGAAGAGCGAAAACCTCTTTTCCATCATAAAAAGCCTTCAGTGCTGTTCTTTGCTCTTCTTTCAGTTAAATAACTCTTGAGTTAGCCTCAGTTCAAACAAATAGTTGCTTCTGTCACTAGTCATCACACCTAATTGCGTGTAGTTGCCATTTCTAGCTGCCAGACAGTAGTTCCTCATAGGTTGATTGTGTGTGTTCAGCTACAAGCACATGGCTTCACATGATTTTGTGAATCTATCTGGCTTGCAAGGTAACCTCAGTCTCAACCAACAGGGTGACACCTGTAAATTATAATTAGTTCACTTTAAAAAAAAGAAAAAAAAAAAGTTAAAAATACTGTGTATTCCAAAAAAAACCCTCATCTATTTAAGTCAGGCTAATTAATATGACATGTCCTTCAACTTAGAATTTCTCAATTGTATTTACTTGAACAGCAATCTGCAATCTAAATTACTTGTAAAAACCATTCAAATTCATGCCTTCAAAAGACAGAGCAAGTGTTACTTGTGTGCTTCAAACATCCATTAGAATGAAAAACAGGTTTGATTCAGCTAAAACAACCATATTTACAGCTTTACACTTTTTTTTCACCTTTATTGTTCTCTGGTGGCAGCACAGTAGGAGAAGTTATAGTGTGGGGCTGCTATTCATGAGTATTCACAAGAACTTAATGTTGGTGACTGTGCATACTCAAACCCCAGCCTTTGTGGCTTCTTCTTCTTCTGCTTCCTGGAAGTCTAGGCACAGTTTAGTGCATCTCTTACGGGCAGTAACAAAATTGCTGCCTCTGCTGTTACTTGATTGTTTTAAGTTAGCGTCACTCAAAGAGTAAGTAATAATTTTTTTTTAATATGTAATAAAAATTAGTCAGAACACCATATTGTTGATGACCAGGACAATTAGGCTATAAGACTTTATATTTGTAACAGCGTTAGAAGGCACTGAAAGATAATGTCCTGCTGATAACAATGTCAGATCAGAAAATGCATGTATATGGTGTTCTGGATGGCAAGGACAAACTTGATATTTTATTATTAAATTAAGAGGTATTGTTAAGCAGACAGATATCAGTTGATGCACTTGGCCATGGAACCTGACTCAGAATTGTTGGTCTAGACTTTGCAAAACAATGACTTTATATAACTTCTGGAAATCAGTCTTAAGCATGCAGTTTACTGATGTCATATAAAACATTTTGGGACAGATGATCAGTTTAACCTTGATTTGCCACATCTCAGTTGTATTTTTATGTTCGAGCAGGGCTCTGTATTCACCACCTGTTTCATTTTGAACAACAATACTTGCAAAGAAACAAAGTTATAGTAGAATGAATGCAGAATGCAGAGAGAGGCTGATATTTTCTTCTTATTTCAACAATAAACAGCCTAAAGAAAGAGAGACAGTGTGAGAGGCTGTTTTGACATGAAAGAGCCAAGAAAGCCATCTTAAGATAAATACTCATAAAACATCCCCAGAGTTTATCCTCAGTCCAAATCAATCCCTCATCAGAATCCACAGTCAAAGCCTAACATAATCACAGAGCACTCGTATAAATTAGTAAGCGCTGACCCAAACTGTTAAACTCTGGTTGACATCTGCGAGTGTCGTTAAATGCTCTGCACATAGACACAAGAGCTTTTCTCTTTCTCTGTGTGTTTAGACAGGGTGTTGGCGTATGTATGTCTGTGTTCACAGACAAGGCTGCTTCAATGTACATTCAGTCTGGTCAAGGGGTTACAGCCAAACTCACTTGTCATCGGTGAAAGAATTTTTTTCCAGTGGTGTAAAATGGTGGCTGGCAAAAGCTGACAAAAGAAACTGATCTGCGAGCACTCGAGTAATGAAGTATCTCTCGCCACGGCTTTTGTGCTGGTTCTTACAATGGTCCGTGTGATATGGATCCCTCTCAGACGGGCAAAGTGGCCACCTATTGTGAGAGGCTAGCACACAGAATATGAGGCGAGACTCTCTCCTCTATGTAGCCAGAGCAATTATGATATAATTTTTCTTCAGGATTTCAGCGAGTCTTCTCGCTTTACTCAAAGGGGCTGGAATTGGGCTGAAGTCAGGTGGCGAAAGCTGTGATGCTGGAGGGTGTCAGAATTTCACAACAGCTTTCCAAAAACCCCGCTTGGGAATTTACGTTCATGTTTAAATTCTGCATTTGAACAGTTTTGCTAGTTCCTGTATTCTGATACAGTTTCATTTTAGACTAAAGGTTCATTTTGTACACTGATGACTAAAGAGGGACAGAATCTCTGTCTGGAGACAGGTTTTGATTGTAATTAATTTGTAACTGATTACAGTGTCTTATCTGCTGCATGGGACTGTATGAAAAATATTAGGGTGATCAGAATAGGTGGAGGTATTTTATTTCTAATTTTTGCTGCAGGGAAAATGACGATGTGTCAATATTACATTGCGATTCACGCAGGTTATACCAACCACAAATACAGCAGACACTGTGGGTCGTGTCCTTAATTAGTTCCCACAACTTGTTGACACCCTCTTGAGCTGATCGTCCCTGATACTCTGAGGACAATCTGCCTGCAACCAACAGGTTGTTTACACAATAGGTCGTCTCTGAGATGGTCTGATAGGAGTGACGTCCCGTCTCCCCAGTCCTCACTACACAACCTGACCGCCCAGTACATTACAGCATTTCTATGCATAAAACTGTCAGGGTAAATAAACAGAAGCAGCCAGGTCTCTTGTAACTTCCTTGATGTAGGTAGGAGGGGGAGGAGATGGGGAATTTGAGAGATAGCCAATGTTTACCCAAAGCAAGCGGACTATAGTCCATATGATAGCTGGTCTCTGAGGTTCCGCGTCAACGAGGAACGCAAAGAGCGTCAGTCTATTGATCTCATCCGCAGGGACAGATAAGCTGTCGCCAGTCATGAAGTCATTTCATAGGTAACATGCTGGGAGTGAGCCTATTATGTTGCGTAATAAAACAAGACCTGGATGTGAGTGGGGGCAGGTGGTGAACTGTGGTAATAGTTCTATATTCACTCAGATATTTAAAGGTCTGGTGTCTGGTGAAAAAAAAGTCTGGTGATATTTTTTTTATTCCCGCATATTTATTGTCCATTAAAGGTCGAAACCAACAATGAATGTATCCTATTCACAACTACTGTGTGTGTATCCAAAGCCTGTTAACTTACAGGCCGGCCACACTGGCTGCTCGTGTAGTGCTGCTGCTGCTGCTCACTCGGGTGTGTGTTCTGTTTACATGGAGTTTGCCTTGACAATTATTAATACATTTGATGCCATGATTTTCCTTTTTCCCTGTTAAGCGAGCGAGAAAGCAGGAGGGGGAAAGAGGCTGGGAGGGAAAGAAAGAAAAAGAGAGTGCACAGGGAAAAAACTGCCCCTCACCTGTTGTGTGTATTCTCTTCATGTCTGTGACATATTTCTACAGATACAGACATTAAGGGCTCTATCTTACGATTGGCGCAAAGCGGCGCACAGCGCAAGTGTCATTGCTTGTTTCAGACCAACGCAGTTATCATTTTCACGCTCGGTGTGTAAATAGCAAATGTACCTGCACCCACCTGTGCAACCCTGTGCGTGTTGGGCTTAAAGTGAGGTGTAGTCAGGTGCAAGATGGCAGATTGCTATCTTGAGGTAGCAGAAAGCAACGGCGCCATAGACCAAAAAAAAGTCAAAGGCGCAGTCTGTTTCCTGCTTTTTAAAGAGCATATTATCAGACTTTTTTGATTTTCTGATTTGAGAGGCAGCTTTCCATTTTTGTCAAACATTTCCATGAACACGGTAATGTACCATAACAAATATTACTGTAGTTATAAATTCCAAGTGTGGGACATTTTTATTTTGATCCAGGGAAGGATCTGTTTAGTTGTCAGACTGTGAACGCCATCAGAACGTCACACCGTTGGCTTACCCTTACACACAGACGACACTCTGTTACTACCTCTGCTGGCAGATCAGAGGTGGAACGAAACTGTCCCCCCCCCCATTCCACCTCTGTAAATTTCACACAGGCAGAATAATAGTGCAATATTCCCGCTTTGAAAAGCCAGTGTGAAAGGGGCTTCTCTCTCTCTCGTTCTCTCTCTCTCTCTCTCTCTCTCTCTCTCTCTCTCTCTCTCTTTTCTCTTCACTTTTACCAAGTGCTTGCTCATGGGGGAAATGTTGGGTCTCTGTAAACAAGTTAATTAAAGAGTATGGTCTAGACATCCTCAAATTGGAAAATGTTATGAAATATCTTTTGTTGTGAGGACAAAAAGAACCTGCCCCTTTAGACAACACGTTGTATGTGTCTGAGATGGAGGTTGGGAAACACTTGGTTTAACTATTCTTCCACAAGAATAATAGCACATGCATCCATCAGCGTTACGAACAAGTGCCACCGCAGTATTTCTATGTTTACAGCAATCACACTGACTGCTTCACATGCCCAAATTATGCGCGACAATCAGTGGTATCCCTCAGCCTGGGATATCTTTTTAAAATGGAAGTTTGATACGTGAACACTATTTATTTGTTGAATTTTAGTTATGGTGAACTCGGCCTGCATCATGATTATGACAATTAATGTTTTATATAATGTTCAAGTAAAATTAAATGTGAGATGCATCATTATGTGTAAAATAATACCTCTCTTGTTTCATTTCTACAATCTGGCTTTAATTTACCACCTCTGTGTCACCAGTTTCCCTGGACTCCACAATGTTTCATATGCAGCTTCTTGTGGTGAAAATGAGTATTAAAAAAGCAAACACTTGAAAAATGAGCCTTACTTTCCTCTTGAAAAAAAAGGGTTCACTCTGTTTCACACACAAAAACATTTTTTTTAGAGCTTAGAAAATGAATAACCAGAAAAAAAAAATTCTCACTTGCCCTCAGGGCTTCCGTACATTTCACCTGGTGATCGCGTGACGTACCCTCCTACGAAGTGAGCCGCTGGAGTCAGAGGGATGAAGAGTTGAAGTTAAAGTGACAGTAAGTGGGCTTTGCTGTGAAATTATCCTACTGTTGTTATTAGGGCATAATACAGTTATCATGTGATAGCTTCACCGTGCCATTCTCCTTGATACGCAAGAGATGACAGCAGTTTTCTGGATGTAAACAGGAGATCTGCCACCTCCACGTTTGCGAATGTGTGCGTGTAGGACAGAGTCTGCAGTCTGTATCAGCAGTCAGCAGCACTATGGAGCAGCACACTGTAGACTACTGCATATTTCTGAAAAAGACAGTCACTGTGTGTGTCATATTTTCTATTATTAATTATGATATTTTATTCTACAGTGCAAAGAGGCCTCGTAAAAATAGGTTAGTTAAAGAGACACTGAAGGGGCTGCGTGAGGCAGCTGAAGGCAGTGGATCTCTGACCAGCTGGGTTTGAAAGAGCACAACAGGTAACGATATCCCATGTGCCAGTTGTTTACATTGCAAAGTTATTCATAGACAACAATTTATTAGTTAATTTACATAACAATATACATCTATACTCACTTAGGCTGGGTTTATTATTGACTAGGTGCAGGATGTGTTAATTATATTTGATAAAAGATTAATGCTGAATAATGATAGATCAATGCTTAATTGCTTGTTCACAGATGGAAAGCGAGAGAGTGATAGGTCAGATAAGGAAATGGAGATGAGCCAACAGAAAGTGTACAGGGAACAGCACAGCAAGAGACAGAGACAGAGGCTGGAGTGATAAAGGGAGACTTTGAGCCACAGGAAACAGCGAGACAGAGACAGAGGCTAGAGTGGTAGAGGGAGACATTGAGCCACGGGGAACAGCAAGGCAGGAGACAGAGTCAGGAGTGATTGAGCCACAGTCTACAGTAAGTGTACGGGGAAAAGAAGCTCAGGATAAGGAGACTGAAACCAGGGAGAGGCCATTCTCTAAATCTACTTGGACTTCAACACCCAACTGATCCTGCCCATGTCCTACAGTTCAATATAAAGTATGATGAGGCCTTTATCCACATGTGTGATAATATTGGATCCTGCCAACCAGTACTCTCCTTTCCTAAGAATGAAGAGGGGAGGTCATTTCAGTGTAATGTTTGGTGCTACGGGGTTGTTTTTATGGGGTGGGGCCAGGCCCCTTAGTACCAGTGAAGGGAAAGCTTAATGCTTCAGCTTACCAAGACATTTTGGACAATTCTATGCTTCCAACTTTGTGGGAACAGTTTGGGGAAGGCCCATTTTATGTTCCAGCATGACTGTGCCCCAGTGCACAAAGCAAGGTCCATAAAGGCATGGTTGGATGAGTTTGGTGTGGAACACACAGAGCCCTGACCTCAACCCCACCGAACACCTTTGGGATGAACTAGAGCAGAGCCAGGCCCTCTTGTCCAACATCAGTGTCTGACGTCACAAATGCTCTTCTGGATGAATGGGCAAAAATTCCCACAGAAACACTCCGAAATCTTGTAGAAAGCCTTCCTAGCTGCAAGGAGGGGGACCAACTCCATATTAATGCCTATGGATTTAGAATGGGATGTCATAAAAGCTCCTGTAGGTGTAATGTGTAGGTGGTCCAAGTAAATTTCACTCCACTTTTTTTTTCAGTGCATGAAACCATCTATTTGTAAGCAGTTTTGAAAGATTAACATCTTCAGTAGGACTTGGAGCAGAGAGCCAGAAAGTCATAAAGTATTGAGAAATGCACTAACACAATGCTGATTTTGGCTATTTCATGGAATTTGTTGACATAAGAGTTAAAAAGATGAAAAAAACATGTCACAACAGACATTTCTGAATTGATTGAAATACCATAATCACATGTATAATTAGCTTCAGTGTTTCCAGCTCAAGTATGTACATATTTTGCATAAATTCTACAGCTATGCAGAAAGTGCTATTGAATTTCTTGAAACATTATTTCTGCAGTACACAATGCACAAACACGACTCAAAGAATTAATCAACAGTAATTTAGAGGTTGTGTTAGTTTAGGTTTCTGTTCCACCATTCAGTTATTCTCCAAGATACAACAATGTTTTCTGAACTGTAAAAGAGGTCAGAAACCCCAGGGAGAGCTACAAACCGAGGGAAGAGCTACAGAGGAGGGGAAGAGCCACAGAAGAGGGAACTCTGCCTTGCTTCATTCCCTTTACTTACCACTCTCATTGGGCCAGTTTCCGTTGCGGTATTTATGGGGAGCATGAAAAAAATCCACTCTGGATTATATTTCAATTGAATTACAGTAAAGTAGAACCTTTAGTCCAAATGAAAGTTGGATGTGTAAGCCGTCAAGCAGCAGAAGGCAGGATTGAGTTTATGTAGTGCTTTCTAATAGAGGAAAATCTTTAAAAGTTTGCACCATTTCCTCTCCATCATCTGTATTTTTGAATCACAAAAGCCAGATGTCCTGCACAATCAGTCTGCAAGAGATAACACTGTCTGCTCTGTCTCCTGTCGAGTCAGTTGTTCCCTTCGGTTTCTCAGCACACAAAAGAGGATGACTGACAACGTCGGCCACGGAGAGACAAAAATCCATCTATGGATTTCAGAGTCCTGTTGCTTGGTCCCCTCTGTCCCCACTTCCACTCTCTTTCCCTGCCAAATCAATTCTTTGCAGGGACTTTATTGACTCAGGTAAATGGGGTTGTGATCCAGCAGTCAATGTCTGTGTCTGCACAGCGGATTGAGGGATGCAGACATACAGGGAGCAGGCAGCAATAATGCACCCCTCTTACTGGGGTCAGGGGACCATTGTGCGTGTCTGAATGTACTTATTCTATGCATACTCAGCGTGCATACACATGGATGCATGTCTCTGATAGTGCCTGTGCGTGTGTGTGTGTATACGGCATCTTTATATGAGCTGAAGAGGCCTGAGCCCTGGGGTGCTGAGGGGCAGACATCGATTATCAGGCGCTGTGGAGCCACTGGTCTGGCTCCACTGGTGAGAGGAAGGCTGGGCTGGTTTGCTGAGGATCTTGTAAGAGCTACAGAGAGAGAGACCGGTCAGGGGGGTTGAATGGTAATGAGGTCTGATAGGTGGGGGTCTTCCTGCTTCTTTAATGATTAGAAGAGGATGTGACACCCTCCCTGGAGTCACACAAGCCAAGAATCCACCTCGAGGCGCTTAACTGCTACTGTCCTCGTTACACCGATTGTTGTCACTGTGCTGATGTGCTGGAGCCTTGATAAAAGTCTTGATCACACCTGGAGAGACATTTGTCTCGCTCACATTATCCCAGTCATCACAGCTTTTGGCTCTTGACTGAGGCTCCAGAAAACTGTACAAGCCGGTGAGGGCCTCTGTCTTCTGCCTTTTTTAAAAGATCATCCATATTCTAATCCTTCATGGATTTAACTTTAACTTTAACAAAGTTACCAGCCCAGTCTTTCAAGCCTGCTCATGCAAGTTAATACATTATTTATTTATTTATATAATTGAGTATATCAAGTTTTAAAATTGTATTGCTAACATATCAAAGACAAAGCCTCAAAGGACTCACAGCCATGTACATATTTTACAAAAGAATTAGATTCTCTCCTACTAAAGTCCTTTTTCATAGAAGACATTTTGACATGCCACAGTAAAATCATAGGTGTACATCATAAAATGACTGATGGCTGCTTCAGTTTCAGGGTCCTGGGATTGCCACACACACGGGTCAGTTGAATAGTAAAGAGCCCTCGTTAATGTTATTGGTAACACCTGTGTTCTTGCTACTATGACGAGTAAAAAATGTCTGCTGTGAAAATGTCTTTTCCTAAAACAACTTATTAAAGTTCTAGTCTTATGTACCTGGGTCTCATGAAGGGAGCTTTAGTCCAGCTTATAATTCTTGCTTCCCTGTCTGAGCCTCTGTACTGTGCAGCAGTGCAGGTCACCCTGGACCCGTCCTGGTGCCATCCTACCTCCACCAGCCCTTTGATCAATAGCGGCACGACTGCCTTGTCTCTGCTCCCCTCATTCACTGCTCTTCAGATCAGCCTGCTCTCTAACCCCTGCATGACTGGAGCCTCATTAAAAATGCATCACATCCAAATTACATTGATCTCTTTTACTCTTTTCATTTACTTTCACTGAATCTCTGCCCCCTCCTCCCTTCGTCTGCTATTCTGCTGTGTCATGATGAGGAAGAGAAGATTAGATCTCTTACTGTACGTCAGTGAACAACTTCTCTTCTTGTCTCACGCTTTCTCTACCTCTTAGAATAATCCTCATGAAGATTTTTTTCCCCTCATGTGTCACAAAGGCTACAAGAAAGGATGCACTTGTTTTCATACAATCCACGAAACTTATTTGGGTGTTTATCTGCATTCTTGCTCAAACTGAAGTTTCTCCATCTGACTTGGGTGGCATTCCTCTGGGAGATAATAATGAGTATAGCTGAGGACTCACCTGGGGACTACAGGGCGAGTCTGTACAGGCCTCTCTCGTCAGGAGGACCAGCCTCACTGTGTGATGTGCTAATAGCCAGCCTGTCTGGCCTGCTCTCCCTGCTGCACGCATACAGTTTATTGTATTGTCTGCCTCACTTCTGCAGTCACTCCCTGGACACAGCAGCATTTCAAATGGCCGAACTTCCTGGCAAAATCAATTAATTACGATGAAATCACCTCAATCAAGCGATTTGTTTGTGAGGGCAAAGTAAATCTGCATCAATTTGTGAGTGAGTTCAACTCACTGACTTTAATACGCAAATTTGCACAATTAGTTTAGTGAGCTGTCCTCACAGTACTGACGTTTGAAGGACTACAGCCAGTTTGTTCACCAGATAGCAAATCATATTTTTGCAAAAACATGCAGATGAATTTTGCTGTGCCACTTTCAAGAAGTAGAATACACATTAGGCTACACATAAATCTGAGTTCAAACAGAAAAGTCCAAACCAGTCTTGAAATATAACTCCAATCTGGGTGATTTTCATGTTTTTACTTTGATCACAGGATTAGGTTTAAAAATATCTACTTCTAAATACTTTTAAACTTCAAACCTAACACGTCGTCACCCGCTCTTCGGTTCTTCAGTTTCTCACAAAGCGTTTGAAGGTTTCCTGAAAACAGATTTGATATTTTCTTTTGCCTCCAATGAGGTATTTAAATTAAACGGTTATCTTTATTTTTTCTAGAATAAGTAGCAAGTGTGATGACTGTCTTTAACATATATTTTCTCATTTGTTCTGTTACTATCTGCTGTCTGTATGAGAGGCTATTGGAAAAGGTCACTAACCTGGAGGAATACTACTGGAATACTGGCTTACCAGCCTCGAGGAAATATATTCTCATTGAATAAGATGTTTGAAAGCTGTTAGAAATAAACAACACACCATCCTAACAACCTGAGCTCTGCCCTAATCCCACCTTCATCCTCTGGGCTGCAGGTAAATTTGACCCAAGGTTATCATTCTGACAAACAATGTGGGGATTCCTCCTTTGTTTTTCAGTTTTAAGCAGCACTGATGACTCGAGCTTATGGAAAACCAGGACATTTTTCTTCTCACTCTTAACACCGTTTAAGAATCCAAATGCTCTGTAATCTGTGCTATGTGAAAATTCAGATTTTGGTCCTCATGCTAAACTTCAATATCAATAACATTTGCTGCCTTTCTCCTTTACTTGTGCAGCCATGTCTGAGTTTTGCGGAGAAGTATTGGCAGCCTGTGGAGAGTGAGAATGTATCTACAATTAAAAATCTACACATGGTGGGTATTTTTTTAGTCCATTCCAGTATTTTTAGACTCTATGCAACAATTTGGCTACTTTTCAGGCCAAAAAATAAATGAAGGATTCATATTTGTCCACCAGAATTTGTTCCTGGAAAATGCTTTGAACCAGCATTTAAATGGTAATTGGACTGCACTTTTCTACCCAAGTCAGGTCCTTGAGAACAATTTTGGGTTTACTGTCTTGCTCAAGGACACGGTGACATGGAGAAGCCAGGGATTGAACTGCCAACCATGCAATGGACAACATAATTTAACAGCTAAATGCACATTATATCATTTCTAGAGGTCACTCAATCAAAGCAAAACAACACACTTAAGTAGCATCGCAGTTTCTGTCTACATTGTTAAACAACCACCATTGTCAACATAAATCCATCTATTTGACTCAGAAATGTTCAGGGACTAGGTAATGTTTACAGTTTTATTTATGTTATGGTTAGTCTTGTTCGCCAACTTTCTTTCTTACCCTCTGATTCTCTCTCAGTTGTTATAAGCCTCATTCATACTGCCTTTCAAGGTGGGAAAAATGCACCGTTATTGCGCCTTGCCGTCTGTAAGAAAGTTACAGAGGCAGAATGGGGGGACAGTTTCGTTCCACCTCTGATCCGCCAGTGGAGGTAGTAACAGAGTCATAACAGAGGCGAGTTACACTTTTGGCCGAAAAAACAGTGTCTGCCCCTGGCAGTGAGAACCAGGCAGCCTCCATTGTTTACTGGCGGTGATTTAATGAGGAAAAGACAGCGCAACCCGGTCAGCCCTCCCTACCGAGTCTTCGGTGAACTTCCCCCGGGAAAACAGCAGCCCTGTCTGCAAATGAGACCCAGAAAGGGTCAGGTTTTTACTGATGGTGATTATGTGATGCATATAGAGTAAAAAAACGTATCTTTGTTGTTTTCCATGATGCATGGTGGGTCAGGAATACAATCGCAACACATTATAACAGCATCCATATGATTAGAAACAGTTTGCTGAGACATTTTTAGATTGACAGGTGGAAACAGTAAAAAAAGAACAAAAAACAAACAAAGATCTCAACGTTATAATGTGTACCACCACGCCTCTTTCAGCTCTGCAACGCTGGCATGCTGTATGTAATGACACACTGGAGCAGCTTTATGCTGGCACTGCTTGGTTCGGTGTGAATAAACAAAGGCGGTGTAGAGGCATCGCGGAATCTCTGTCTGAAAGGGGCTATAGTGACAGACAACATTATTACAGATTTCACTGGGTATGAACACTGTTGTAAACATTTGGGATAGTGTAAGTACACAACTTAACAAAATATAAAACAAAGGTTTTAGTTGTTTTCAAAACTTGTTGTATCTTTAAGAAAAAAAATGTAAATACAAAAGAAATGTTTTGGTGTCTGGTCAAAATTTTTCAGTGCGGGTGGCTTTGGGTTCCCTTGACTTGTTACGCCAGTATGACTGCTGGCTATGGCCCTGAAAAAAGTTGACAGATGACAGTGACAGACTCTAGCAGAATTTGGTTAAAAGACAGGCCTTGATCAACAAAGTTATTCATCTTTTATCGTGTTGCGCTGCCAAATACAGACCAAGAACATTGGTTGTTGTGAAAATAAGAATTTTACACTGATGGTTATGATATTAACATTGGAATAAAATGAAAAAACAAAAGTTGTTGGAAATATCATTGAGTTCTGTTTTACATTCATGTTAGAGTTTAAAAGGATATGCATTTTATCTATTTACGGTGCTTGAATGCTGAATGGAGGTGACAGTGCGAGAGTACGAGCTTCAGACAGGCAGTAAGTCCAGGTGAGTGTTGATGAGACGGTAAGGCAGAGAAGAGCAGAGGGGGCTGCAGGGAGCTATGGACTTTGAGCTCAGCAGAGGGAGCCCTTTCTTCTGTGTGTGTGTGTGTGTGTGTGTGTGTGTGCTTGTGCTTGTGTGTATGTGTCCATGCATGCAGTAGATGTGGCTATAGAAATCTATCCTACAGTTGAGTGTGTGTTCAGGAGAAGCAACATCTGTATGTGTTGCCTGTATGGGTAATACGTTTCTTCAGCAGCTTCATCCTCCTTTATAAGAATAAAATGAAGCTATAAAAGCCTCCTGCAGGCATCCAGAGTGGGTCATGTTTAGAAATGGAGGAATTAGAGGAGACACAGGACACTTTCAGGAGACACAGCTTTGGTCCCCTGTTCAAAAACCTCGACTGCAGTGATGGCTGAGAAAAAAAAAATCTCCCCAGACGCTACAAAGAAGGAACCTTTTGGCCAACCCTGCTCGTTATATGCAAAACATACACACTCATCACAAGTTTCTCACATGGCAAATACCAGTGGCCAGATGAATTAAAAAGAATGGACTCTCAATGTTTTCTGGCATTATTCTGTCTTCATAAAGATCATAAAGGTGGTTTTTGCTCCAGTATTGCTGCCTGGAGCTTTTCCAGAGTCAAGAAACCTGATCCACACCCACGCATTTCTGTGTCCGCCATGAAATGACCTGTTCCCAAGAGTTCAAGAAGAAAAGGTCTTGGCACATCACACTTAATATCACATGCTCCTGCTCTCACACACACTTATGCAGCGGCGGCAAACACCGGAGTAATCATGGAGTCACGCAGTAGTTCCTGTTATCAGAAGAATCAGCCCACGAACACCGACACACACACAAACCCACCTATTGCTCCCATCACTTTTAAACTGCCATTAAAAATTCTATTCATCCATACACTGTGGGAGGGGTCGCCTGGAGGTGATGAGGGGAATGAGTTTCTATGGCGACAGTAATGAGCAAATGAGGTCGAGTGCAAGGACCCAGGGCTGCGATACGCTTTGTGCCTCCCTTTGTCCCCGTAACAGTGAAAATTAAGGGACGCAGGAACAACAGTATTGAGTACACATGACCTAATGAGCGTCCAGCGTTAGCCAGACTTTCGGGAGGAGGAGGGGAGAGGATCAGGGGAATGTGGGTGGGATGTGGCAGAGAGAGGTGCACAGTGGAAGTGGTGGGATTATAGGCATTATGTCATGATCGAGTTTGTTTTAACTACTCATAACATTTTTGTTTCATGTGTCCTAGAAGAATAATTTTATGGTTGATAAACAAATAAAAAATGAAGTTTTTCTTTGTTTCTTCTCCCAAACTCTGTCCATATTTCCACTCAAACATTTCTTCCCCCTCTTTATTGTCATTTCTTCTCCTCCTCTCCTCTCCTCTCCTCTCTCTGTCTCTCCGCTGACTGCCCTGAGTCGAAGTGACAGCAGCTCTCATTAAATACAAAACACCGGTCACATGCAGAATTGACCCCGCAAGTGTTCTGGCTCACCCTGTCCGTCCACCAGGCTTCACTCCCATCAGCCCCCCTGGAGGGAGACGACTGACGCCCCAGAGGTGTCAGGTATGGAGAGGGGAGGAGGATTGAACATATTTTTAATCAGTGGATTTAATGGATTTTGATGTGGACTGCCCATTATCACCAGTTTACTGCAATCAAACTAGGGGCTTTTTTTCATGATGTGAACTTTACCAGACTGAATAGTTATCTGGAAATGTGACCTTTTTAAGTTAATTTCCTTTAAAATCTCATTTGACTGAATAAACTATATGGGTGATCTCTGAAACACAAGTGTCACCTAGTCCAGATGGAGGGAATAACAGACAACACAATGCAAAGAGGCAGAAAGTTCAGATTTGGTAGGAGGCTGGGGATGGTTGGGTTGTTTATTCATAGGATTTTCACCCAGGTGACCGGAGTTTGAGTCTAGTGGTAACTGTTTTGAGGATGTAGTTATTTTAAGCAAAATCATGATCTTTTCCTAAACCTAGCCTATAGTTTTGGTGCTATTATTTTGAAAATGTAACCAGACATAGCGTGATTGTTATTGATAACTTGACCATAGAGGAGTCCATGTAATTTTCACAGATAGGCATGGCTAGTCAAGACACTTTGGACCAGCAAGTCTATTACATGGTTTGGTGTGATACCAGGTTGCATATTATAATGGATTCATAATACTTTATGACTACACACATAATGCTTTCTGATGTCCTATATCACCAGTCAGAAAACATTATGGATGTGACTTGTGATGAACTATAAGTGAGGTTAGAGGTTGATTGATGGGGCTTATAATGCATTATGACTACCTATATACACCATAACACAGCTCAACAATTAACTGTGGTTAGGCCTCATAGTGTGCTGTAATAGTACATGCAGTCCCATAAGTTCTCATTGTATGTGTTAAGTGAAGTTTAGTACATATTGATGAATCTATAATAATGCATGCTTCATCATAATGTTTCATTGTTGGTGATAAGTATTGAATTTAATGCATGTATAAGATATTATACGACTATACAATGATAACTTAATTTCATAAGCATCCATAGGACACTTTAGCATTATGCATTATGTGTTTATGAGTGTAGTCATGAAGTGTTATCAATACTTTATAATACACTATGTCCCCATAACTGACCATAGAGTTGGTCTTCATACTGTATAAAATGTTATAAGAGCTACCTGAAAATCTTTCTGGTTTACGTGATAATCTCGGACAGTGACACAAGTTTAGAGGCTCTGTACTTCTACACAGCCAGCCCATTAAAGGTATGCCTTGTGTCTGCCTGCCTGCCTGCCTGCCTGCCTGCCTGCCTGTCTGTCTGCATGCATGTCTATCTGCCTGTATGTGGACGGACGAGGCCCAGCTGCTGTGTTATTGCACTTGGCTGCCTCTAACAACTTAATGGGATGTTTGATCTGCACGTCAGACTTCCTGCACCGCCAATGCTCGACATTAAGCACTTTGATATTTAGACTTCCTCTACTCACTACTCAAAACTCAAAACAAACACACACGTATCCACACACATAAATACACAAACACAAAGTTGACCTCATATCACCTGCAGCACACATTACTAATTTCATTTTCTCCACAATGAGCACAGAGGACCAAGCCAAAACACACACAGTGGTCGTCAGCTCTTACTTACGGGACAAATATTTTCAGAGTTTCTCCTTAAAGTGTGTAAAATAGTTGTGAGTGGGAAAGAGGCTCACTCCAAGACCATCAGTCATCTTGATTGTCATCACTTACAGGCCATGAGGATGACCTACTCTCCGCTCAGCAGTATCACTTACACCCAGTGATGATGTCTAGCAGCCATCCATGACTGCTCTCTATCTCGGAGACACATGATGATAAAAGACGTCTTCTAATTCTCATGAAGCGATGACCTTTTGGACGAATCCAGTCTGTTTGAATGTTTTGTGTAAAGGCTGTAAATGTTTCCATGTCACTCACTGAGTAAGCACAAAACAGCCACTATTTACCTGTAACTCTGTTAGAATGTTGACCTGTTTCTTTTAAAAATGGCTAAAATTGTTTGCATAAATAGAGGGAGCAGCAACACAATACACCACACAGAGTGGTGTCTTGACAGATGAAAAAGGTAAAGACGGTGGGAAATGGATCGTGAACATTAAATTATTTGATTAATACCACGGTGTAACAGCGGGTTCCCATTAATGGTGTACGGTCATGTCAGAAGACCAAAAATTGCTGCATGGAGCTGGCACCTAGTCTTTACTTAGCATTTTCAGGCTAAATTGAGGCTGACAACTTTGACAACCTAAACTACTTAAGTTAGTTTTCTTTACTATAATATTAATGTTTATTTGCCAGCATTTGCAAGTCAGTTTATTGTTTTTATCAAAACCCACAAGTTGCAATGACACCATCCATTCAAAGAAGAGTGTGTGAGTCACACTGGTTTCAATAAGGTCAACAAAATAGGATATAATATCAACACATGAAATATCAAAAACTCACAAAAACTTTTTTATTATTTTATAACTCATGTTGATTGGACAAACTGGCTTATGAGATTACAATAACATTTAACGCACCTTTTTTTCAAATCGTCCTTTGTGCAAGCAGCTTATTACGACCCATATTTGCATTTATTGTTTGGCCGCAACCTCGAGTGGCCATAGAAATTATGGTTGAACACAGTACTTTCACCCAGGAGACTGCTATTTGTATCCCGTGTGAAACCAAAAGTCAACATTGACTGATTTTTAACTTACGTACATAAGTTAACTCACGTCATGTACATAACTTATGTACATAAATGAAGTTACGTAATTAACATACTTGTTTTAACTATGATCTTTTACTCAACCTAACCAAGTAGTATTGTTGCCTAACCTAAACTTACTACTATTTAATAAGGTTAACCACATGGTTGTCCGGTATGCCTCTCACTGGTACTCCAACGTTAATACAATATACTGGGAGTCACTGGTAAACAACCAATTCTGTCGTTTAGGAATGAAGATGTGTTCTTTTGTTCATTGTGAGAGGGTCAGCTAATGGTTACAATTGAGTGAAGAACACACTCAACAGATTTAGCATTGTGCTCCCATAACACAGTTAACACTGACAGTTCGGTTAGAGATTCGGGTGTGTTATGCTAGTAGCAGCTTGTATAGCCACAAACCAGATAAAGCGGGAGCTACAGAGGTCTGGTAAACTTCACTTCTCTTTAATATCAAACTTTTTTTTATTTTCGAACTTGTAGTAGTCAGCACCAATTGATACTGACTCAAGTAACATTACTTGAGGGCATTTATCAGACTTCATGCAGCTCCCTCTGGAGCCACAACCTGTTTCACATCTGCAGTAGTACACATCTGCAGTAGTACTCCCCAACACCTGTAAACCAATTTTGAGGTGTAAAAGCTTCCTGAGGAGTTCCCTTTAATCACCAGGTCAGAATTTGATCAATGATTTATGAATAAAGTTGTTGATTCATTGAGTGTTTAAAGTCAACAGTGAGTCCAGTTCTTGTCTTCTTCTCTACTTGACTTTCCATCGACAATCACCCAAAAACATAGCTTTTTCCAAAACACTGTTTAGTGTTTTTAGATAAATCTTAGAAAGCTTTTATAAATTGGAACTCTCAAAGTGGTTGTAGTCCCTGTATCTTAATATTAAGCCTGTCCTAGTCTGGAACATAATTGCTTTGTATACACACACTTCATTATTTGCATGAAGTTGGTCGTTTATCATCAATTCTTGTGTGAAAATTTTAGTTCTTACAAATAGTAGGTAGGGACAGATAATCTCTTATCTGGTCCACCATGCTGGATGTTTGCAGCAGTATTTATCTGTTTATGTTCACTATCTGTCTGAAGTGAGTAAACTTAATACCCTCCATGAAATGCATCCAAATATTAGTATATAGTAATCTAGTAATAGTATTTATATCCATCCAAGAACTGGATTCAATACTTACACTTTAACCTACAATACTCCATTGATGTTATTATGTGCTACTGAAGAAATAATTGTTATTCTGTTTGCTGCAAAAGGCATATGGGTCATTCCGTGCCAACTCACGAGTGCCTCCCAGGTCATGTCGTGGATTTTCTTCAGAAACTTCATGTTGAAACTATTTTCCCACTATTCGTGGGACCTTGTAAAATCCTACAGCTGTACTCTATACTTTTTAAGTCATGATTTTTTAAAGTTTGGCCATTTCAAGTTGTAAGTTGCAAATTTCCAGAACCCAATGAAAAACTGACTCAATAGCTATCAGACAGATAAAAACCTTTAAGTCAATGCTGTACAAATATACATTGATGAAATAAAACCACTGAATGTGACATTACAGCCAGTGAAACATGTTTGTTTTTTTTCAAATCAGCACATTCTTGACCAGCAGCATCATTAACAACAAAAACAACATGAAAACAAGACTCATTTCCTCAGCGAGTCCCCCAGTTTAGGGCTACCAGGCTACCAGGCTTTTTCCAAAGTGAGCCCCTCTGCTTCCTCTAAGATAGACGACACGCACGCTGCCGCCTGATTGGTTTAAATGTTGTCTCACACTGCTGCGTCTCTGTCTAGTTACAGCCATGATGGACGGTTCCCGTTTACTGTCGCATGTGTTATGGCCGGACTCTGCAAGACTTGATGCATGGATACAGTCTGTACAAGTGTGTGTGTGTGTGTGTAGATGTCGCTGAAGGATGCAAGTCCCCTCTTGGCAATTTCTTTAAAAAAAATTAAAAGATCACATTTGAAGTAATATTATGGTAAAAGAAGCTTTTCTATTCTATTTTTGTTTTATCAAAATGACCAGAAACCAGACCAGTTCCCCTCTTAGATAGTGGAGAAATGTAGTGCCCTGTTAGCAATATTGACGTGTGTGTGTGTGTGTGTGTGTGTGTGTGTGTGTGTGTGTGTGTGTGTGTGTGTGTGTGTGTGTGTTATCAGAGATCGTGCAGAATATCATGCACACGTATGTAAACAAAAGAAGCAGAGGATTAAAATTTGAAAAGGAAGACAAATATTGGCAGACGCTGCATATGTTTGAGTGAACACGAAGCAAGTGTCAAAAAAAGGTTCATCCTTGTATGTGTGTGTGAGACAGTATACTGAGAGGGAGAAACAGTGAAAGAGAGGTCCTGCTGCTCAGGCTCTGTGGACACATTCCCTCTGCCCTCATTAGATGGTTAACCAGTGTCTAGTCAGGCACACAAAACACCAAGCCCTACAACTGACCGTCTGTCTCATCTCTAGAGACAGCAAACAAACCTCCCCGCAGCATCGATCCAGCACTTAAAGAGAACACCTGCTGCAGCTCAAAGCAATCCAAAAAGACAGGCCAGAGGAATGGAAGGGCTGGGTTGTTGAGAAAACAAGCAAGAGAGGGACTTTTCAATTGATTCGCTACATATAACAGCATCTGACATGCATGTCGGTAGCTGCTTGCTAATTACAGCCAGAATCTACACTAGGAGGTTGTTGTGTCACAGGGTTCCAAGAACAATCTGCTGATTGTTGTGTGAGAAGATTGGTCAGACAAGGGCCAGCCACTTTCCCCCCAATTATCCCCATTTAGTGGTTCTGCTTCAAGCTGCCTGGACAGGGAAGAGGGGAAAAAAGAAGGAAGCCAAGGAAAAATTACAGACATCAAAAGCGACAAGAAAGAGACGGACAGGAGAACGGCGTTCATCGGCCAGCAAGCCATTTTGTCAACACGGACCTGTGGAAACTTGAACATGCTCACAGGCGTGAGGTTTCTACTTTGAAGCAGCAGTTATTTTAAGAGTGAAGTGAGCGATGGTCCTTGGCCTAATGAGCTCAGCTACCTCCCCCCACCTACCTACCCTGTTAGCAGGGGCAAGAGAAGGGCGGAAGGGGGGAGTCAAAATGGGACGATTATGAATTGAGTTAATGAGCCTGGGTTGAGGTGGGGGTGGATGGGTTAGGGGCAGCCTGAGAATTCACCCTTTCCCCCCTCTGTCCTCTGTTTCCTTCCTCCACCCTTCCTCTCTTCCTTCCTTCTCCAGCAGGTGTTTTCACAATGTGCTGATTCCCAGTGATGGATTCCTGTTGTTTAATGTAGAAAGTGTCAGACTGTCCAGACGTGATTGTTAAGTGATGTACTTGATGCTTCTCTCATATTCCTCACAGCTTCGTGGCTGTTTGTTCCTGATCTCTGACCTATTTCAGAGAAGCGCATAGAGAATCAATATGATGATTTAAAGGAGCAGTGTGTAGGATTAGGGGGATCTATTGGCAGAAATGGAATATAATATTCATAATTTTGTTCTCATTTTTTATTATCACCTGAAATTAAGAATTGTTGTGTTTTTGTTACCTTTGAATATGTATTTGATATCTACAGTCAGAGCAGGTCTTCTTCCACAGAGTCTGCCATTTTTCTACAGAGGCCCAGAATGGACAAACCAAACACACACTCTACATTTGGCAGTGAAGCATTTTTTCTGTTTAGTGACAGGCACAGGTTCTCCGACCCACTTGAAAGGGGAGCAAGGAGGCGTATTCAGTTGGTTGCAATCTGCAACCTCACCGTTAAATGTCACTAATAGCACACAGTGGTCCTGTAATCAAGACATGTGTGAGATAATGTGTAAATAAAAATTGCATTCTACTTATCACTTAATAATAGTACTGCAGCTAGTACTGTTGCACACACTTTTCTGTGATGCATTATTATGGATCTCACTAGTTTTCTGTTGGTGTACTCCACCTCCGATTTCTTTCCTTTGTTTGGTTGTGTTTTCTACACTTTTAGTGTTTTTAGAAATAACCGTTAAACACTTCCGACCACAGCTAGGGACTTCCCTAACAATCTAATTGCAATTCAACCAACGACTTACTTATAGGGAAGTTCAGCCTGTCATTATCCCCTAAAAACCTAACCTCTAATTAATAGGCTGAATCACATCAGTAATCTAACGTGTTGCAGTTTCTTGAAGATGTTTCACCTCTCATACAAGAGGCTTCTTCAGTTCTAACTAACCGGAGGGGGGTTGCAGGCTATGAAACTTTGAATCACATCCAATTGCCTACGATACAGCACTTAGAATTACCATGACCTGGATGACTGATCCAAACAGTAATCCAAAACCAAATCACAATCGAACACCAAGAATCATCCCCCACAAATGCAAAAAGCAAATCACAGCCCAGTAAAACTCATTTGTATGTACAAGCACATGATCTCAGCAACATCAAATCATCACATGATATCGTCAATATTAATTCATCAACCAGATTAAGCTTTAGCAATTTCTGTAAATTTAAACAACTTTGAAGTTTTGAAGTTAGTTAACTATTGTCAGCCTATCACAGGGAGTCAAAGATCTCCTTACCCGAGAAGACTAGCCAGAAGATGTCAAAAAGAAGAACCAAGGCAGGAGGCAACGTAACCATCTTCAAACATATATCTTTTTTTGTATCATAGCAAACAGTGAAACTCAAAGAATAGAAAAACATACAATCAGATGTCAACACAGTGTCAGTTAGGTGTAAGACCACAGCCCATATATAGTTTGAATATGTTACAATACTGTATCTGAAAGTCAAACCACTCTATGCAGCAGTTGCATCCAGAATGATAGGACCCCTTAGGCCCCCAGGCTTGCTGTAGTGCGAGAGTGCAGTGCAGTCAGAAACCAGTTCATGATTTTCCATCTGACTTCAGAAGATTACATTTTATTGACTGTCCAGATTTAATGGTTTAATGGGAGGTTTGGTTGGTGTGGTGAGACATAATTTAAATGGATACCATTTCATCCCCCTGCATTGTGTTGTCCGGTGGACTACCAACAGTTGAACTCTGAGAGTACGGGTACAACAAAGCTGTCAAGGCTTTCGTCATATGGAAACAAAAGACGCAAGCCAACCTGAAGCAGAGTAGGGTGGGTCTTGCAAGAAAAACCGTTTGGCGTTTGGTAGGAGACTCACTGTCAACCTCCTTTCTGTGCTACCTATTGGAATAAGTCATAGCTCAGTACTGTTACTAATTTAGGATGTCTGTACCTTACAATGTTCAACCTTTAGGACACATTGTACCATTGAGTTTGTACTTCACTGGCAAAGTGGAAGCTAGTAAGCTAGGCTAAATAGCTGCCAATTGGAAAGTAGAAGCTAGCTCCATTTAGAATGTGCAGCTTTGATAACGTTTGCATTTATTTCCCCTAGATGTTACTTTTCGTTCACACTGGTGAAACTAGAGCTAGCTAGGGTGTAACGTCATGACTTAGGCTCTTTATATCAACGCTTGCTGCATCAGCGGCCCAAAAGAGGTCTCTAGCTAGAAGTTGCTGTCCTTCTTTCACCAGTCCAGTTGCAGTGATAGCAAATAACCAGACAACATGTTGTCCTACAGCTTGAGCACTCTGTACTATACATGGATTAAAACCACAACATGCTGTATTACGGTACATACAGAGAAAGATAAAGTTATAGAACTTACTTTTTTTTTTTTTTTCTTTGTAAAGACAATTTTAACCCAATAGGTACGCAAACACATAAGATATTTATAATATTTGTTGTGGCATATTCTAATTGTGACTTTAAAACATCACCATCATCCACTAACTGAGTCAAAGTCAGACTTGGTTCAGAGAGTGGAACTAGCCCTGCACGTGAGTTCTACTTACCCACCCCCTCCTCTGTCCAACCATCCACCCATGCTGGTGTGAGAATGGAGAGGTGAGCCAGTGGACACAGTGAACCCTTTGGCCGAGCCGAGCCAGGATGGAGGACGGTGGAAGGACAGAGAGACGGGTGGTAGGGAGGGGAGGCGAGTTGTGTTTGTGTTTTCGGCCTAGCCTACTTAGACTGATTTCAGCCCCAGCAGCAACCCGTCAGCGCTCCTGCGCTCCACCAACTGAGTTCGCCTCAACACCCCGACTTGATCAGTCAACCATGTGACTCAGGCCTGGAGCCAAGAGGACTAGAGACAGACAGACGAGAGGGGAGAGAGAGAGGAGAGAGACAGACAGAGAGAGGCTTGATTTCATAAGCCGCAAGATTATTCACATTTATCAATTTCATTTACAGTCTAAGATGCCAAATCTGGTGGCTGGAGATTTGTATCAAACCACTTATCTGCACGATATATCAAGCATCCTCAAAGGCACCCAGAGTCCACTGGAGTGACATAGGGTCAGGGCAATGAACAAAAAGCTCTCTTTCTGCATTTGCCCTCTTTAAACCAGACTGGACTTTTCCATCACAGATGATAGCAGACTGCTAATGTTCAACTCCGTATCAAAAGGAAGCCATTTCCCACACTGAGGCCTGTCTCTTTCCCACAGACGACTCCAAACGCAGATAGCTGTGCTCTGTCTCGATGTGTTCAGTATGACCCATGCTGCCAAGTTTATCATCAGCGCATTCTGACACATCTCTCCACAGGCCCCCCATTCATTCACTTTTTCATTCTCCTTCACCCCAAAAATGTGTATTGTTTGCTGCAAAGACAGAAAAAAGAGGACTCAAACAAGAGAGCTTTTTGTGTTACATTGAGGCGCCAGCTTCAGTAAACAAAGCTCGATAATAAGAGCTCAGTTACAGTGTTTTTTATTCCCTCACATGGTGCGTTGTTTGACATTACATAAACAGGAGCATTGTCCAAGATGTGTTCACCTCTCTCTGAAGGATGTTTGATGTTTTCATGCACCTCAGCAGCGACTTCAGAGAGACTTCACATGAGAGACAGACAGGCTGGACAGAGCAGGAGTGGCCTGGTGACATTTCACTGGCGACAGCAGCAACACACTGTGACCTTTCAGCTCCGTGTCCTGCATTGAGGCGACGTACACTGCTGGGCCAGCACTGATAGCAGAGATAGGACTGTGTGGTGTGTGTGTGTGTGTGTGTGTGTGTGTGTGTGTGTGTGTGTGTAGGACATTAAAAAGCAAACAGTGATGTCTCCCTGCCTGTCTGTCTCCATGGCTGCAGTGATCCACAGCCAGTGTCATCAGGGTTGGCAGTCAAAGTGGTTAATGTGTTCGCACCATTTTTTTTTTTTTAAACTGACACTGACACATGTTTCTCTTCGCTAAACCTGGATTTTAGAGCAAATGTCTTACCTGAAAGGTCACAGCATCGCATCCTGTTAAAGGGCAATTCAGCAAGGCTTTTTAAAATACAGCGTATCCCTTTAACATATTTCTAAACAGTTTAGCAAAGGACTTGAGTTGTGATATCTTGAAAAAAAAAAAATTTACAAAAGGAACTGTAAAATGCAAAGAAAAGAGTCCTTTTATATATATATATATATATATATATATATATATATGTGTGTGTGTGTGTGTGTGTGTGTGTGTGTGTGTGTGTATATATATATATATATATATATATATATATATATATATATATATATATATTCCGAAGACCATTAAATGGTTAAGTAAGGAATGTGATTAAGTTAAGCAGGCAGTGCTTTAACTGGGCCAGTACTCACCAGCATGCAGTCCGGCACTTCTATATTTTGATCTGTGGCTTACCACCACTTCCTACAAGCTGCCGGCACTCCTTTCTGCCCTCTCCATATCGCTCCAGTTAGCCAATTGGGCACCAGCAGGTAAATAGGGGACTACCGGCACTTGTTTTTTTCCACTTCAAGCAGGTATCTGCCACCAACTTATAATTCAACAGCCTTTAACAGAAAGCTGACTGCCATTTTATATGGGGTAGGGTGTTAGAAACAGACATCGGTCTATTAAAGTGGCTCCATGATGTCCTGTCAGCTCTTTAGCACCGAGGTGCCATGAGAAGCCTGCTTTTGTATGTAGGTGTTGGCAATGCAATGGTGATATTCAGGAGGATTTCTCCTTACACTCTGTGTTTCAAGTCTTTTTACTCCCAGTGGGATTTTGCTGCCAGAGAGAACTAATTTCATTTTAATTTCTTCAGAAGGTATTTTATCATTTGATATGACAGCTGGTGTTTCCATCTGGCAAACAACAGCCTTCAAACTTTGTTAAACTCAGAGAAGAGACAAAAAAGTCAACAGTCTTTTCTTTCTCCTTATCTGTCTTGATATTATGCCATTGATGAGCATTATGTTTTATCTGTGAGGGAAAAGTTCAATGGGGGCTTTGTGCATTTGTCCGACCAAAGTTCATTGCTGTGCCATTAGCCAATAGGCAGAGCCTCAGTAAACAGTGCAGATTAGAAATATGCATTTATATCAGATTTAAAACAACAATAATGGCAAGGACCATTTTGAACTTATGAATCCAGCCTTTATGTGCTGATTAGTGTATCAGTCTGTTTAATGTCTCATGACTCTTAATCTCTCTCTCACTTAATGCTCACTCTGTCTCTGTCTTTGTTCACTACAGCCAAACTAGTCATTCTCATTTTAATGCTAACTGAAATCATAGTTTGTTTTTCCTTTCTGTAATATAATACACGCTGTGTTTGGAAATTAGAATGTACTCGCTTTAATACAAAGTGAACAGTTGATTACCAGAAATGAGACTGACAATACATTTCTAAGTACAAGCTAAATTCCCAAACCATGTGTTACCATACCATCTGAATAACACGAAGAAGGATTTTGTTACTTACAGGTGAATTCTAGTTTCACCCAACTTTTTTCATATTTTGGTCAGTATTTATCTTGGTAATTACAATATAATTATATTTTACTGTTTTACTTTTTTACTTAAAAATAACATTCTCAATTGCAGTGTGGCATTAGTATTTTTACTTAAAGGGTAACTCCACCAATTTCACACATTAAAATGTATTTACAGGTCTTGGGGAGTACTGCATATGTGAAAAAAGTAGCATAAAACCTTTTGTGACTCCAGAGGAAGCTGATAAATTGCTTCAATTCAGTTATTTTACTCAGTGACTTGTTGCAATGTGGGTGAAGTAGGGACTGTATTTTGAAAAGCAGTCCACCGGTCTGCATTGCACTGCTTTCACACAGTTGGAGTCATTATGGACAGTTTACAAACTAACAATCAAAACTGAACCAGCGGAACAATATATCATTTTTTTTATTTCACACATTCTTCTTCCTTTTCAAAGCCTGGCACCTAGTCTACATTAACCACAACACAACTTAGCCACTGAGTCAACAGAGACAATTTATAAGATTACATGCAGCTTCCTCTGGAGCCACAAAAGGCTTTATACTACTTTTTTAACATGACCTGTAAATATACATGTAATGTTTAAAATTGGTGGAGTTACCCTTTAAGTTCAAGGACGTTATAATTATACCTGGACACAGCCATGGAGGCGTAGTCCCATTCATTTCTATGAAACCTGCTTAGTGATGCATGAAGCCAAATGACTCAACTGTCTTCCACATAGCATCGCATTGTGGGGCCCATAGAGCGTGCGCACTGGAGACATTCGCAGACCGAGCCAACTAACTTCCGGTTTAGCGCCTGGCTAATTTGAATGGCGATAAAATAATTTAATCATGCGGCTCTTCTAGACTTTGCAAATTTTATTGGACCGAATGGCTCAAATTCTGACAATGAAACGAGTCATTTCATGAGGGTTGTGACGCTTAAAAAAATGTATCCACTGTTTTACCGTTTCACAATGTTAACTTATTATGTTATGGGGAAAAGTCTTTGTGGGCCCCAGTGTATCACTCGACGATGTATTAACACGGTTTGGCCACCACGAAAACTGGCTTCAAAGCCTGGCGCTCGTCCTGGGGGCCTGTTTAAGTTATGGATCTGAATACTTTATCCACCACTGGTCACTGAGCACCTTAGGAGAGACTTGCTATCTAGACATTTATAGTTGAGTTTAATATTTGCAAATGTAATTATGTGATCAAAACTTAGCACAAGAAGCTGTCTGATCATCTGACTTAACATGTTTTTTTTGCCCTGTTCATATACTAAGCACAATGTTATTATCCCTGATGGAAACTGTGGCCCAAATTAACAGAATAAGACAAGAAATGACACGATAAGGGTGATTTCCTTTACAGAACTATATGAGGACTACTGAAATAAGATGACTGATTGCTTTAACATAAGCTTTCCCATGCACCCTGCTCTATATCATCAAGTAGATCAAATAGATTCTTAGAAAAGACAAACTGTGAACAGACACTACTTTGTTTTATGGTTTCAGTATAGCAGGCAAGGAGATGGCCAAGATACATGTGTGGATAATTGAATAGAGCCTTGTGAGCAGAACTTGAGTTTAAAGAGCTTAGGGCTTTCTGTTTCTTACCCTCAATCATTGTGCAGAGGTCTTCACTTCAGTAGTTCCCACAAGCAAACATAAGTTAATGTGCTGTTGAGCAAAATCAGCTCTCTCAGCAAATCTGACAGGAAATTCCCAACGAAACCACCAAATCCCTCATTTGACTTGAGGGAGGAGAGGAAGGAAACTGCTCCAGTGCCAAAACCGACAATTAACTGATGTTTTTTTTGTTTTTTTTTTCTTATTTTATTTTTTTTACCTGTACTGCCACATAAACAAGCTGTCAAACAAAATCAAAGGGATAAGTCATACAATTGGTTAAGAGCCATGCAATACTTCCTCATTCTGGCTATCATCATCAGAGCCAGAATCCTATCCTTAAGTATTTTCTCACACCTCTCAAAGGTTTTTCTAGATCTGGTTCATGCAGACCTATCAGCCCTTCCTCTCACACATTTATTTCTGTCTTTATTTTCTTTGATTAAAATAAATGCTTCTCCAGGGTGAGACACAGAGGAAGTTGGAAAAGAAATATTCAACTCCCTGCTCGAGATGTGATGTTGATATATGCCGGACAGGGTTCCACAAAAGGTTATTGTGTGGCTTAATTGCGTCCAGTGGATTGTGACGGTGGTGGGGAGTGAGGTAAGGGTGCTGCCCGTACACAGATTGGGCCAAGCCTTGCCCTTATGCTGCAACGGTTCCACAGCTGTCATCGCCTTATTGTCCCACCAATTACCCATAATTACTCCTGGCAGCAACAGCGCCATTCAGAGATGATTCGTGCCTGTTTGATCGTGGAGGATGAGGATGTTACAGTCTTGTCTGGAAAGCAACAGAGAGGAAGAACGTGCAAATAATCTGTTTTAAAGGTCAGAGATCTAGTAAGCTTTTATAAAACTTCAAGACTAACATGACAAGCTTTCTCTACTGCATTTGTGGTGCCTTTGGGGAAAAAAGGCAACATACAGTGCAGAAACATATCCAGTCCATACTGGGCTATGTACTGTACCTTGTCCATGTGCCTCATTCAAGACCTTTGCTGTCCTGCATTACAGAGGACAGAAACATTAAAATCCAAATCTACTTCACATAGTACAACAAATTATGAGCGTGAACGCAAGCATTTTTTTCATCATGGAATACTACCAGTAAGCAATTTGAGGGGGAATGTTAGCAAAATGATCAAAATACCTCCCCTTTGTTAACATCCCTCTCCATTACCACCGAGATCACTAATAGCGGCCTGCTGTCCAGGTCCAGACCCAGACGCCATCCTATCAAGGCTCGAACCTACAACTGATAAATAATTCAGAGCTATTACATTCTGACTGAGCATTTATATTTTAACCCGCACAGCTTTTCTAGCCTTAATGGCACTGGCAGCCCAGGAAGCTCAGACCAATTGCATGCATTAGTTACTCACGTGACACTACTTAACCAATCAAATCTTTGTATTGGCTTAAACATTGTGATTCGAGTAAAACGCACACAGACCAGAAACAGCAGTCAGAGAAAATAGATGGTGAAAACATAGCTTTAAATCAAGAATGGACTCTTACATGTTTATTCTTACCACGGCAAGTTCAAAATCAGTATGACCCATATTTGAGACAGTGGCGCTTGTAGAACTTGTAAGAACTTTTTCTCCTCTGAATCCTGCTGTTCTCATTGTCGTCTTGGATCACTGAGACACAATGACTCGAATGACTTGTCGGTGTTCATTTGAACTTGACCAAGCAAAAATGACTAGGGACTTGGTTGAGACTTGGAACAAATGACTTGAGTCATATGTTTGATCGATGATTGTATGATTTTGGAAGGCAGACATTTTTTCACTGTTCTCCTGCATTTTATAAGCCAAATGATGAATATATATTTGAGAAAATAATCAGCAGATAAACTGATAACCATAGGCCTATAAAGCATGTGTAATGCCTCCAGTCCTGCAACCCTGTCTCCAGTTCCCTGCTTTGGTTCAGGACGGGTGGTCTCTGGTGCCACACCCCAGCTACCAGACAGGGGTCCAGAGTTCGAGCAGTGTCACCAGCCTCCGGAGGGCTTTCGTCTCCACCGCCGGCCTCTTTCCCAGCCTCCCAAGGGCTTTTGCCGCTGGCCTTCTGCCCGGCCTCAAGAGGAGTTTCATCTTCAATGCCGGCCTCCTGCCTGGCTTTCCAGGGACTTTCATCTTCGCTGCTGTCCTCCTGCCCAGCCTACCGAGGACCTAAAAAACATGTTTAATAGCGCAGGAGGATTTTCTGCAACCTGACAGACAAAAACTTACTAATGGCCTATATATAAAGTTTTAATAAATAATCTATTGACCCTGATTATAGTGATTTCTATTTCTATTTCTATATTATAGATTATATTATAGGTTATCCTACTGTTTTTTTGTCTATCTTCTACTGAGTGTTACCCTGTAAGATATATCATGATTATTTAATAATGTAGAGAACTACTTTGAAACCAAATTTTCAGGGTCTTTAAAACCAATAATTACAGCTTGTAAATGCTTTATAAATGGTACCAGAAGTGATACCATATTATATATTATGGAAAGCATTAAGTGATAAGATTTTCATTTTACTTCCTGTTTCAGATTATTCCTGTGCCAACATGTCACTACATAGATGTGTGATCTTATAACCCAGCTCTATGTCCTGCAGTGCTATGTTAGTGCAGTGTAGCCGTGTTGATAAATTTGCATACAACTAACATTGTGCTCCACCTTACATCCCCTAAATCATCCACTGTGAAGCCTATTATATGATACAGAGTATACTGCAGAAGTTGTGAATCCTATGTGTCTGTCTGCTACTGGTTATTCAAACCACGGTTTAATCATTACAGAGAGCCCAGACATGTTCCCATGCTGCAACTGATTTCACTGTCATTTTTCATCCATGAGCAGCTGGACGAACTTTACAGCCACAGCTCCTTCACTTAATCATATTTTATTGCTCCTCTGACCCTCGCTGCTGAGAGGAGATGGCAGAACATGGTGGGCCGGGGCCTTAAACTATTAATTATAAACCAGCCTGCTCTGTCTGTTTACCAGACAGCCACTTCCTCACAACGCTGGAACAGTGGCAGTGGGCCCTACAGAATATATAGGGGGTGGACAACATAATAATACTTAACTCCTGGCGTTGGGGGACACGGCAGACGCCACTTCAGTTCCTGCAGTTCTCAGTGGATGCCTCAGTTCCCCCTGGGCCAGCCGATGCCTCATCTCTTCATGGGTTGGCCGATGCCCCTCCAAATCCTGGGTTCCTACCCCTGGCTCCCTGATGGTGGCCCTGCCTTCTGCCTCTGCTGCCAGCCTCCCAAGGGCTTCTGCTCTTTGCCCCTGCCGTCTGATGGCCCTTCAGGCCTACTCTGCCCTTCTCCCCTGCCTCCAGGTCACCCCCAGACCTGCTCTGTCCCTCTCCACTGCCTCCTGGTCACCCCCTGGACCTGCTTTGCCCTTTGCCCCTTCCTCCTAGTCACCTTCCGGACTTGCTACACCGTTTGCCCCTGCCTCCTGGTCTCCCTAAGATTTGACTTTTTGTGACTAAATTGGGATGGGGCACTGGAGGACAGCAAAGAACAGGCACTCAGCCGTGGGCGTGGGTCCCACCGATCTCCCTCCCTCTTGTTCAGTGGACTACCAGGGCCACAAAAATCTCTGTCAGTATAACTGACACGGTATTATTTCTTTACTGTATGTTCAGTGGCTTTCTGGTGTCTGCTGCAAGATGGCGGACAGGAAGGACTTCCGGTTCAAGCGAGGAGAAAGGAAACGACAAATAGGAGAAACGAGCAGTACCTGAAGTATGTAAAAGAATAATGTAATACTAGCACAAGTTTTCATCAAGTCAGCAAAGTAAAACAGTAAGGTAAATTATACAGCAATATTTAATCAATGTAAGCTAGCATTTGCTTACAGCCACCGTAAACTTATATAAGCTATAAGTCATACCAGACCAAGTAAGGCTGTTACAGTAAAATGTCTAAATGTTTTGCTCATAAAATTCAGTTTTTTCAGACTGTGTCATTTCTTCAACTATGTAGTCTTCCTTTTAATACCTGTTTCAGTGTTCATGTTATTTTGTCTCTACCCCCTGTAATTCCCATAAGTACAGACACATTGCCAATTTGACATATTTCACACACGGAGCTCAGAAAACGGTGGCGCACTGAACAAGGAAGTTCTATTCAAGTGACAAGTGAATATGATTTTGTGGTGTCACTGTATTAACTTTTACACCTTTCCTGTGCCAGCGTCAATAGTCGAGGCCTCCAAACCACACTGCACTCACTTCCAGGACGCACACTGTGAAGTCACAACACTTTTTGAAGGCTTTAATAAGAAGACAGACCTTCACGATTATTATGCGAGGCAAGACCAAGGTCAGCTGGAGACCTGCCACTGAGCTGATGCCGGCCGAGCCAACACCTCTGCCATGCTGGGTGGAGACTATGATAACTTTCTGAGAACAGCCAACATTTTTAACTCCACATGTAAGAAATTAAACACTCAGAGCTGTGAGTTTTGAGTTGATGTAACATGTCCTGGAAAGCCTCCTTGTTGCAGTGACCCAGGGAATATCCTCACATATTATTAACTTGTGCTGCAGTCTCTCCACGGTATATCAAATTTGAGTGATTGTAGGTTTTATAAAGTGGACGCAGATCTGTAACTTCTAAATGGACCGAAACATGGCTCTCCAACTCTTGGATCGAATCAGAAAAGACACAGCTGAAGTGATGTCTGCTCCAAGCCATATCTATTATCTTTTAACCAGGAGTACTGAGCTCTACTCTGCTCCCACAGTCAGTCTGAAGAGACTTTTTATGATGCTAACATTAGTCAAAGCAGCCATTTTCCAGCCCCCCTTCAGTTTGGTCCTTGGACGGATTAGGAAACTCTGGATCAAGCAGCATGGGAACATATAAACCAGCCAGAGGTGCCAGTAAAATCATCCCCCTGACTTTACACACATAACATAGGTGGACCCATGCTCACGCAGTCAGACACAAATACTCACAACAGCATTCTTCTGCCCCACGTCCCCCTGCGCTGTCCTCACCTGCAGCAATAACTTTGTCACGTCATAAAAAAACAGTCACCGAAATGAAAACCATTTCCACATCCACCTCTGCCAGAGGTAGCATACGAGGAAACACCTCACTGGTGTTTCATTCAGACGCCGTTCACAAGAAGAACCCAGCTTTCACCATGTTTCTTGCACTTGGCTCTGGGGCCCATACAGTTCAGCAAAACAGCATAACAGCTTCTTTGTACATGCCGCATGTATTTCAGGCCTTATGGAGCTTTTACACAATGCAACTTTTATTTTCATGCGCATTATGCACGTTGGAAAATGTTTGCAGGGTTTCGCAGGGGCACGCTGGCCTCTCGGCCGTGGAGACACACTGTGGAGACGAGGGTCTGCGCCTGACACAAGTCACACTCAATCTGGGTTGAGGGAAAGCATGCGGTGGCTGCAGGCACTCTGCAGCGTTTCCAGCCCTGCCCAAGCTTTCCATTCATTTATTTTACGCTTCCCCCTCTCCCCTGTTCTCACAGAGCTCAAGGGTGGCCACGAGGTTAAAGGAGCATTTGCTTACCATAAATACAGAACCTCCCGTGTTTGTTAGAATGCATTATCTCATCATCATCGCATTACTTACAGTAGATCTAATAGAAATTGCGTCTGCTTGATTAATACGATTTTGATGGTCTGCTACTCTGCCAGCTCAAAATGACATTATTAAAGTGGTAGCTGTGCAGGCCAAGACTTAATTCAAAAAGCTGAGGCTGCTTTTACGCCTGTAATAATGAGATTTATATCCCCGCCGCTACCTATTCCTTTTTTTTATTTTCTTAAATTTTTTCCACCTCAATTTCCAGTTACATCCTTAAACGGTGAAAGAGCTCAAATTAAGCAGCCACAGTGGCAATCTGGTTCCTATTTTGGGACGTAAAAGATTGAAAATGAAAAAGAAAAAGAACAGAGGGAGCGAGCTGCTGCCTGGCACCACCAACATGCTAACCATTTCCATGTGTCTGTGTTTCTTGCTAAATCCCCCACCCCGCCTTCCCTTTTTTTCCGGCCGTGTCCCGCTGCTTCTTCCCTCGCTAAACAGACTATAAAGAGCAAGCATGGCAGTGGGAGGGACCCAGCAAGGTGCAAGCATTTCAGGCAGCCAACCACGGTCTTCCTTTCAGGGCCTGGCTGATTTCTGACTCCCCTGATTGGCTGCGCCGCGCACACAGATGTTCCTTCTTTAATGATTTTTGTAACCATTAAGTTAATAGTTGTTTACGGCAGTGAAATGCAGGAATGTGGGGGAAGTAGAGGAAGGGGAGCGGGCTGATGGATAAGGAAGTAGGGAACTTTTGAGAAGGGGGAGGGGTGTGTGATCATGGGATAAATATGAGGAGGGGGCTGGCAGACTTTGGGCCAACTGCGGTGGAGACTGTGGTTTGACATTACAAGGGGGATGGAGACAGGGGCTTCACACATACTCTGTCATGTATAGACACACAAGCACACTTACAGACAGCCACATGATTGCATTGATATCCTTTGTGGACCATCAAAGTCATGAAGACAAAGATCCAAATAGAAAGGCACTTACATATTGTAGAGTAGGGCTGTATGTCTGCCCTTCTCAGACAGTTTGGAATTTTGATCATTGACAACGATCCGCAGCAAAACAACACAGATAAATGTGAAATGATATCATAAATCCAACTTGATATGAGTTGATTCAGTGCTGGCATTTAAAGATATAATATGTAACATCTCTGCCTTAAAATGTCTAACAACGACTAGACCTTTCTTCTATATTATGTTGAGTTGTGTGCTTACATTGCCTTAGTCACGTTGATAGATTTTGATCCGCATTGGTGGTTGTTTAACAAGACAACAACTCCCATGATCCCTTGCTACTTACTTCTTTTGTTCTGTATTGGTTTGTTTTTGATTGACAGACACCGAGCCCAGTCCAGGAGGAGTTTAATGGAGGTAGTGCTAGCTGCTAATGCTAGCATTACTCACCTCTTGTTCGCTCTTGTTCATATCTTTACCATCACTGCCAACTTATCTTCTTACCACTGTTAAGTAAGTTACTCACATATCTCATCTCCGGTACTTAGCATGTGTAGTGAAAAAATAAAAAAGTTTAATGAACTGTTTAGAGTTTGAAGAGTTTGACTATCATGAGCTAGCTTAGCTTCAGTGACAGTCCCATCCTCAGTGAAGCTGCGAGGTTAACAAACCTTTAACGAAACAAGGTGATTCCTGAACATAGCCTAGCCTTGTCAGTAGTTAACATTAGCAAGCCAGCTAAGAAGATATTTCGCGCCAATAAGACAGCTTTGACGTACCAGAGGGAGCATCCTGTTTTATCAAAAGCCAAGCTAACCGCCACACCTTTAGCCTCTGTGCTAAGCTAATAGCTAATGGACCAGCACACATTTGAATGGGAAAACACAGATACACACACAATACGCATTCCATGCCACAATAAAAAAAAGAAAGAAAGACTTTTATTTGAGACTGGAGAATATTAATGGTTACTGGAGCACACTGTAGGGAAAACAGACGATCACTAAGCTGCTATAATCTCTCTGTGTCTATGCATGTTTGTGTGTGTATGCTTTCATATAATAGCACAAATGTTATACATTACACATTCATTTCCCTCATGCGATATAAACTTTCCCTCAGACTTCTGCTGCCATCCAACTTCCTCCTCCAGTATTTTTCCCTCTTGTGTCCCAGTAGACATCTAAATTCAATCATGCATTTGTCCATATACTGCAGGAGCCTTCAACATCTCAACACATGAGTCAGCATCCAAATACAGTGGTTACTGTCTGTATTCCCACTCAGAATTTAGGGAGGGGGGTATACCAGAGCTTCACAGGTTTGTTTATATTGGCGTGACACACCATGACGCATGTGATGTATCTTCTGCTGTGCAGAGGATTGTGGGTCAGAATAGCCAGAAAAGCATGCTTTTTTGCATATTGCTAAAATTCAACTGGATGTAGTAGGATCATCCTGGTATTTTTGGCATACTGCATTTCACATACTTCACATTGAGACTAAATCTAAATCTTTTTCTGGCATACTAAATAGTATGGTAGTATGGGTATTGGAAAACATGGCCAGTCTGTGGCCAGGTACAACCCCAGTGAAGGCGTGGTGTGCTAGGTCAGAATGAGTCCCAGGTGTCCCACAGAGGATGGGGAAGGGTGGTTCCGGCGGGGGCAGTTGAGACTGTGGCGATCGCTAACGATGCTAACACAAACCTTCTGTCACAGCCATATAAAATGCTGCCCCTTATTAAGAGGGGAAAATGACGGATGGGTTTCCTATAGGGTCCCTTGAGGGGCTCTGTGGAGTGTGATGTGGAGTGATGTGGGGGTGTGGAGCAGGACTGCCCATATACCTCTACTGTATGTATCTTTCAGTCTGTCTGATGGTCCTCTGTCTTGGGGAAGACTTGAAATCTACCATGAATGATGTGCAGAGACAAACCACAGGCACATATTTGATGTGTTTGTTTGCTGCTTTGGTAGTGTTTGCTTTGGATTCAGCTTCCATTGAAGCGGCCTCTGTGAGTACAGCCCATATTCATTACATGTGACAGAGTTATACTAGGCTTGCAGAAGTGAGCTCAGATTAGCTGCAAACCTCCAGTTTGGACTGGGATAGTCACATGCAACAATGTAATTAGGCTTTTAATATACCAATCCAAAACTATACATGACTTTTACCGTCTAATATTGAAAGCAAAGCCAATAGCACTGAGTGCAACGCAAATGATTTCACTGTGGCTGCAACTAATAAATTGATCAGTTTAGTCCTTAAAATGTCGAAAAAAAGAGAGAATGAAAGAAAAAACGAAAGAAAGAAAGAAAGAATTGAAATGAAAAAATGTTTTGCTTCATATATGACCAAAACACATCATTTATTAAAATTGCTATCTATTAATCAACTAATTGTTTCTGCACTAGCTGACACTTGCACTTAAAGCCGCTCTAACTGCAAAACCAACAAAAGTTAGCAGCTAGCTATTGAACGTATATTGAAGTATTGAGCTGGAAATAAGCCTGGTATTTTTTGCAGGAGTTGGAAGGGACGAAAACATAGGTAAAAGAAAAAATTGGACATTCATCACATGGCCAGAAATGCAACTACAACTGAATGCTAATGTTACTCTATGTCTGCTGGCTAAACCACGGATTAACCACCAGGCCAATTGGGCCGGTGCCCTAGGGCTTCCGACCTCTAAGGGGCCTCCAAAACCCCACCAACTGTGGTCTCATCCTGTCTCTGTGCCTAGGGGCCTCTGTATTCTTAATCCGTGCCAGGGCTAAACCATTAGCAAAATTAACTTTTTAAGGTGATGATATGTAATTATTCTGCTTACAGCTTGCTACACTGCCACCTAAAGGCCAAAAAAGTAAATTAAAGAAGGTTTAAGATCATGCTAAGAGAGGTTGGGAGGAATCTATTTCGACCATTTCAGCAAAGCAAACGTGCAGGGAAATTCTTTAATAAATATGCATCCGTCCACTGTAGCTCCCTGTATTGATTATTTATTTTTTGTCTTGATCCCAGAGTGAGTTTCTCCCTTGCCTCCTGACCTGAGAAAAGTTAAGAAGCAACCACATTCTTAACCACAATGTTACAATATAAAATTCCTCTCAACAATTCCACACTCTCCCGGCTCTACCTGTATGTATTGGCCCAATACCTCAGATTTAATGCTACACTTCACCTACTAGTCTCACCTCCTAAACAGCTGAGTGCTACAGCTGCTGCCTAATCCCCCCCCCGGTTAAACCTGTTTCTATCAGCAGGCCGGCCGCGTCCATCAACAGGAAATTAACCCCAGCTTCCCTGTAATGTGAAACAGCATTGGGCTCCATAACAGCAATTCTCATTCACAAGTCTTACAGAAACACACACACATGCGCACGTAGTTAAAAATATGCCCTGACGCCTGGGACTGGGGTGAGGATGAAGTCATCAACACACATGCAAGAGTTTGGATACACACACATTCCTGCACACAGAATTTCACCCACACACACAGGCAATATTCCCAGCACTAACTGGCTGTGGAGGCTGTGTTATGGCTTCATTGTGGGCAGACGTACAGCTGGGAATGTGGGACGTGGAGGCTAAAATACCTGGCAAGGCCGAAAGTCTGGGAAAGGAATGTTGCATTGACAGGAAGGTATGGATAGGAAACTCCAGGTATTTGTGTGTAGTGAAAACAGAGGCCACTGTTGTCAACCATCATTATCATTTATGGGCTAAAGGTAAGCATGTACTTTCATTCATTTGTAATGAGATAAGGCGGAAAACCAAGGGGTTTAAAGAGATCGATATGCAGATTTGAATTAATCAAGAAAAATGAGACTACCTCTCCACCGGGCCTGTCACAAAACGATCGCTGATCGCGGCTGTTCTGGACAATGCTTTGTGTTTCCACCAGCTGCACTACGCACGTTTCAGCAGTGTCCCAAAAGCTTCCCAGAAGCGGCTCTCTGCTCTGCTCTGCCGAGCAGAGTGGAGAATATGCGCTGAGTTTCAAAGTAAAACAAGATAAGAAATAAAAAAAAATAGATAAATAACTATGTATGATTTCACTATGTAGCCTACTCACCCACAGTAGAAGCACAAAAAGGAAGGAGAAATGGATGGAACACAAGAGCGGCACACACACCAGGTAACAAAGACAACTGCTGGTGAAAAGTCAGAGGATCATCAATGTCGATGTCTGTAGGACATTTTGTCACCATCTAGTATAGGATGACTATGATCCTTAATGTATGTCTGTTGAGGACCTTGAATGTCTGTACCAAATTTCATGGCAATCCATTCAATTGTTTTTGATGCATTTCACTTAAAACCAAAATGTCAACCTGATGGTGCCATCCAAGGGATAGTTAACAGAGTAATTAAGATTCATCCTCAGAGGATCTTGAATATCTGTACCAAATTTCATAGCAATCTATATTTCAGATATTTCAGTCTGAACCAATTGGCAGAGCAATATGGCAAACCCCAGACCAGAGGCTACTATTAGGCAGACCATGGTCCAGGTCTAGACACAAATGCAGTCCTATCCAGACCTGGACCTATAACTAATAAATTATTGAGAATTAAAACATTTTGATGGAGTATTTCTATATAAACTGGTACCGGTACTGGTTTAGCGGCCTCTGGAAACCCACAGACCAATTGCATGCATTGTAAATCATCTCACGCAACGCTACTCAGCCAATCAAATCTGTGCATTCGGACACGCAGGGCGACACAAAAGCCGGTCAAAGGAATACACGAGTCAGAGAAGAGGTTGTTCAAATTGCATGCTCTAGAAAGAGAGAAGTGGAAAATGAAAACAGAGTTTCTAATCAAGAGGGGACTCTTATTGTTCATTCTTCCCACATGCTGTTTAAAACCAGTATGTCTCATAGGAGACATGGGAGAGTGGGATATGAGAGGGAAAAATAGCCTGTTCAGTTGTTAAGATGTGAAATGGATTAAAAAAATAAAAGGGAAGAAGAAGAAGAAGAAGAAGAAAGGGGGAAACTCATGGTACACTTTTTATAAACTCTTTCATAAACCCCCCAAACATCCAAAACATTCCCAGTCCACACAGTATCCCCAAACCCACATCTAGTTAAGCATGGACTAACGTATTGGCCAGTCCTCTTTCCCCATAACATTGAATTCCTCAGGATCATTAGGTAACCATTACTTCATTGTGGTTTTGAAATTCTTAAAACATTGACCCTCATCCTGTTAAACCAAATTAGAGCTAAAATAAATATATACATGTATGGAGCTGCAGTGTTTTTAATGCCAGAGAGCAGACTGGGTCTATTAGTTGTCGATTTAAAGCTCTGTGCACTTTAAATAAAGGAGCGGAGAAGGAGAAGACGTTGCTGATTTATTAACACAACAAGGAAACTGCTAATGGGATCGGCACTATTTGTTTTGGCTAATTAGAAGGGAGCAAAGTCCTCTTAATTGACAACTATGATAATGCTGAGAAATCTCTTTCACTGAGCACTGGAACAGAGTAGATGAACTGTGGGCTTCAGCCAACAGTGGCAGCAGTTTCTTGGCTCAAAGTCTGATGTGCCACAGCTTCTGGTCAGAGTGGTCAGTTCAGCTCCATACAATCCTTTATACACCTTCATACACTTCTATTGTCTTTGGACAATATGGGCACAGTCCAAACAAAATGATACTTTTACCAGACATTTAAAATAGTTGGTTTGGTATAGTCTTTTCTTTGAGTTTATTATTGATCACAGCACTGTTATGCACAGTATTATGTGTTGTTATGTGCATGGCCCTAGGGATGTCAAAGTCATTAAGACGCTTGACAAATATCATATGGATGCACAGTAAAGTGAAATTTTGTATGGACATTCATGGTCCTCAGAGGATGAATCTTAGTCACCTGAGTGATCCATTGAAGGCAGACAGCAGGTCAAACTTTTTGTCTTTTAAAACATCTCAACACCAACTAAATGGACTGGCACAAAATTTGGTATAGATGTTCATGGTTCCCAGATGATGTATCCACCCTGCTGGTGGCACTAGATGAAGGGTGCCAACAGCAGTGTGGATGTTTTTGAAAATGAGTGAAAAATCTCCACTTTTGGGCAGATTGCCATGAAATCTGGTACACACGTTTGTGTTCCCCACATGATGAAATGTAATGACCTTGATGAGCCTCTGACTTTTCATCTAGCACCATCATCAGGCCAAAATATCAATCTGACCAATACTTTGGCCTGTGACCCATAGCTTAAACTGTATTTTGTTGAGCTAAGATGCCAAAGGTAGTGAGCATTCCCCTCTAATCATTTAACATCATCATTGTCAAGCATTTGATTTTATTCAAACAACTACTGTGTGGAAATACAGCCTCACAGAACCACTAGGATGGTTTTAGATGTTTTGTCTTGTCTTTACGTTTCAGGAAATCATGTGTCAAGCTTATAAACTCACATAAACATAGAGAAGCCTCTCCATATGCTAAGTTGCATCCTTTATTTACAGTGGCATGGTCTTCTGTGGCTCTAGAGGACCTTAGAGAAAATGATATCAGTGATGCCATCAGGGTTATTCTGGGCTGAGGGACTATACATGTTTAACAGAAAGCCTGTAGGTTGAAAAATGTGGCCATTTACCAGGTACAGAAGGTATAAATAAAGAGTTTGCATTACGGGTGGCACAGGGTTTAAAGGTTTTGCATATTGGGTAATTGATTTGTCTATTGAAAGTCTCAATACTTTATGGAGGTTCAATACTAAACTGCTGGAATACCCATTAATGATGCTTCATTAGGACAGGGTTGTATCCAGGCTGAAGAACATCTTCACATTTACCCCAAATGATACCTAGCAGTGGGGGACAAAATCAATTATTAAGCGCATCGCGACTCTATTTTGAAAGATTATGTCTTGATGCAGGGAAGTAAATAGTCAGAGATTTGAAACCCAGTAAATCTACAGGCAAATAACTGTATCCTTCTTCTATTATAAAATATAGAGTTCCTTAAATCTTCTATTCAGTACTGGAAGATGAAGATATAATTTCCCATCATTTCTGTACCACAGTTTTCCCAAGATGATTCACCACTTTAAGTGTTCCTTGAAAATGTCAACTTGAGTTCTCCACAGCTCCTCTTATACAAACCACCAAGCAGCAAGTCCAAGTGGGAGTTAAAGCCGTATGCTTACCATTGATCTAACAGCTAAAGATCATTTGGTGAAAAAACAAATTCTGGCCTCCTGGTTAACAGAGGGATGTTTTGCATTAAAAGGAGACTTTAAGTGAACCAATAGGCCTCTGTGTGTGCGTGTGTGTGTGTAAAAGAAAGGGGATGAGCCCTATTTGGAAGCCCAGGGGAGAATAAGGGGTAGTGGGGGTAATTTTCATACCTGCCCAATTGGTAATGGTGGACGGATTTGAAGGGGCCCCTTATAATAAATGAGGCGATTAGATATTCTGCTTACCTGCTATAATGTACTAGAAGGAGAGGGAGGGGGGAGAGAGAGAGAAAGAGAGTTTGTGAGCATTGGTTTTCTGAAGAACAGAAAAAAAACATGAATGTACAGAAATAATAGACATTTTTATGGCTGCAAAAGTGCTTAAGACCAGTTGAAAAATCTGTACACCATGCAGAAAATATGATTTAACACACAAAAGCTTTGGGCTGAGTCCTGTGTCAGTTTGGTAATTGTTCTAATGGACCACTGACCACCATAGCATTTATGTGGAAAACATCCATGGAGTAAATCATATTTTCTACATAAGTCACAAAGTGAAAACCTTTCAGTTTGTCCTATGTATCAATTTATTTTAGTTCTAAACCTGTTGCGTGACAAAAAGTCTAGCAGGGCTGGGCAATATATACAATATATATCTGTATCGTGATATGACACTATATATCATCTTAGATTTTGGATATTGTGCTATGGCATAAGTGTTGTCTTTTCCTGGTTTTAAAGGCTGCAGTAAAGTTTTCCAAAACTAAACTTATTTAGCTTTGGAAAGACTAAATGAGGATAAAACTCTAGAAAAAATTTTAAATTTACAAACGTAGACTCAATTCTTGCAAATTACGCATTTCACGCCTTAAATGTTCCTCCTGAATATTTTTTAATCTGCTATCAGTAAAAGAAAGAATACAAGTTCTAAGTTGTGTGATTAAGGGTCTTTGGCTTTTTCAATAAGTGAGATGAGACAGTCATGTTTTTGTTTAATTTTCTTATGATACTTTCTAATCATTTGACAAGGGCCCCTTGTCATTTCCAGACAAACAGGAAGACAGAGACAGAGAGCCACTGAGAAAAAAAAGGAAGTTCAGGAGGGAGGCAGCAAAGGAAAAGAAGGGTTGGAGAGCTGAAGGGTGAAAATTGCAGGAGCAGAATTATGGAAGATTACCGTGCTGGAGCAGGAGCACGGTGTGGGGGAGCCAGACAGAGTTAGCTTTCATCTGGTCGCACAAGACAAAGGAGCTGCCAGTGACGGGCCCCGGTCCCCCTACAGCCATACTGGATGGTAGATGGGGTGTTAGGGAATGCAGCGTGTCTGGGTGGGGAGGTGGACTGCACAGGAGGGTTACCACAAAAAATGGACGGAATTTTAAAAAGCTGAGACTTACAACAAAATATATATATTAAGTTTGTTCCAGAGTTAAATGTTTTTCTAACATCTTGTGCTCATGTCATTAAACAGAGCAAGAGAAGGTGGATATTTCTGTCATTTTAAGATAAATGACATGTATAAACACAAAATGTCAGTGTTGGCTACTCACGCACACACACACATACATACACACACACACACACACACACACACACACACACACACACAGACATAATGATGGAGTTGGAGAGGAGGTCTCCAGATGAGTGTTTGTAGTCTAACAGAAGCCTCTCTTTCTCGTGGCGGAGGGGAGGCAGACAGTCTAATTACACCTCTGCACCACACCACGCTACTGTCTCACTGTAGGGTTAGCACAGATGAAGGGCTTCTTTGTGTGTGTGTGTGTGTGAGAGTGTGTGTGTGTGTGTGTGTGTGTGTGTGTGTGTGTGTAGGTGTGTAGAGAATGATCCATCCATTTTTCTTCCACTTATCCGGGGTCGGGTGCGGAGGCAGCAGGCTTAGAAGGGTATTCCAGACATCCTTCTCCTCAGCAACGCTTTCCAGCTCTTCCTGGGGATCCCAGGCCAGATGAGATATATAATCCCTCCAGCAGTTCTGGGTCTGCCCCAGGATCTCCTCCCAGTTGGTTGTGCCCGGTAAACCTCCAAGGGGAGGTGCCCAGGAGGCATCCTAACCAGATGTCCGAACCACCTCAGCTGGCTCCAAACCACCTGTCCATCTCATGCTCCATTTTCGCATCCCCGAGATACTTAAACTCCTTTGCTTGGGGCAGCAGCTCACCACCAGACCGGAAGGGGCAATCCACCACTTTCTGGCAGAGAACCATGGCCTCAGACTTAGAGGTGCTGACCCTCATCCCGACCGCTTCACATTGGCTACAAACCGCTAGCACAGAAGTCCAAAATCAAAGCATCGCTCGGGTTCAGATCAGGGAGGCCATTCCTCCCAGTCATCCCCCTCCAGTTTTCTCCATCGTTGCCCATGTGAGCATTGAGTCCCCAGATGGCACCCTCTCCAGGACACAACCCAAGGACTCCAAGAAGGCTGGATATTCCGAGCTGCCGTTTGCCGTAAGCACAGACGACAATCAGAGCCTTCCCGCCAGTGACTTTCAGTCGCACAGAGTCAATCCGTTCGTTCTTCGGGGAGAACTCCAACACTGCGCCACTCAGCCGGGGGCTTGTGAGTATCCCCACACCCGCCTGGCGCCACTCACCCTTGGCAACTCCAGAAAAGGAGAGAGTCCTGCCCCTCTCCAGGACTTTGGTTCCAGAACTGGTACTGTGCGTGGAGGTGAGCCCAACTATATCTAATTGGCATGTCTCGACCTCCTGCACCAGCTCCCGCTCCTTCCCCGCCAGAGAGGTGACATTCCACGTACCAAGGGATAGTCTGCAAAGGGGCAGCTCCATGCTGTTTCTTCGGGCTGATCCCGACCGGGCCCCATGGTCTAAGGCCCGGCCACTAGATGCTCACCGACAGGCTCCCCTCCCTGGCCTGGCTCCGGGAGGGGGTCCCAGTGTCCCCATACTGGGCAAAGCACCCTTTCCCTTATGTTGCCGATTCATGAGGTCTTTGAATCGCTCTTTGTCTGGTCCCTCCCCTGCCTTGGGAGACTCTACCAGGAGCTATTGCTCCCGACAACATAGCTCCCAGGATCACAGGGACACACAAACCTCACCACCATGTTAAGTTGACGATTCTTTGGGGGGGGGTGGAGTTAGATAAGTCAGTTAGATAAGATCATCTGTGGCGATTAAATGAACCATGGTTTTTGTACTGGTTTTGTGTGTGTTTATTTGCTTTTTATATGTGCCAAGTATGCATATGACTGTTGTGTGTGTGTGTGTGTGTGTGTGTGTGTGTGTGTGTGTGTGTGTGTGTGTGTGTGTGTGTGTGGCACTTCTCAGATTCCACCTCCTTCGTTCCAAGTGTAAACTGAAAGCAATATGTGTTTGCTTTTGTATGTGGCAGAGTGTGTGCCTATGTGGAGGGTTTACATGCATGTTTATATATCAGTCACCAGCCTATCAGATACTGAGAAAGAGAGACTTTGACTTTTAACCTCCTCTATTAAAACATGTCTACCAGGTACCTTTTACAGCACTAGACACTATACATTCCCCCCTACAACCACCCACACACACACAGATTAAAAATCTTTCCATTACAGAAACTTTTCATAAACAGACAGAGAGAGAGAGACAGAGAGAGAGAGAGAGACTGCCACTGTCATCCGTCTATGTCATCTGCTTAGCCATATCTAATGACCACTAGCAGCCATCTGGACTACCTCAACATATAGACCTTTACTCCCATTACACCAGCCTTGCTGTTTAAACACACGCACACATTCTCCTCTCTCCTTCTGTCCCAAAAAATGTAAATCTTTTTACATAACTGTTCATCTCTGTATACATACATTTACATACTAAACACACAGATGCACATACTCATACCCACAGGTGTGTATACTGTATACACCCACTTGAAAATGTACAGTTACAGTGTTGTATAAAGACGTTTCATTTGCACTAGCTACCTTAAATTAAAATAAAGCAAAAGCAGTTAATAATGCTAGATAATGAAGTACCAAATTTTAGCACCGCAAAACCTGGTAGACCAAATTTCGATAATTTCGCTTAAAGAAAGACATATGTGATAAAGACATCAATTTTGACTACAAGTGTGAGAGGAAAAATGTTAATGGCAATGAAAATACATACGCCCATATAGAAACTATGGAGACAGCACACCAAAAACACTCTGTCAACATCAGTGGATGCTCGTCTGTGCACACGCACAGTTCACGTTTGCTGGCGCATACAGACAGTCCATCGAGTATGTGAGCATGTAATGTGGACATTCACAGCCACACGGATGTGGAATGTATAATATGGCTTAGTGCACATCTTGAATTAATCCTGTTATTAATTCTGTTTTTGTATTACTTACTATGTGATACACATTTGTTTGACAGGAACAATCTCATAGCATTTGTGGGTTTAAGCCTGGTTCTGGTGTGATTCTGGATACCAAAACTACAATGTGAAACTCTAATAAACAGTTGTGAAATCGTATTTACTGCTCAAAAGAAAAAAATGACTTTAAAATAACGACACACAATGTAGTTATCTACCAGAGTTATCTTGGCAGGACACACCCCTTCATAAAGCCCCCCTCCCTCAGGCCCATTCCCCAGTGTGCTGTGATGGCTCTCTGTCTTGGGAGAGCTTAGAGCTGTCTCTCAGGTATCCCTCAGCGAAGACTTTAATCTCAGCCAGAAACTAGAGCCATTCACAGCACTAATGGGCCATAATGGCTGACAAAAACACACGGAACAACCTGCAGGGGCTCTGTGGCTTTTCACAATCTGCTAATTCCACCGTCTCAGCCTTGCTCGCCCTGGACCCATTCACCCTCTGTCTCTCTTTATCTCTCTGTCTTCCTTCTTTTCCTTTTCTCCCCCTTTCCTTCTGCTTTGTAATATACTCAGTCTCTTTCATTCCTCTGATCTTATTATCTGTCAGCATCAGTTGATTCCATGGTTGGCTACATACTTGTGTCTCACTAAAGCTTTGTTTTGGGTCCTGTTGACCTCCCCACTTAAGATATTGTTCCAGAGTGTGCTCTTCTTCTGTGTGTAAGTTTAGCTGTACACATAAGGAGGCTGTGAATGTGTCAATATTCAAATTCAATTCAAATTCAAAGGGGGCTTTATTGGCATGAAAGTTTAACAACAATTTTGCCAAAGCATCTGTCCGAACACTTGGACACTGATTTTGGAAACTCCTCCAATGGAGATTTGCAGTTACGGAGCCGACACAGTTCTGACATGAGCACACACCGAGCACACTGCTTCCACAATTTCACCTGAAACTTTCAAACCGCAGGTATGTTAAGTCTGTTTTTCATTTTACATAGACATTATTCTGCTCCGGTGGTCTGCTGGAACAAGGTGTGATGTCAGCTAATGTCAGCTAACTAATGTCGGGGTCTATGAGAAAAACAATGGCAGAAACAAACAGCCTTTACATTGGCTACACTCGGATGAAAGCGCACATCTTTAAGAAATTGTCGTAACTCTGAACTGCACCACAATCACACTGCAGTGATACATGCAGTATATAGCCGCACAGCAATGGCTCTCATGAGTTCACCTGAAACTCCCTTGCTCCCAAAGTTTTTCACATAAAGCTAGACCCTGACACTAGCAATGTTTGGTGACATTAACTAACGTTAGCTCAATTTTAATCCAGCCCCATTTAATGTGATAAAACAACAGCAGAGAGAAACAGACTTTACATACTGGCTGTTTGGGAGATTCAGGTGAACTTGTGGAAGCCATTGCTGTTCACTGGAGTCAGAGAGCAGACCTCATTAGTATGCAGGTATGCAAATCACACTCCCCTTGTGACGACACAGATTAAGAACGCAGAGGAGCCTGAGCCGACAGTGTGTAGCTCAGTTCAATTATTCGATCAATCACACACACAAACACACTCATTCAAACATCTACAGCTATTGCATGGTTAAATGAATGAACTGAAACTGTGATACTTTTCTTTTCAGTTCAGCAGTGTGTGTGAGTGTGCTGGTGATTTGGCAGGTGTTTGTGGTTAAACATTTTTTTTTATTTGCAAATAAAGTTACTTTGCATTCATTATTCACATTTCAACACACAGATACACACTCAGTTAATTAAATTTATCTGCTTAAAAACCAAAAGCATAGACGGGATTTGGCCACAGTTGATGGGGTTTTGGAGGCCCCCGGGCACCGGCCCAATCGTGGTTAATCTGTGCTTGCCCTTGCCGCTCCCCTTAAAACTCTTCCTCTCATTGCCAAAACAGTGACAGAAAGTTGAAGCTGAAAAATCAGTGACACTGAAAAAATACTGACATCGTAAAAAAGACAGGCATGAAGAACAAATAAGAAGATTGTCATTGAAAAACGCATTAAAATCCCCAAAGATATCAAAATATAATGAAATGACTTTTAATGTCTGCGTTTTATTTTTCAATGTAATTCTTTTAGGACCAAATATTTGTTTCACTGCCAACAGAACTTTTTCAAATACAAATGTTTCAGTGCCAATGTTTTTTTTATCAGTTCAGGTTTTGTTTTCAATGAAATTGATGCACATACATGTGTTAGCATCTATGTAGGAGTGTTTGAGTGTCCAAAGTGAATCTGTCACTGTTTTACTGATGTAAAACACTAAGCAGTGTGGCAGCAGGTCCACAGCCGAGGGCCTTTTGACAACAACTACCTTTGTTGACTCCTCTCTTGACTTTAGAGCTTTTCTCCTTCAGTAACCTGAACAGTTTATTATCCACAGCAGCCATTCAGCTGTACAATGCGGGTGTGAGAGGTGGAGGAGGGCTTTGCAAGTTGTGTTTGTTTGCTGCTGACATTAAAACAGCTTGACCTCCCATGAAAAATACCATGCTCAAGTTACCCGGAGTAGGGTTTGGCATTTATGGTCAACAGGGTTTGTCTGTGTGTTTGTTAAGTGATTTCTAATCTCACTACAGTAATGCAGGCCCATTAATTACAAGATGGAAACTGCATTATCACCAGGATAAATCCCATTGATGCAATTTGCCTGCATTTTGTAGGCTTACACACATGTTAAAATTTCAGCTATTACATTTTGTATTAGTCATTGGATTAAAAGTCCATATGAGTTTTAGTCAGCTTTACCCTTCTTATTTTTAGGACTTTTTGAGCATATTTTGCATGTGGTCCTCGGCAAAGATAGACCTGAAAATGACCTGTAGACAGTCATATTGTAAGAGTTAAATGTTGCTTAGTGATATTTGATTGTGATGATCATGGACTGTGTGTAGTGTTTTCCCTGTGTTTTTTGCCTGTGTGTGGTTGAGGTGTTTTGTCAGAGGCTGGGCGTGGCTTTCCTGCTGACTGGAGCTCCTGTTCCTGACACACCTGCAGCTGATCTACTCATCAGCTCCAGCTTAAGAACACCAGTCTTCTCTCCACTCAATCATTCCCTGTGGTACTTACGGCAAAACCTCTTGCGCTTTTCTGTAGTGTTTCTAGCTCTGGTGTTACTCTGTTTAAACCATTTCTTACACCTGAACTCTCCCATTGTTTCCAGAGTCAGTACCACCTCGAGCTCCAGCTTCACAGCCACACTGCTACCCAGCCTCCTCCACCTCAGCCTCAAGATGTACACCTCTGTGGATCCACCTGCGTCTCCACTCCCCTGTGCCTCTACTCTACCAGCCCCAGCTGCACCACTAGTCTTGCCGCTCGCCTGACCTGAGCCACCACCAGCTACCTATTCTCCTGACACTTAAATAAATTCCTTTTTATCCATTCCCCCTGTCTTAGTGTCCGCTTTTGGGTCGTAAATCAACTTCACGATGGCTAAATGTTTCCCGGTTTGAGTGTTCTAAAGCAGATGATTGGCTTTTGGGGAAAAGGGGCGAGACATGTATCATAAAACTACCATCTCAGGTGTTACAGACTGTTCTCTTCAAAATTCTATAGGTGGTTTGTCTCTTCGCCCATAGCATCTCTGGCTTGGTCCTCGTAACATTTCCATATCCCTTTCAACATGAACAAGTCTGACTTCAAGGCTGTAAGATAAACATAAAAACAGCAGCACAATGTAAAAAATACACAATAAAATCCACCTGATTGATTTCACACTTAAATGAAAAATGCAACATTTTGAGAAACACACTTATTCTACCTTTTTCCAAGAGTTAGATGAGGGGAGTAGTATCAATCTCCTCATCCAACTCTTTAATAAAAAAGGTAGAATAAGTCTGTGAGCCAAATATGAAGCTTTACAGCCAGCAGCAGGTTAGATTAGCTTAGCATAAAGATTGGACACAGGGAGAAAGAGCCTGGCTCTGTCCAAACACATATCTCATAAGAAAAAAAAAAAAAAAAACAATGTTTTATGGTTTGTAAAAATGTTGTAGTAGGACCCAAAAGTGGACACCAAGACAGGTAGAAGATGTAAGGGAATTTATTGAGATAATTAGGTAGTTGGCAGCAAAGAAGGTTCAGGCTCAGGCAGGTGGCTCTGCAGGTGAGGGGGAGGAGACTCACAGTGGCGCAGGCTGAGGGCTCAGGTGAGTGAAACACAGAGGATCCACTGCAGAGTGTTGGCTGGTGACAGAGTTGCTGGAGGCTGGGTAGCAGAGTGGCAATGGAGCCGATCATGGAGGAAGTCCAATCACTTGAGAGACAAAGTTAGATTAATTGCAAAAATACAGCGCAGGAGACAAAGGTCAAAAACTAGTGACTGCTGAGAGACCACGTACCACATCGAGACGACGAAATAATCTGGCAGCGAGTAGAGTTAAGACCAGAGTTTTTGAGGTGTCGCCGATTGATCAAATGCGCCGCAGGTGTGTGAAGGGAACAACAGAGAAACCACACCCAGCCTCTGCAGCGCACCTCTGAAACACACAAGCACAACAACAACCATAAACAACAAAAAAACCTCACCAAAAGTCCAAATCACGACACAGTGAAACTTTTCAAACACAAATATGCTTTGATCAAATAAATAATAAAAAACCTTTTTGATAATCATCAGCAAAAAAATAGCTGACTGTTCCATTCACTACATGAGTACCTGATTATCACTGACACAGTACTAAAGGATGACACATCCTATATTATTTCCAGGTAATTCGCTCCCGCTTCCGTCTTGTTTTTCCAGTGTAATATTATCAGGAAGGTATTGACTGAGTCATCTAACCACAAAAGCTACCAGAAACTACCACCCACCAAATGATAGGCTCCTGGAGCTCAATAGCAGGGAAGTACACGCAGCAGGCTGGGAGGAGACATTAACCACCATTGTGCTCATGGAGACGCTGATTTGGAGAAAACAATGTGAGAGCGCTGCTTTCATAGACAAACAGGCGTCAAGCTGTCAGTCAGAAGTGATGTCATCCAGTCGCCTAGCGATCTGCTGCTGGGTGATGCAACCTGTGTGTGTGTGTGTGTGTGTGTGTGTGTGTGTGTGTGTGTTTGATGTTTGCACTGAGCTGACCTCACCTTTATCCAATTCTTCTATGGTTGGTGCTCACCTTGATGTGCTTTGACGACACAGTTCAAAAGGTCAAAGGTCTAACATAGCTTCATTAGTGGAGATACACTGTACTATTCGACAACAACAAACATGGCGACGACAAAGGGATTGTGATAATGTACCTGTGTGTGTCTGTGATGTCCACAAAAGCGCAGACAGCAACGGCAACTAATGTAATATCTCTATTACCAATGATGGAAATTAATGAAGAACTTCTTTTCCAGAATTTTCAGATGTCTGCCATTAATCAAACTTCTTCCTCCTGTCCGATGGTCATCTCACTATTGGCTACACTGCCCCCCACAATGTCCAGTGGTACTGGTCCATTTCTGTCACATTCATACGCTTTCAGAAACATGTACAAATATGGACCAAACGAATGCTGCGTATGGACAGAGGGCTCTGTCGGTTTCCATATACATATTTACAAGCAATCAAATGGTACCAGTGTCAGTTACCATCTAAGGAGAGAAAGGCAAAAAAATGCTTGTGTCCTTGTTTATTCAAAATAACAGTAAATGTAATACTGCATGTTCATTATAATTGTTTGTCATGATAAAGGAAAGGTGATGTCCATCTTTCTCAAGTCTTTTTCAAGTCTGGCTAGCTGACTCATTCCCTCTCTCCCTCCCAAACGTTACACAAGGGTGTGGCATTGGCAGGATATTTCGAAAAAGATGCGTGTTTGCTTGCCACACATCGTGCTGGCTTTGCCACGACTGTAAAAATGGTCCGGTCATTTTTATAGTCCACTTCCTGCTGCCACCATCTGCTGGCTAAGTAGATGCTGCTCTAAATTATAGCTATTGTAGCTGTATGTTCATGTTACAAGGCAAAATACAGTTATGAACTCGAAAGGAAAGCTTTATGTTGTTTTGGGGTTTTATAATATTGAAGTACAATAAGCCTGTTTAAAGTCATCATGTACCAAAAAACAGATCAATGCTATTACTGTATGCTAATAGATAAAGGAGTGATGATAACACAGTACATGCTTTAAATTCCTTAGATATGCAGTGTTCTAAGGGGACCAGTTGGCATACAGCAAACAATACAACGCTCATTACAGCCATAAGAGACTTGACTTAGACGTGTGACCAAAGACTTGAGACTTGACTTCATCTCTGACACACATGAGCTCAATTTCTTTTCTTTTCTTTTTATTTTTGGCATAAGGTGGTACTGAATAACTTTCTTCAAGGTTAGCAGGTCTGTTATAGAAGAAAGTTGTCCTCCAGGTCTAATCCCTCCCTCTAACTGTTCTGCCATAACAGCTAAAGCTAGTTTCTGTTACTGTTGCTAAACACTAGCCACAGTTAACAATTATGGGATAATGGTAAAATGTTAGATAACAGAATCATTTTCCGGACTTATTATTCTTGACATGTGTTACGTGTCTTTGTTTTACTAACACTAGCCACCATGAGCTAGTGGTCATATCTGACCCAAATGTGGGCATAGGAGCAAAAGTGAATGCATTGAAGTGAGCAGTTTTAATGCTTTGCAGTCAACTTAAAAGTTTATGTTATTTCATCTTTAAAAAAATTCATTCTCGCTTTAACAACTTACACCTCCTATGGGAAGGTGTACATTTTGAGTTATATTTTGAGTTTAGCTAAGTTAAGCGTAACATTCAAACTCTATATTGAACCTGCGCAGAGTAGCCAGCAATTCATTATAATAGGCCTATATTTTTGTTTGCTGCACATTTGTGTTTTTGACCACCTCACCATAGCCAAGTCAACAATAGGCCAATACAGGAATCCAATTTTGAATGAATGGAAGAGTGGAAAGAAAAAATCTTGATTGAATTCAGCACTGAAAAATACAATCTGCATATCAGTATTCTTAATCTGTATGTGAATTGAATGAATGTAATCACATTTTGCACATCTTCAGACATGCATTTTGTGTAGACTGTGGACAAGAATTTATCTGAGGTTGATCTTCTCCAAGAGTCTCTCACATTTGTCAAAGTCTACCTCTCAGCTTGCTGGTGCATGCCCTCCCTGGATCCTTTGACCACTCGATAAGTTCAATTAGTCACTGTCTTCCACCAAAACCAATCCTAAACAACACTCGCCCCTCAGAGTCAAGTGGCTTCCCAGGCTTTCATCAAAGTCACTGAGAACCTCCCCTTTTCCTCCTCGTCGCAAGAAAGTCTGGTAAGTCAGGGAAATTTACAGAGTTTCATAAATTATGTTTGACCTCCTTAAAGGGGAGGGTGGGATGTGTGTGTGCCTGCATCCATTCCCTGTGTGTACTTGGACTCATTTGGAGGCCATGTCGGAGTAGAAATCCCTCCTCCCTTAACCAAAAGGCCTGCTCTTCACCTGACCAATCATAACATGACCCTGGAGAGAACTGGTTTTAATCAGCATGGGTGTTTGTGTGTGTGTGTGTGTGTGTGTAGGTTTTACTTGGAGTATTTATAGTGTGTCCTTGTGTGGGTGTTGTGCTCTCTTTCTCTTACATTCATTCATTAAACATAATTCTTTCTAATTGAGGTAACCTAGCTGTGAGTAACTGAACATAATGTTAGGAATGTGCAGATAGAGAGACAAAGTGCCCACAGAAAGCTAACATCCCTCCAACATTCCCTGACATCTTTGGCTTGGCACGGTAGGCTAAAGGCTACCATTTCATTTCAGTCCAATATGGAGAAATCATTTGCGTGGGGAGTCATTCTCCCGCCGCAGCCTGATGTGCTGCCTGTTTCGAGCTATTTCGGACTGTATTCAAAGACGAGGGAGAAAAAACGTTCCCTCCCTGCCTCTGTGCCTCCTGCACTGGTGGATCTGGATGTGTGGTGGCATCTTGATGGATGTCCTCAGACTGAATACAGAAGGAGGGCAGAGACACAAATTCTTACAATATGCTAGCCTGTCGCATAGAGAAGTATGGGAGGGATCAGAGTGTGGTTTTTATTTCGATCTTTAAATTAGTTTCCTTTTCTATTCTTATGCTTTTATTATCCAGATGCTTATTTAGTTTGCTGGCGCTCATTTCGTGCTAACACTCTTGCTAATACTTTCTTGTTAACAAAGTGACTGTTTCTTGGTAATACTGCTTGCTGATAATTCTGTGGAACTCAACTGAGTGTTAGTGTTGGTTTGCTTCTTGCAACACTTTTGTTTCTTGCTCACAGAGAGTGTTAGCTCTCCCTTTATGTTCAGTTTTTTCTCCTACTTTACTCCCTCCTTCCTCTAATTCTCATTCTTTTGTGAAACCTCATCTCATTTGAGTCCTTTGTTTCCCCTCTATCTATCTCTCAACCCCATTCTTGCTCACTCCGCCACGCTCTGTCTCTCTTTACAGAACAGACTATAATCTTTGCCACGGCTCCAGCATCTCCTCCTACCCTTCAATCTCACACAGCCATAATTATGGCTGCACCAAAAGAGAGGCTTCTAAATCATTCAGCGATGGTTTGGCTTCCTGACTCCTTTATTTTTTTTCCCCTCTTCAATAACTCGGGAGAGAAGCTCCAGTTGGGCTCGTACTGGAGGCTAGATTATAACTGTGCAGACGTTTCTCTTTCGCCTTTTAATATTTTATCTTGCACTTTTTCGAGCAACTTGTAAAAAAAGACAGGTTGACCAATATGGGATGGGTTCCAGCTCTCAAGCGGACTTTTTTGAGCTTTGACTCAGTCTGTCATTGGTTGTGAACTTGAACTGAAAAAAAAAAGCTTTGCAAAATTTTTAGCATTGACTTGTAAGACTTTTAGACAATGAATCCACAAATGATCCGACAACTCCTTGCCACAAAATTGCACCGGCTTTTGTGCCCATGCAGCTCATGAAATCCATAACCTCTTGAGTGCAAAGCTGTTTCTGCTTCATGTTCATTCCTTTCAGTCTTTAGGCCTAGTCACTCCTTGTCTTTGGCTAGACATAATAATGTTACAGAATAGTGTTTTTAATGGTAATGTTTAAAGAAAATGAAGGAAAAAAAGGAAATTAATTAGGCTTAATTATTTAACTAATAGGGTTTGTTTTGCCCATATACCCTGTAAGCACAGCAGATCTGACTGGATAGAGGAGATTGCGTTTGGGAAATACTCAGCCTCCATACAGTCAAGAATGCACTAAACAGTTTACAGTAAAACCCAAAAGAAAACCAAATTTTCATGGATTACAGTTGCTCTTAATCCTACTTTCATTAATATTGATCAAATGAAATATGCACATTTTTTCTGGGTATTTCAAAAGCAGTATAATCACAGTTGTGGCTGTTTGATTGTTGGGGAACGTGTAGCTTGGGAAAGCTTAACTTTTTAGCTGTGACTTGAAAGTGAATGATTATGTACATGTTAACAAAATTATAAAATAGGCTTATAAAAAGTATTGAGTATTACAGCAACATTTGTTACTGTGAAAGAGGAACAAAGAGAAAGAGCTAAAGCAGCAAGGCCTCTCTTCTTCCCTTTCTTTTTCCTTGGAGGAACTGTCTGTCCTGTCTCCCAGGGAAAGGCCAGTACACTCAGTGGCATGCACTTCACTTTGACCTGATAACCTGCAGAGAGGACAGACAGAGAGAAAGGGGGAGAAACTGCAAAGCGAGGAAAGATAGAGGACAGACAGATAGGAGTGTGGTGGTGGTGCTGGAGGGAGGAGAAGAATAAAAAACTAACATGAAAGAGAGGAAGGAAAGACAAAGGAGGCCGGTGGTGGGTGGGTGACATGAAACAAATCCTCCCCATTGTCTGTCTGCTGTCCATCAGTTTGGGATCTTCTGTAAATACATTTCATATAAGTTTATTTATCCAGAGCGAATCCATGCGAGGAGAAGAAAAACAAAGTTCAAACAGCACTAATGCGATTATGGTGAGATCAGAGCGCAGATCCTATCGCTCCCCTCGCTTCAAAAACACAGTCGCACCACCAACTCCACAAGCCACCGCTCACATATGACAGCAGAGTGTATGGAATCCTAAAAGCAAAGAACAAGGGAATCAGTGTGTGTCTGATTCGATCAAACAGATTAAATAAGAGGAGAACAGAGGAATATGGATTGTTGGCTGGAATGATTTTTTTACCTTTTAGTGTTCAGGCCTTCTTAGACATGGAGTCTGCAACATTACTGACTTAATCAAATTAATGACTTTAGGACAAAGACAAAGGTCTCTACTACTAATATGCTTCATAATGGCCCTATTCAAACATGAAAAAGAGAGTTCTCAGATTTCTCACAGACTGCATTAGTGATGGATTTTAAAACTTATTTCTGCAGCTGAAGGTTAATCAATGACCACAGTAAGCGTAAGTGACCTTCAACCCCACTTCTCCCCAATGGATCCCCTGATAAATTTCCTTATAAATGTAATTATGGAGTAGACAGCGTGTGCTGTATATGTAGCGTTGCTACATATTTTCTAACAGCACCCCCAAGCATAAAAATGACAACACTAGAGGTTGTGACTCTGATTTAAAGGAACAGGAAACTTGATTCAGAATTGCATTTCTTCCACACCTGTATGTGTGATGTAATCTGAAAGCTATTTGAAGTTCCAATAAACATCAAAATATCAGCTAGTGATGATCACCTGTTTATTCTAAACTGAATGGACACAGGCGTCAGGATGGTATGCTGATTTGTAATAGACGCAAATAAAGTCCAGACGACTACAGAAATAATGCAGACAACAACCAATTTAAGTAGGATATGCTGGTATGTCAATAGTTATGACTCTTACACATTTGAGGCCAAAGTTAATGTTACACATGCACCCCAACCCGAGACCAGTACTACGAAGCAGGATTCACAGTTAACCTGGGTTTAACCCTGGATTGTCTGTTCGAACGCTGGTTCACTTAACAGGGTTCATCACAATGGAAACGTACGCTTCACACCTAGCCTGTTCAGGAGCAGTCGAGGCTGTGTTCGGGATAACAGATCAACACACATAAAAGCACCGCCTGCTGACCAATCAATTCTTTGGAAAATAGGAAATCCCATGGAGCTCAGTGCGCAAATTGTTATGTGTACTCCTTTTGTAGGAGGGCCCCCTTCTGTCTTCTTCATCTCGTGTTTTTCCTGTTGGCTGCAAGGGAGGGAGGGAGACTGATGTGAAGTACTCATACGCCATACAGTACATATGCTGAAGTTATGCCTCCCATCCATACATTAAATCCATCCTCTTTCCTCACGTTTCTCCTATTTGCCACCCACAGAGTAGATGTAATATGTTTAGAATTTGCCAACCAGTGGTTAATAATAGTAAATAATCGAATCTTGCATGTTAACCACAGGGACGCGCTGCTGATCATACACCTCCTTCCTGCGTTACACGACACACACAACCACAGTATCCCTGCACAGAGACCCCCATTTACAGTGCCTGCCTGCTAACTGTGCTTTGAGCAGAGGGGCATTAACGTCAAAACGCCGTCAAAGCTTCAGAGGGGCTTCCGAGGAGAATGCTGCAGCACAGCATGAAGAAAAAGATGGTGGTGGCTGGGAGTAATGGGAGGGGTGTTACATGGTCTTTATATTATATTAGTGTTCATTCATGAGTTCGAATAGAGGAATGTGCCAAGAGTTGGGCAGGAAAGTGTTTGACTAGCTTCCATTCACTCCCCTCTCTCCCTCTGGACTGGAGACGGGCTGTGGCCTCTGTTAGTGATTTAACAGGGTACATAACCTTGGGGAAACTACAGTTTGGAAACAATGCGGGGCAATATGGGACAAATCAAAACCCTGGTAGAGCAACACCGTAGGTTATGTAAACACATCCTGCTCACACTGTTATTGTAATTTATTGAAAGTCGGGTAATGGTTATGTGTTGTAGGTTGTAGTCTCATTCAGTAAGTTGTAAAATAACTATTGCATGAAATTTTAGCATTAGTGGACTTTATTTTGAAAAAAAAATTTATAAATATATAACAATGTAGCAGTTAAAGACACTATATTTCGTATCCAAACAAACAAAAATCACAAAATACTTAATAAACCTGGTGCACCCTGAGCTGTCCCCCTATTCAGTGACATCTGGATCCATTCACCAAAACATTTTCAATGCTCTTACTGTTCACACTGCACACTGCACCCTCCTTAAGGGAGACAAACCAGGGCCTTAATGAATGAACAAATAAAAGCAAGGCCATGCCAATCTCTTGGTGTATCCTCAGCTGTACACCAGGATTAAGGCTGAGGGGCAGGAGATACCGTCTGGATCTGGTCAAGGCTAGTGATGATAGAACAGCCAGTGTCTGTGTGTGTGTGTGTGTGTGTGTGTGTGTGTGTGTGTGTGTGTGTGTGTGTGTGTGTGTGTGTGTGTGTGTGTGGACAGAGATAGTGTGTGCAGCCGTTGCACCACCTGCAGCCAGCAGCTACTTATCATCTCCCATCTGGCCCCCTGGACGACAGACGGAGGAGGCACCTGACTTACCCAGATAGCTCAGCGAGGGGAGCCTGACACAATGACCAGAGAGGTGGGGGGTCACAGGGATGGAGGCTGGAGGCTGGAAGGAGGAGACAGTGGGACTGACTCTAGACACATGGAGCCAGTTTGGCTCACTAAAAGCTGGTGTCATGTCTACTGCATCTCTGCCTTGTCATTATCTGTCCCTGCATGCCCTGATTTCAGCCCCCATGGGTCCCTGGGACACCTATAATGATGGCAGTGCAAAGAGGAGGCCTGGTGCCAGTGGAACAAGTCCTGGGGCCACAGGCGGTGGTGACTCACGCAATAACAAGGAGGGACGAGCACACAACCTAGCTGGACTCTCAGATACAAGGCACACTGGGAAAACAGAGGTTGCATGTGGTGTAAACACGCATGTAAACACGCAAACCACTACAGGTCCCTTAGCCTGGGGACCTGCAGGCCACTGAGGGCCTCTCTGGGGTTATGGAGGTAGGTGGAGAAATGCTTATGTCTGTGTGTAGCTAGTACGAGGTAAAGTCTGTGTAACTGCTGTGTCCACAACTAATTCAAAGCTCCGCAGAGCCCAGCGCCCCGCCAGGCACTGCACTTTAATGTCAAGGGGGCAGGGGTGGAGCCTACGGTGCGGCATGCAATTATCAAGCGTGATGGGACACGGAGAGAGGAGAACATCTGGCACTGTCGGACGGGGGCGGGGCACACCTCCAACCTCCCTCCCTGCCCTCCTCTTCTTCTGCACATGACAGGCTACGCTTTGATCTCCAGCCGAAGCCGTCTGCCATGCCTCTCCAGATCAATCACGCCGATGCGAGATTAGCTTAGCCGTCAGTATCGTAATGTTGTACTGTAGTCAGCCATCTTGTAGCCTAAACTGCACATCAAAGGGTTATCCTTTAGGGGTAAAAAAAATGAGTTGTGTGTGTTCACCTATTAACCTCACTCCTGCTGCTAACAGCCCAGTACGTCCCCTTCTACTCATACCTGTTTTACCCTACTGAAGCGTACAGTCAGCAGTCCTGCCGTCTGTCTGTATTTTCCTGCCGTCAGACCGACAGACAGGCAGACTCCCTGATACTGAGAACACGGTTACAGTTTAACTTTAAAGTGCCCTGCTCTGTAACTTAACTATTGAACATTTCTTACTGTGGGACAATTCACTGTCCAAATGAAAACGGCTCTGTCATCATAACCAGAGGTGTAGTTCTATTTGTTCAGGTAGAGCACACCTGAAACGCACAAGGTTACGTTATTTTCAGCAACAACATTGTGAACTTCGACCTTTCAAGCTATTCCAAAAAAGGATGTTTTGCTGCCTTCATCCTCACTAGTTAATGTTAGCGAGCTAAAAAACCGGAGTGAAGAATTAATTCACAAAGACTACCGGCATCTTTTAAGTGGAATAATTTCTTGCTTGCAGGGCTGTAGTCAGGATTGTTTAAATACTGAGGTCATGCGTAGGCCTACTAGAAGGAGCAGCATTAAAAAGGAGTTAGAAAATCTTGTTATTAAAAAAATCTTATGCAACACAAAGACCCAGGAGAGACTGACTTCTCATGCATACATGACTTTTTCATTGGCCTGATATGATCCCGGTATGGAAGCCCATTTCTGCCAGGTGAAGACAAATAATTGATAAAAAGTAGCCTTGATAAAATATATACATATACATATATATACATATACATCTCATAATTTTGTCTTTATACAGTATGTCATATTTATGATTTCTCATCTCATAATTTTAACTGTTTTTAACTCATAACTGTGGCTTTTTTTTTTCAAAGCGGCTGTGCAATCTACACTTTTGGCATAGTGTTTTTCCCACTGTGAAGAAAATGTTGCTACTGAAAATGTCAAAGCAGAAGCTCAGCTCGTTTAATGTCACATGATGTAACGAGTTGCGCATACGGAGCTGTTCAGCTTTGCTGACGAGAAGATGCCAACCTTTGTTCAAAACATACCATACAACTAGCATGACACCTATGCATGTTACTCAAAGCACTATTTGACATTGTGACACTTGAAGAAAGAGGTGGCAGACCGGCATTTCGGTGCACTCTGGCAGCACTACACCTATGATTATAACAAAGAGCTTCACCAGCTCTTACTGTAATTAATTCAGATGTAATGACACAACATATGGTGTGAGGTGACTCTGAAAGCATAACATTTACACAACATCGCCGTCTGTTTACACGGCTGATCTCTCATGTCTTCTAACAATTAGAGCTGTGAAAACAGGCTGAAGACATAACAAGTGAAGCACGTCTTCAGCAGACATGTGTTCACCAGTAAAGAACACCATCTTGTCATGTTTAGGATGTTATAGAGCCATGTGACATCATATTCCTGACTCGCGGGCACACTGTCCTTTGTCCAATTAGGGATGTTGTGGAGTAAGGTAATGGAAAACTGATGCGTCCTCTAAACAAAACGACAACAAAAAGGAATGGCTTAATTGGAAAGTTCAACAAAATAGTTCAGTAAGTCTCTGCGGTCTCTCAGAAAAGGGAGGTTTCGATTGAGACCAGGGACACTATCAAATGAAACAAAAGCATACACAAACCAATGGGAAAATCTACAGTTGTCCTACAAGAGGCAAGAAAGATATATCCATTTTTTTTGGTCATTTTTCCTCCATTTTGGTTTAGATTCAGCGTCTTAGTCTGACTCTTCTTGCACACATGGATTTGCATTAAGATGCTGAATGTCCATTTGATACTTTGGCACTGGTGACTGTTATAAAACACTGAACTTTTGATTTAAATCCCTTTAAAAACTCAACACTATGGTTACTGTCTTCTAACATTCACAAATAGCGTCTTTCGCTTCTCTTTCTTTCTTCTCTAAATATGGGTTTGGGAGATTCTCAGCTTTCAACAACTAGCTTGAGGCACATTGAAAGACCATTTTCTTGCTGCCACTCCCCACATGGAAATTCACCTCCAAATAACATGCGCAGCAGCTCACGTCATCCTTTTCTCCAGTGATAGGGACTTGAAAGACTTGCAGGGAAATGCCTGGGGGATGGACTGTGGCTGTAGCCTCATCCCATGGAGACACAGTAGAGAAAAACTACTACTACAAGTAGGCTAAACTATTCAGCCTACTTGTAGCCTACATGGCTAAAGAGGCCTAAAGTGATCAATATTAGATGGAATAAAATAAAATAATGAAGAAAAAGTCATTTAAACAATTATTCAACAAATCATTAAAGCTCAACCTCGTTATTTCATCGCTTATAATTTCATTTTCTTAAAAATGTATTCCCTGCTTTCAGGATCCATGAGGCAACCTCACCAGCTGCCAGCTAATTTAGCCAGTAAGCTCCTGTTAGCTACAACAATACCACAACAAAGTCATATAGAGGCTTCTGCTGTCGAAAATATAGGCCAACTCAGGCACAGCAACTAACCTCTCTTTCAGCATAACAATGCTGCACATGCTAATTAGCCAGCTAAGTAGGCAGGCTGGGTTATGAGTTTGTATTATAAGGCTACAAAGTGAAGAGCCAGTGTTAGCAATGCTAGCTACTCCCTCTCTGTATGGCTAGAATGAACAAAGAGAAAGACTCATTTCTTTTTTGGCTCTTCACAGAGAATGCTAACATTAGCGTACGCTGTTTACACTGGGTCTACACTTTTATGCTAAGTAGGCTAATAATCCAAGAACACTACCAGGCCTAACAAGTTAGCAAGTAGGGTAGTACAACTTTTTTTTAATTCACATTTTTTTAGTCAAGTAATAGGCTGACTTTATATTTTTCACAACTTATTCTTGTGATAATGATAATGATCAGATGTTTTCATCAGGATTACCGGAAAGTACTGCAAGGATTTCCACAAAACTTGGATGGAGGATGGGTAACTTTTGGTGAAGATCCAGATAAAGGGACAAATTCAGGATTTTTTTCAGATAAAATCTGAATCTAGTGGATTTAAACATGTTTTATTTGACATCTAGAATTAGAATTACATTTAGAATTAAAGGGGACTGTTGGGCCTTGGCGGAGGTATGCGCTCTACTGAGTGCCGTTGTAGTTTTTCGAATTATGTAGGCCTATTTATTTAGGCTATATAAGCGTGTATAAATATGGCATCCATATATGACATTTGCTGAATCTTGAATCTCACATCCATCCCAGAAATACACCACCCGCATTGTTGTGATGCCGCAACATTTTCAAGGCCTCTGCAATACATGTAAACTATGTCATTACACTGCTTTGAACAGGAGATGTTAGGCCTAATTACACGCCTGTGGGGCAGCTTGAGGTGAAGAGGCGCCAAGGTGAGCTTCAAGTCTGTTTACGTAACGGAGGAGAATGTGAGGAATGACAAAAGACCTGCGACGGGAACTCGCTGACAGAAGCTCTTCTCAAAGGTTAAGAGGCAGGTAGGAGGAATCCTCATCATTCTCTGCATTGCTGTCCGTCAGGCCACAGCTACAGGTTGTACGAAATTAGAGACACAAAGTTCATCAGACACTAAAACACTTTTGCGGCATTGTTTGTGCCTGTCACCAAGTCACAACTCAAACAGCGTGGATCCTCCTTCAAGTCAACTGTTCCGCATTCCCCTATAGGGGAAGACTACATCAGGTTTCTGCAGTTTATCATATCACTTCCCTGACCACAGCACTAATATCTTGACACTGACGTTATGTTCAATGAGTGAAAAGACAGAAAGGGGCTATGCTTGTGTGTTCTGAGTTGTAACATACCTCAACCCCTAATCTAAGGCTTGTGCAAATAAAGTCTCAAAGCCTGGACCACTGCAAACAGACTTGTATGGTTTTTGATCAAGAGTTCACTATTTGTCCGATAATAAAGGACAGTTTCATCACTGAAACTTTGTTTTTCCCTTTAGTTTCTAAAGATTATCTCTGAAGGCCTCTCTCAGGACAGATGGTGTCCTTTCACGGTCCTCTCGAGGTCACACAGAGACAGTCTAAGCGATAAGGAGGAAGTGGCACCAGACCAGGAGATATCCTCTACATACTTGTCTGGAAGCTTCGTTCCTCTTCCAAGGTTCTCTTGGTGAACAGCTGATAATGAATGAGAGCCCCCAACTATGGATCATTTGTCCCCCCAGTGTTATCATGCAGACAGATAGGGAGAATGGAAAATGATTGGTTGGTTTTTTTTGCTCTAAGATTCCTATGGAGTCTGGAGAGGAACATTATCACACTGGAGGTATGTATTTCGCTGGGTAATATCACGTGTTGGATATGCACCGACTGCACAGAGTTCATTCAGTTCTGCTAAATATTAAGGATTTGTACAAAAGTGAATTGTAGAGTGTGCAAGAGTAATAACCATCAGGTCAAATCTATGTTGTTTAATTATTTTCAAAACCCACCCATATAAAAACCAGGAAGGTGGACATGATAGAAGCGCACCAAACTTTGTCCACGTGCTTAGGAGCATCCTTGCATCCAAGCACTGGGCTGAGAAGAGCTTAAGTTTGACCCTCTCACAACTGCTCAATACTCGCTCGCTCTTCAAGTTGACATTAGAGACTTTTCAGGCTTATTCCCCCCGTTCCGCCTCTGTAACTGTAACTATAAAGACGACGAGGCAGGATATCCGCGCAAGATTCCCGCCTTGAAGTGGGTAGGGCAGTGTGAATGGGGCTTTTGACTGGTGACGTGCTTAGCTTGTATAACACATTGTGTAAACAAGCCTCCCCGCGGCACCATTGAAAAAAATCGCGAACAAAGCTCCTCTAATTCCTCCTTTATTTTGTTATTTAAAAGCTTTTATTATGAAGCAGCACAATCAGGAAATGTTGGCTTTTCACTGGCAGTAACTTCACACGACTCCTTAAAAAAACATGATGAAACTGTAAAAGAAAGCAGATATCTGAAAGCATGAATACTGTTAATGTGATCAGCAATACCTGTGCTTTTCCTACTGTGACAAGTCAAAATGTCTGCTCGCATTAAAAGATGTCATGAAGTTATGATGATGAAGATTTGATTAACTTTATAAATGAAGTGGTAAAACAAGCAAAAATCTGCCAGTTAAAGCTTCACAGATTCTGTGGAGAAATGCTTTATGGGTGAGATTTGTACCCTAAAACTAATCCCTGAACCTCCTGGAATTATTTTTTGTATTTCCTTTGGATATTTTATTTAATCCTTCAAATGTTTAATTGGAGTTTTGTTTATCAATTCCTCATGTAAACTTTTTGGTAGATTTTCCATCCAGACAGTATAAAACTGAGGTGCAATCACTGCATGCTTGTTCTCCTTATTGTCCTGAATCAACAACTAAATGTAGTCCAACATTGTAGTCATAATAAAAGTAATACAGAGCTTTAATTGATTTCTAAACATTGTGTGTGCTCTCTCACTTAATCTTTCACTGAGTAAAGAGAGTTTGTGGCTGTCCCTCTGCTCTTTCTCACCATCCCCACACTCACCGAGCCTCTGTCCATCCGAGCACAGCCTGGCTCAGCACAGCTCTGTCCCTCTGAACCCGAGAGAACTGCCTTGGACCCTGGTGCGCAAACAAAGAATTCATTGAAAGGCAAAAAGCGAGGGAAGACAGTTTCTCAGGAGAAGGACAATGGGCGTTCTCCTCCATTTGGCTCACCCTTTCATCCTCGGGCATCCACAAGGGACGCAATTGTTTAGACACTGCGATATGGGGCAAAGCTTCAGAAGACGCATCGCTTTTAATTAACTGTTGGTAATGATCTCATTATTGGGGCCGAGTGGGTTCCCGGGTCCAGTGTTGTGCGCAGAGGTGAGTCTGGGGTCAGCGTTCTGAAGGCCCCATGCTGGCCGACAAAACATGGAGGAATTTGTCATGGTGCATCAACTCAGACACTGTCAAATTTCATTCAGAATAAGGGGAAACTATTTTGTCATATCAGCTAAACAAACAGTTGGAGGTTTCATTCATCACAATGAGCTTTTGCACTGGTCTTTGTGTTTGGACTTCTTACTGCTTCTTGGCATTTTATGCCGATTAAGAGGAGTAAAAAAAATGTAGCATTAAGGTAGTAACATATTAAAACAGATAAAAGTGTATTTATTTTGTATGACAAAGCATATATAATAAGAGAAATATTAATGTTGTTATGATATACAGTATTACATCATAGACATGAATACATTTCCCCCACAAGTTTTTCCAATTACATCCTTTATAACATACACTCAAATGAAAATAGTAGGAAGACAATACATCTAATGTTTTACCTCATTAACTTCACTGATTTCTGAATTTGATGCCAGCAACACGTTTCAAACACTATGGGACAGGGGCAACAAAAGGCCTTGAGAGCTGTGGGATGCTCCAAAAACATTCCAGAGGTAAACAGGCTCATTGGTAACAGGTGATACTAACATGACTGGGTATGAAAGGGGCATCCTGAATACCTCAGTTGTTCACGAGCAAGCATGGGGCGAGGTTTACCACTTTGTGTTATTACTACTAGTACATTATAAAAGGAAACCGACACATAAAACATATAGAAAAACAACATCATCAGACATTAAAAGCAGTTCTGAAGAGATGGGTTTTGATCAGTGATTTAAATGTTGGCGCAGTCTCTGATGTTTTTGTGGAGAGACTTGAGGCTGTGGAAGGGAGTGTGGCAATGGAGCAGGTCGGTGAGGTAGGCCTGGTTATGGAGGACTTTGTAGGTGAGGAGAAGGACCTTGAATAGGACCCAAGCCAGTGGAGGTTCTGGAGGACAGGGGGATGTGGTCTTGGGTGCAGGAGTGGGTGACCAGTGAGCAGCAGAGTTCTAGATGTATTGGAGTTTAGGACTTTAGATGATGTGCCATATAGAATGCTGCTGCAGTAGTCAATTCTTGATGTGATGAAAGCATGGATCAGAGTTTCGGCAGCAGAGAAGGGGAGTGATGATATGAGGGGATGCCTGGGGACAGAGGAGCAGTAGAGGAGGTGCAGCTGTTGATAATGATGAACTGATGTCTGTTTGAGAGATATGATCTCAAGCAGGAGAGGGTCGTGCCAGTGACGCTGAGGAAGGATTCCAGATGGGAGAGGAGAATGTTGTGGTTGATGGTGGCAGAGAGGTCGAGGATGATGAGTGATGGTAGATGGTGTTACTTTTGCAGAGTTTGCACTTGTCTACTGTGAGGGATGTGGAGGTATTTTCTAGGAGGAGTTTGTTTATTGTAGAGAACAGAGTCTTGGGGTCGTTGGAGAATATGAGGTAGGTGGACTGGGCTGCAAAATTTACTCAAACTCAAAGTTACATCTCAGTGATATCTCCATCCCCATTGGCTGAGTCGCATCTGAACGCACCTTGGTTCCGGCGGAGCAGCCGTGATGTCACCTGTAGTTTCCCCAGTAAACACGCCACACTCATTGGCTGTTGCAGAGTGGACAGGCTGAATGTACGAAGGGTCGGCCGCCCCTCAATGAGCAGCCCAAGTCTTTTAAAGGTCCCATATTATGAAAACACGTTTTCTCTGGTCTCTACATATATAAACTGGTCCTCCCTGAGCCTACCAACTCCCAGAATGAGGAAAGCAAACGAGTGCTGCATGGTCTCTGCAGCCCACCCACTGGTAAAACGGGGCTCCTACAGGCTGTTCAGATTCAGCTCCTGTCGTTACGTAACGAAAGGAGTGATTTGCATAGGCCGGGCTCCTCTGTGCGAAAACACTCCCCCTCTCCCCGGAGATATCCGAGAGGGGGGCGTTCATCCCCGAGGTGAAGTTCGGTGTGTTGGCGGTAAGATAGCAGTGTTTCGCAATGTCGTCGCTCAGAGCTAGACACGCAAATTGCTCTGTTGTTGGTTGTAAAAATCAACATAAGTGCCTATATTCTGTCCCAGCTACAGAAGAACAGAAGAGACAGTGGTTGCGTTTCATTTTTAACGACAACGTGCCGGCTACGGTTCCTGTAAGTCTGTTTGTGTGTGCTAACCGCTTCACATCGGACTGCTTCAGTAACGAGGGTCAGTACAAAGCTGGCTTTGCCTCGACACTGACCCTCGTAAAAGGATCAGTCCCAACCATAAGGGACCCAGCAGCTGCCCCCGAGCCACAGGTAAGTGTCGCCACGTTCTGATAGTATTTACAGTTGCCTACGAGTATGGTGAAGTCAGCTTGAAATTGGCTAACTAGTTAGCTCCGCTTCGGTCCGCTATGCAACAGCGTTTGAAGCGAGTTTAATGTTAATAATATTACGGGGGAGCTTGGTTGTCACAGTAAAAAGTCTGGAAACATGTGCAGACTGGAGACAGAGACTATGCGAACAGTGTCCAAGAGTTTGGAGACTGTGTTAGAGACAAACACAGCTTTCGCTAGCTGTTTTTAGATGTTACCTGTTGCAGGTCAGTGGGGGATGGGAGCTGGGTGGTTGTGTTGGGGAGTGGGGAGTCTCTCATGTAATGGTGGACCTTCTGGGTCCGATTCTGGGTCAAACTGGTGTGGTTGAAAGACAGCATCTCGGCGAGCCATAGTGATACATCCACCATAAACATTAGCGCATGCTACCGCTAGCGTAAGCGGCATCCTCTCCCTGAGAGGGGCGTGTAGCAGGACGGAGCTCATTAGCATTAAAGGTGCAGGCACAGAAACAGCCTGCTCTCAGCAGAGCTCACTTGAGCGACTTTCAGACAGCTGAAATTCAGGACCACGGATGGATTTGGGGCAATACATTTCAAATACAGTGTTGTTGGACCTCTGACAGCTGTGTGAAATTGATGAAAAACAGTATAATATGGGACCTTTAAGCCGGCTTAGTGTGGAGAGGCTGCCCTACTTGCAGACAATCTGCAGAAACATAAATGTATTTGTTATTTATTACATTTTCCCTTTCAAGCAGAAGATGGGAAACAAGCTTCTTTTTTAACGAATAAACAACATTTTCACTTGTCTTTTGCCAGATCGAAATGAATAGTTTGATGAGATGCAGTTGTACGGTCTGCGTAACACCAGTTAATTAGTTAGTCACCAACTGTGTATTTAAGTCAGTGTTTTCCTCTCACTCTTCATTGCTCATCTGTTTTGCTCATGTGGACCTTCATCTCCCAGTCACATCTTGCCATCGTGTGTTTCGTGCTTTGCTCGCTGAGTCCTCATGATGTACTGATTTGTACTGATTTGTTATTTTTTATAAATTTTGCAAACTTTATAATAAATGGCAAAACATGAAAGGCTTTTTGTGTTGACAGTGACTGAAATGAAAGGGTTTTGTGCCAGCTTCACTCAAAATGTGTGTTTTAATTTTAACAACTTGCAACAATGAATTTGCCCCCTATTCGTTTAAGGCAGATGGCTAGGAATTACAGATAGGTCCTTTAAATGTTAAATATTTACATTTTTAAATGAGCATCCTTCTTTGAGACTGTTTTCCCTTTTGGTTATTGGTCCCTATTCCAGGGTGGTGGCCCTTAATTATTCATTTATATTAATTATTTTATTTTGTTTTTTATTAATTACTATGAGTAGTTATTAATTGCTAAATACCAAACCTGCCCTACCAATGGACTAACACATTTAATGCCAAATTTATAAGAATGCATGAATTATCTAGAATTGGATTTGTAGGGGAGTCTAGGGATATTGTCACATGCAGACCATCTGCGAATGTGGTCTTAGTGATCGGAGCTTAAATACGGCCTCAATGCGTCTTGGGGGAATTCACACCTGTACTCAGGGCTGTTCACTTGTGATCGGGTCACTCAGGACCAGGTCTGAATAGCTTCTAAGATAGCGTAGTCACTTATATTCTTTGCCTACATGTCTAAGACAGTAGTGTTTCAGGTCTGAGGTTAACCTTCAGTGAATTTCCTAGGTGTGATTCTGAGAGGCTTGATGATTATGTGCTGTGGATTACTGGTAATACTGAGCAGAGGAGGTAAAGGAGATATTGAGGGAGGAGAGTGTTCAGGGTTCTTATCTCCAGACAGGCCAGAGGAATGGCTGGCTCCCCCCGGGACGATCCTCAACCACTCCTTTCTGCCAGCCTCACTGATGTGTGTGTGTGTGTGTGTGTGTGTGTGTGTGTGTGTGTGTGTGTGTGTGTGTGTGTGTGTGCTCACATGATCCATGCACTGTGAAAAGAGAAAACAGGGGATTTTTGCTTTTTGTTTATGTGTTTTGTGCTTATCTGATGTTGCACAATGTTTATTTCTGTGTCTTCCTCTACAGTCTGTCCTCTTCTTATATCTCCCTGCAGGAGGCCTTATCTGCCATCAGAGGTTACACTGGTGGGTCTGTACGCACACACACACCATAATCAATGCTTGGCTGCACAGAAGTAGCATATCACTGAGGTTGTCTTTATTTGTCATAATGCCGACGGGGGAAAAGTCCCCATATATGCCTGCTGCACTGAGAGAGATTTTCTGCATTTTGTTCCAGTTTCAGAAGAGGAACCACACATAGAGACAAAGACTTAATTATACCATATGTAATAAGGACCCAGCAACACACCTGGAGGTTTGATGGGTGTGGCGAAAACACTGAACACCAGTGTGGCTACTCTATACCAGCTCTAATTATGGGATAATAGTGTGTCACGTTTGCTAGTCTTTGAGGTTTGGTTCTTGACTGCATGCCCAAATAAACATCCAACAACAATGACAACTGTTTTTTTTAACGTTGGGGTAGGGAACCTTCAAAATACAATGGACAGAAATACAATTACAAAATCCCAGAAAAGTACATCTTTTCCATTGCTGACATAATGTTCCTTTCATTTTTGCACACATAAATCTCCAAATTTTGATCTTTTTTGATGAAATAGATCCAGAAACTCTGGGCCCCAGGAACCTAAAGGCATCCTTTCCTGTTTCCTTATCCATTGCATCAGAAGAACCATGACGATTAGGTGAATAGGCTGATAAATGAACAAAAACAGCTATGTTTGAGCCCTTGAACAACTGAGAGACTCAGTACTGTTCTTTATAGATTACTGATGTCTGATAGGGAGCCCAGCCGCTAAGGGCGCCAATGGAGGCCAGAATGAATCATGTTCATGCTCTCTCCAAAAAAAATGTTTTTTTCTTTTCTGCATGCAACGTCAAAGTGCACTGTGCCACATGACCTGAGAAAAGTACTCATCTAAACCAGCTATTAGCTAATGTTGGAGTAAATTTCCATGAATCAAAATGCCAGAAAAGAAAGGAAAAAACAAGGATGCTAGCAGGGGCTTAGACCAACGTTATGACCACATTTTTTCAGTCAGCTCAGAAAGCTGCTCCCAGTGAGAATGAAGAGATGAATCACAACCAGGAGGCTAATGTTACAGCTAACGTTACTAGCCAATGGGTAGTGTCTGTGAAGGTGCCACCACTACCTGAGAGAAAGACGATTATGTCGATAATAGGAGCAAAGCAGATTTGGGCAGGGCTCATCACTGGACCTTTCACAATTTGCAAAGCGTCATTCCGAATGTTAAAAAACGAATTGTGTCAAAATCAAGGGCCAAAAGTCCAATGCCAGAGACCACACTGTGTTACATCCTGGTTAAAATCTATGTTCAAAGTTATTTCTTTGACCAACACACAAATGTATTATATCACTTTAATGTCTGGACTGTTAAAGAGCCAACTAAAGAGCATTCCTGTAGTTGACAGTGCAGAATAAATCTCTCATCCTCAGGATCATGTAGCACTCGGTTAAAAAGCACTGAAACACATTTAAAATGGCTTGTTTAAGAGAGACTGCTACTTTTGTATTCTCCCATAATCCAACGTAGAATTGGCTGAAGGAGCCACACGGTGAATTCAATTCAAGACATTAAATTATTCTTAAAGCGTCTTTACGACCGTGTCTCAGTGTAACTCTGTTAATACATTTAGCAGAGCCGGCTGTGACGGGGGATGAGTACACACATTGTTTATTTTATTCGTTATTTGGAGGTTTGCCAAGAAGCCTATTACTGCTAATAGACCATTCTGTGGTGCATTATAATATAAACAGAATGTTTTACATGCCCATAAAGACAAAAACATGAACGTTTCTATAGTGAAGCTCTAACTGGATCCATAAAGGCCACAGCGGCTCTAAACCCGGAGCAGGAGAGACGCTGGAAGGCATGCTCAGGCTTCTTAGGAGCTTCAAAGGAGGGGCGTTTCCTGGACTTTTTAAGACTAAACACAGGGAGAGCACGCAATATGGTGTGTGTATATGTGTGTGTGTGTGTGTGTGTGTGTGTGAGTACCTGGGGGTTGCAGATTGGGCACTTGGACATTGTGTGTTTGCTGTGTGAGTAAATCAGCCTGTGGCCTGATGAGTCAGTCCCCTCACTTCTAAGACCTTCTTTTCTAAACACAGTGTGGTGGGCATCCTACGTCAAGTGGTGGACTACAGGAATGAAAGAGAAAGAGTTTCTGATAAGACTGAGATAAACACTTCCAGACTGAGCGAGGGACAGAGACTCCACAAGTCTCGGAGGCTTTGCACAATCCAAGCAAACCACAAGAGGAGTCGTTAGCAAGTGCTTGATTAGGCTTGTTCCTCTCGCATGTCATCTCTTCAAACACTCCCCACTCCCGTAACTTCCAGTTTGCTCCTCTGCCACAGGTTCTGTATCTTAGTCAGAGAGGGCTGTGTACAGATGTTGTCGATGCATGTCAAAACCATGGCGGCATCACGCAAGCAGCATGTTTGTGATCTAATGCATGATTGTAGGCACGGCACGCAACCTGCTGCCATATCCGGAAACATCTAGCCAAAGGCATCTATAATATCCATCCATACACTGAGGAGAAGCTTCCCAAAATCATCCAAATGTCCTCTGGAATGCAAATAAGATATAATTATCCATGAGTCCCTCTCAAAAGACAAAAGAAACAGTGAGTGTTGGTGCTGTGACATTTTAAAAAATGTAATCTTCATGTACTTGTACTATGTATTAATTTAAGTAATGTGAGGCAAACAGTTGCTTATTTAAAAAAAAAAATCCAATTTAAAATAAAACTGCATATGGAGTGTGCGACACTTTATTCATTTCTACAACGCATGTCATATGACGTTCACATTACATCTATGTGAGGTGGATGTCAGTACATTTTACAGCCATGTTTGTGGCAACAGGATTATATTGTTTGACAAGACGTTGGGACATTTCAAATCGTGTTTGTGGCAACTGAAAAAGATATATTAAGCTAAACTTGATCCCTTTCCTAACCCTATACAAAGAAATATAAAATTGCAAAATAAAGAAATGTAAAGTTTCACATATCTAATCACCATTTGTTTATTTTGCTGCAGCCGTCCTTGGTAGACATTTTTAGTTGGAAACTCACATGGAAACTAAAATCCATTTTCGTAAATTTTAACCATCTTCTAGCTTAGAATATTTACATTTTCCTCCTGTGTCAGAGATACAGGTTTCCAAAAATTGGTGCAACAGGATAGCATTTTAATTTACTCCTCCCTGCACCGCATAGCACTTCATTGTCATTTCTTGCAGTTTGCCTGTACTCTTAATACTTACTTTGCATTGTGTTTATCGTATTCAGACTTTATAATATCTTCAATTGTTTTGCTGTCTCGTAATTTATCCTTACAGGACGAAAAAAGTCTCAGATTAAGTTCCAGCCCTTTTCTTTTACCTCCCATAACATCACTAGTGTCCGGTTGTATTCTTCCATCAGAGTAAGACCAGTTGAATCCTGTCTCTTGTAACTGCTGCTGGTCTGATGTGACAGGACAGCAGCCACAACTAAACGTATAGCAGTTACAAAACAAACAGGGGAACACAAACAGAAAACTGTCTGAATGCACCCCGGGGTAATTGCGTGCTCCTTCCAATCTCTTCAGTCCTGCTTTCAAAACGTTGGCTTGTGCTCGCTCATTTGCTGCCAGTTCCAATTAGTCGCTTGTGCAGCCACAGCATTCATTTGATTATGAGATCATACACGCTATATATTTTTGTTGTTATGCTTTGTGTGAGTATGATTAAGATTAAATTCAAGGAAAAGAGAGTTGGATGCAGTGTCTGCTGAGTACTCTGGTGACACAGGGTGACATAAAGAGAATTTGTATTGTGCTTGATGGAAACCTCCCAACCAGATGGTTAGTTTTCAGAATGCATGCAGATATGAGGGTTATCTTAAGTGTGTGTGTGTGTGTGTGTGTGTGTGTGTGTCCACTGCTAATGGTGTTAGCATTAGTTGATGAAGGCTTCTGTCTAAACATCCCTCTGGGGGTTCTCAGTGGACAACATAAACACTTTTTACATAATGAAGAGCTGGAAAGAACAGTCAAAGAGCTGCTTGTTAAGCTTAAACACGTCACGCACACCGATGAACCAGCGGTGATGCACGCACGCACACACACGCACACACACGCACACACACGCACACACGCGGAACACTGAACGGAGTAGCTGCACTTACATGCACGCTTCAATTATTTACGTCACAAAGACACTGATTTATTTTCAGGGACTTCATGCAAATGGTTTTTGTTTTTGAATCCATGTAAAATACCTTTTCATAAATTAGGAAACAAACAACTCTTTTTTACAAGCTTAATTTAAAGTGCAGGCAACTGCCCTCTAAAAGGGTTAGGGTTAGGGTAAGGGGTTAAAAGGGCTTGTGTGAAGCATAATTCAACTTAGGACCATGCATCGCTGCTGTGAGGAGAAGTTCTTTGGGCCTGCTGGAAATGCAGCTGGCAGCTCTCAGCAGCCATTGGTCCCAGAAGAATCCAGGAGAAGAGAACTTGGGGCATGCAGCCCCGTCCGTAGGGAAAGAGGTGGAGAACAGCCAGGACAAAGGAAGGAGCTGGAGTTTGGACCATCTGGTCAGTGGAGGGGTCTGTCAGCCTGACCAATAGTCCTTTTTGAAATCCACAATGAACGACTTGGGTTCTGTGGGTCCCAACAAATATTTACGAAATAATAACCGATGTCTGGACCTCAGTGACCTCATAGCTGGCTATGGCCAACACTGGCACATACAGTATGTCAGTTCATAAAATGTTATTAATGCGGTGACACAGTATATGCCAAACTGGGATCATGGCTTGGTTAATAGCAAAAGCTCAAGTCTGTAGAGTCAGGCAGTAGACAGTGTCCCTGTCCCTTTCTGTTGAATGGCCCAAAATCCCATAATGATTTATAATCTCAAGTAATGACACTTCTTAAATCTTAAATAAGGCCTACAAATGTAATGGTTCAGGACATTTTTACTTTGACGTCACAAAGAGTCTGCATGCTACTGTCAGATTAAAACCCCTCATACCATTTACTCTGCACCACATGCAAACGTTCACTTCTGTCCCTGTCTACTGAAACGTCAGGGATCTATGTTTAGTGACACAGCCATTATGAGTTTGCACTGGAACGGGGCCCTGAGGATAAAATGAATGGGGAAAACGATGGAAAATTAGTGGTTTGTCAAGGTTGGAACAGCTTAAATGACAGGGTGATGGGACTGACAAAAGCTGTGCCACGCTCAGGAAGTCTGTGAGCAGTCGCAGAGGATAGAAGTTTCTCCACAGAGGGTTTTAATGATTTTAAAAACGTCATGCAGTCTATGTGGTAACACTGGATACTTGATCGAGTTTGTGGTTCCAGCAGAAAAGGAAATCTCTACTCACAGCTTGTTGTCCTTAATCCCTCTGTATTAAAGTCAAATTATTGTTTGCTAAAAAATAAAAAAATAAAAAAGTATATATATTACTACGACTCCTGTATCAATTAGCATTGAGTATTATTAGCACTTTTTAGTTGTTTGGTTTATGATCACTTTAAACAGGCTATTGCAATGCAGCTACAGTACAGTAGCTAAATGCAAAACACTATTGCTGCCAAATTATCTTAAATATACTGCAAGTCCATAAACTGGTGATATTAAAACATGGACAGTTTTGTTCAAAAAGAGATATGTACCATATGTGAAAATTGGCACCTTTATTTGTGTGATATAAAACTCGTGATGAAATATCATTGGAGTTATTGGCTATCTTAAGTCCTTTTTCTCACAGAACAGAACATTTTTGTGGATACAGTTGTCTCTGTTGTTAAACAGTAAACATCAGCTGACTTTTATTCCTGAAAGAAATGTTTGTGTTTTGGAATGAAACTCATCAAACCCCATGCTTTTCTCTAAGATGTTTTGCTTGCCATCAGTTCTAGGTTTACATGTAAGAAGCACACTGTACTAAACGTGTGTAGCAGCATTGGTTCAAGTCACTTAAAAACACTTACTGGACAGCACAACCTTCTCAAGCTTAACAGCTTTCAGCGTTTAAATTAGTGAAGAAAAGTTCTGAACTTGAAGTGAACTGAACTCTTGCATGCTGTTGATGCTGAGCTAAACATGTTTGCTGACTGTATATAGGCGCTGAGGTTAGCTTTCACATTACCAAGTGACTGAGCTGTCCGGGTCCCTGTCTCTGAGACAAACACAGCACTGACTGTGGGAGCTGCCAATGACTCAGTAGGCGGTGACATAACATGAACTAAAAGTTAGGTATATAGTGGGAATTAGAGCTACCGTTAGCAAGCTAGGCTAACTAGCCTCTATTTTCTGGGTGTTGACAAATTTTACAACACAGATGCTGAATGTTGTAAAGCGACAGATAAGCTAACAAGCTTAGTAAGACCTTCTCTGCAGACGACATAGAGCCACAGTTTTGATTTTGGTCTTGGCGATAGTTGGCGATTGCAAAATGGATGTTTTTGACCCAAACTGACAACTCCTGTCAACAGTTACAGCTCAGGACACGTTTAAATTGTGAAGGACGTACCGTACGACTCCTTCAGATGGGATTGCTGACCCCCATCCCGATCCACATGATGTCACAGCATAATGCCGTCAGATATATTGCTGGTTAGGTGGTGGACTGGAAAAAAAAAACTTTGTAAGGTAGTGAATGGAGAAGTGAGTTTTGATTTAAAAAAAAAATGTCTTTCTCCGTTCACTACCATACAAAGTTTTTCTGAAATAGGAGTGAAATAAGGGGCGTGACTTCAGCTCTCTATTCCCTGCTCTGTCCTTGCTGATTGTTGGATGACTTTTACTGAAGCCCAAATAATGACTTGATAATGTGGTTGTAAATGAAGGAGAAAATGCAGACAGGGCAGACATAATCTCACTCTGCTCTCATGCTTCCCAAATAACCTTTACAGAATTACCATGTTGAACTACAGACAATGTAAGCCTTTCATTTAATGTCTATATGTCTGTGGGCTTGTGTACTCGTGAGAGAGTGAGTGTATGTTTGTAGGATCTCCATACCATACCCACCCCCAGACACACACACACACACACACACACACACACACACACACACACACACACACACACATTCATTTTGCCAACTCACCCACTATGTTAAATGGATCTCATAAACTTCCATGCAATTACACTTTGGTTTGGAGTCTGTGGTAACAAATCAGGGCATGGAATTTATATGAATTCACTAAATGCACAGAGCTACGCACAAACACATATGGCAAAAAAAACCAAAACCTTCCATCTACCCTCTCTGGACCCTTCAGCATCTTGCTGTGTGGTAAAGTTGCGGCTTTGTCGAAAAAACTCGTTACATTTTCGGGCCTATCAGCACCTCTGCTAATGGCAAACATAAAACTGCAACTGTTTCTGGTGGGGCAGAAGTAGCTGCCAATGGGATTATGAGTCAAGCATGGAGAAAGGAGTGATGCTTCAATGCTGGTGAGTCATTGAGGAAAGACGGAAACTTGAACTTTCAGAATGAAAAGCTGTCGGTATATCAATATTGTATTTGGGTCTGACTTTGTAACAGGATAAATATGTCTGGTGTTTTTCCCAGCTGTAATCAAGGGTTGATGTTTTTTCAAAGATCCGAACGAGATGTCATCTGTGCAGTGATGTCATAATGCTTGTTTTCATAAGGCCAGCGTACAGCAATGCAATCTGTTTCTGCATTCACTCCATTCTTTGAACAGCCATTTTGGAGATGCCCATCATGTCTGGATAACATTGCCTTTTATCATTCAGAGGGGGGAAAGAGTAAAACATCCCTCCTGCTTTCCTAAGGCTCGCTTTTTTCAGCAACAGGAAGCTGAGTGGTGTTTGAAACTGCATCCAAACCTGCGCCCCCTCCTCCTCCAGTCTCCATCTTTGATGGGTGTAATTTGGAGTTGGTTCCATGGAAATGAAAAGGTAAGGCAGCCTCAATGATGTATAATCACTGTGTGCAATGAAAACTGAGAAGCAACGCTCGTCAGGAATGAGAGGGGGCGCTTAAAGCAGAGAAGAGCAGTTTGCAAAAGGAATTTTTTAAAAAAGGAGACATAAGTGTCCTGAAAAAGGCGCATTTAAATGAGCGAAGAGCGACTTCTAAATCTTTCTCATTTTAATTTGCATGAAGGTTTGTGGTCCTACAACTGTCAAGTGTAAGACAGAGAGAGACAGAGGGAGAGAGAGAGGAAGGGATTCTGTAACGTCTACTAAACTGTAGCTGCTGGGCTGCTCCAGGGTGTAACAGGATATCATAATGAGCCGGCCCTCCCACTGGGAATTTCTTCCTGTCTGTGCTCTGCCTGAGACAGTCCACCTGAAGCAAGCACAGTGCTGACCTCTCTCTCATTTTCTTGACATGTCCTTATCCTTTCTTTTCTTTATTTTTTCATTCATTTTATTAGTTTTGGGCAATCTTTGCTTCTTATGTTTCCAGTGGAAATGTGCTACTTCTTGTGTTTTCATGTTTTCTACAAAGCAACAAGTAAATACATACATGATCTTGAGCAGCAGTCACACCACAAAGTGACAAATGGGGCCAGAAGCTTGGTGAGTAGTGACTATTTGCAGGGCTAGTTGGTGAACTGCTGTATCAGGCGATCAATCACGTTCTAGCAGGCTTTGGTTGAATGCAGGTTAAAGGTCTGTGTGGTGAGCAAAAGAGCCAAAATCTGACAACGATTTAGCTTTTTATTAGCCTTTTTGTACTCTCTGCCATCATATGCAGATAAATGAAGAGCCGTCTCTCAATTCCAACTCCATTCTCGCATCTCAAGCTGTTTATCGGACTGTAAACAATGACCGGGAAACAGGAAGAGGACATCCGTGGTCAAAGGTAGTTGGAATTTTTTCCAGGTGTGTGTGTGTGTGTGTGTGTGTGTGCGCGCGTAGCTCTTTGCATTTATTGAATTTGTATAAATTCCATGCCCTGATTTGTTACCACAGACGCCACACCAGATGATAATCAATGGGTTCTGAGATTGCACTGCAACAAGCCTGCTAACAGTCAGTTAGGAAACAGCTCATTAACTAAGCTTGATCACTAACTTGACAATATGTTCACACTGTATTTCCATTGACTCCAGTCTCATAACTGTCTGCAAACAATTGCTTACTTGTGGAACAGTGTGTACTCTGTACAATAACAGTTAAGGGAGACCGATTATGCTTTTTCGATTTTTTACTGTTGTTCAGAGTTTTATACAGTATATGTTCTAGTGCATGTAAAAGGTCTTGAAAGTTAAAAAGGTCACCAACAGAAGCTCCTATCTCCCACTGCTCCTGAAACATCTCGTCAGTAGTCCTGCCTTTAATTCTGTGACTTTGTGACAATACATTACATCACCATGTCACAGATTTGCATAATTTATGGTTTTAGGATATGTAAAAACTGCATATACAACACTGGATCGCACAGCTTGTCAGGATCTATATTTTGTCAGTGACTGTGTAATGTTGTTTACAATGACCTTGGGCCCACCCACCCAGCAGACCAATGCCGTTTTTCCATTACATCTGCCGGCCTGGCTCTACTCAGTTTGACTCGCCACGGCCGGGGTTTAGCTTTTCCATCACAACTGAGCTACCTGCTTGAAGGTGTGTCTTAAAGAAATGCTCTCTATTTGTCCCAATCCGTGCAGTACCATCGAAAAATCACCGCTTACAAAAGTGGCTCCGCTAATTCAGTTACAAGCACGTTTAATTTACTATAACTTCTTCACAATAAAAGCCCCCCGTTATTTAGTCATTTCAATATTTTATTATGAAGCAGCATTACAGTAAACGTTGTGTTTTCAGCAGCAGTAACTAAACATGGCTCCAGAAAGTGAACACGATGAAACAGTAAAACACGGCAGCTGTTTGAAGGAACAAACAGGACGAGAGAAACTAAAGAGATTCAGTTAGAAGCTACAAAAGCTAAAAAAAAGCTGAACACACTGACTTTTAAAAACCTCTTTCTCTCAGGTTTCCTGCACAGACATGAGTTGAGTATCATTTTTAGGGGGAGACGGATGCTTGTTACGGGTTGGCTACAGTCGTGAGACATCACTTGGCCCTGCTCCGGAACAGGTCCAACTCGGCGTAGTAAAGCAAATCAGTACGGCTCGGTTTGACTCGGCACGGCCAAAAGTGCTAGTGGAAAAATGGACATTGTCGACATTGACAGCACCCTCCTCTCCTCCTACTGGTGCTTTTCCTGCATGCAGTAGGAAAAGAATGGGGATGTAAGTGCTCTTCTGCTTTATGAGAAGCAGGTAGGAGCTCAAGGGAACTGTGATGTCTGTTGAAGCCAGCAGACATGGAGAAGAGCTGGCTTGGGTAGTGGGGAGTAAAGCTACCCTGGAGACAGACATGCAGGGGAATGAGTTTCATTAGCAGAGCACTCAGCGGGCTCCTGTCACTCACTCTGCTGCTGGAGCAGAACAACACATCCTGCTAAATATGAGGGAGTCTGATCAACAGCATGCAATGCATGGCAAGAGAATAGCTAATATATATCAAAATCCATCCTCTGATTAAACTTTGACTAGATAATCATCGTCTTATTTTTATATAATGCAACTTGTGTAGTGTGCATAAAGGGACCAACCAGCTCTAACAGTACTGCAGTGAAAAATTCCCCTGCGGCCCAGAAAGCATTTTCCCCACAGAGCACCATTATAAAACAGCATCTGTACAACTGTTGACAGGACACTTATCAAATTCTATTATGAGTACAAGAAGTGTTCTCGAACGAAGGTTTAGAAAAGGTGCTTGGATTCGTCTCTTTTTTGATATTTTTGTGCTGGCGTCAACACAGTGTTTTATTCTGAAAATTAACCGGATGTTATGTTATTGTTTCGGTGTGTGACTTCCTGCCTGCTCTGTGCTGAATTCGCTGAATTGACGGTGCAGTGGCGGAGCGGAGATGGACCGAACACAGATCTGGTGGAATTTAGGGGTAAGAGGGACGCAGGAACTCGTGAGCGGGGAGAAACAGTTCTGTGCATATCTGGTGGGCCAGAGGTTAACCGAGAAGCTAGAAACTTTTTTTCTGCGTATGTGTCAGGCAAGCAATTTTGGACTGAATAGGCACCATCTTTGCATTTGGTATCTAGTTCTATTATACAGTATATCTATGCATAGAATGTACAAGCAAGGCTTGTACATGCAGGCTTTGCTGTGTGTTAAACTGCCGCCCAGACACAGGCGACGTGAGACGACTCAACAGTTGGCCTTACCAATAGTTCTTTGGTTCGGTGTGTCTGGGGCTTTAGATTCCAGACCTTCCATCACCTGTATAATTGCAAGTCAAGATCCAGACACAAGAGCCAAGGAGCTGCTTTCCGTTGCTTGCTGAGCTTCACTTCCAATTCTGTTATACTTGGTAGTGAAAACTCGCTGCCAATCACATCCTATACTCTCGGTGGGGTAAAAACGTCCAAAATTTGATTATGCATCAGCAGATTGTGTCGCAGAGGAGTTCTCTGCAGGTCGTGAGAACCTTCCTATCCTGGTTGTGTCTGTGTTTGCCTCTCAAATCTAATAAATTAAAGACTAGCTGTGAGGGAGCTCTCGCTGTCGAAGCAGCCTGGGGCCCAGTGTCTTGGACCACACTACAGCTCTCCTCACTGAATGTAACTGTTTCGACATTCAGGCGGAGAATAGAAACGCCACCAGAGGGAGGTCATGGGAACTGAGAGAAAATGTGGTATTGTAGCCAGAATGTGGTCATGAATTCGTGTTTCATGCTCATATTCGGTGCAAATTAATGCAGCAGGAGAAAAAGCTCTTGGACCAGCTGTGATGGTGCAGATGCTTACGAATGAGTGACACATTGTTTCTACAACCCGAACCCAGCTCCAACAGTTTAATTTATTCACGGGGTTACCTTTTGCGCTCTGTCACATCCTGAATAACAATTTTATAAAGTTGACCTGGTGCAATTTCACCTTATAATCAACCCATTTTACTGAATTTGATCCTCACTGGTGAGGTGGTCTGTGGTCGGACCAGAACCTCCTCTCCTAGCAGCGCAGGGAGAGGGGAAGCCTGCCTATCTGCTTGTCAGCACAAATCGCACCTCATCTGGTTCCTGTTTGCAGTTTTATAGGGGCTGCTGCCATGTCCCAGTCAGCTCGCTCATGATTCCCCCCCCACACACACACATTATTAATTTACCTGCACAACCTTGTCAACTCAGGTTTTGCTCAATGACACTCCAACAGTTTCCACCGTCCTGCTGCCAAAACAAAGACGTTTACAAGACCTCTTGTGACAATATGGTCTTCATTGAAATTTAGATGAGACTAGATCAAACTTTAATGATCCGTGTGGTGAAGCTGGATAGTTGCAGCTGCACGTAATTGAACTGAGGAAGGATATAAACAGAAGCAAAAGCAAAAAGGGGCTGCACAGTTAGCATTAGCTGTAGTAGCAGCTACGACTTCAACATAACTACATAAAGGCGGCAAACAGGGAGCTCAAGTCCAGCCAGTTTAATTAGATTTTTACAGGACGGTTACATGCAAAAAGCACCAGAGGGGAACTCAGAGGAGTAAACCATATAGTGTTTGAAAGTCATGAAGATGACATCATGCAGCCTTGGTCACAAAAACAGGGAAACGGATGGTGAAAACTTCCTGGACGCTGCTGTGAGAAGGGAAAGGTCCTGCCAGCAAAGGATATGTCTCTCTCACACACACACTCACTAATCCACTCAGTCGGGTACACTGTTCTCTCATTCGCTCATACACAGCAGACCTTCTGTATGAATGACTAAGTGTCCAAAATGCCGAAACACACAAACGCTCTGCTCACTATTCTGACGATGTGTAAGTATAACAAAGGGATCGGAGGTTGGGAGTGAAGTTTTAGTGACTAGAGGTGATGTTTGCAAGTTTTTATACGCTTTAACCTTTAATTTTCTTCATCTTTATTGGATGAAAATCACTTGAAATCAAGCACCATATTTGGTACTTGATGACTCACCTCAAGGAGACGTCACATCGTGGTCTTTCATACACACATGGGAGCATGGGCGTAGGAAGCATTTAAAATGTGAGTTCAGACAATTTAACGAGGTTCTGGGGGTTCTCCCCTAGAATTTTTTTAGTAGTACATTTCCTGTATTCGGGTTCCTTTTAACTTCCTTTTATTTGGATGAATAACATTATCCGTACATTTACAACTGTACATTTTCAGACACATATTTGAAAATATTAAAAACTTAACAGTATCGTATTGTTTTGCTCTGACCGAAAATATAATTGCTGACATATCAAATAGTGAATAACCTAAAATCCAACCAAAACAATCCCTGCCCAGTTGTGTCAACTAATGTAATGGCAGCACTGCAGATACAATTAAAAGATTTAGAGATAGTAATAATGTATAAAGGCTTACAGAAAGAACTCTTCCCTGCCTTGATATCCTTCATCCTATTTGTTAAGTTCACTATTCATCTTTTTCTCTTCATTTCATCCCTTTGTTTCTCTCTTTCTGACAACACACCAATACATTTTCTATAATATAGTATAGTATAATGGCTCCAATGCCCATGCATGGGAGATGTATATGAACATCCAACATTTACAGAGCTCTAGCTATATCCACAAACTTGTTTTTTTAAGACTCCCGGGTCTCCAACGATGCCAGACTAGACTGTAGATTCCCTTGACTCAACACAGCTCTACTTTAAATGCGCCATATTGTTTTAATAGGAGCCGATTCTCTCTGCAACAGCATATTAAAAGCAGAGACAGTTAAATAGGCTTCATTTTCTTTTCCACTGTGCCAGACAGAGACTCTAACACAGCACCAGTCTGTTAGTCAGCCAGCTCACAGGGTTTATGGACGTATTAACAAGAGCATCAGTGATGGTGTCAATCAGTCAGTATTTCAAAAAGTGGACACTGCCTACTGGACATTGTCTGACTGAAATCAGAGCAAAACAGAGTGTAACCAATGTGGTAAAGTCTGTATTGGTTGGATTTCAACAAAAATACAGCTTCATTTCTTGTGTCAAGTTTGTGTTTTAAAGGGATGGGTTTTTTTAGGTGATCTGCAGCATAATACACTGCGCCCTTAACATTATGAAATTTCTGCGGTTTGAAAAACATAGCGCCAAAGGAAAAGGCAAAGTAAAGTGCCAAAAATATTCCACGTATAACAGACGCTTAAACTGATATTGATTTTATTTAGGTGGCTGAAATACATTTGCTCCTTACCACATCCATAGCATCATGGCCAGTACTAGTCTCTGCTTATACGAACAAGGGGGACGTCGACTGCCATCTACTATGAGAATACACTCAATATGAAGTACCTCATATTCAAATTTCTCAGTACCGTTCAGGTTCAGTCAGACCGAGGCTCATAAATGCAGGAACAGATGGGTTTGGGTCTCAGTGTTAGGGCTGTGCAAAGCCGTAGTCGATGCTGTGGCTTTGACTTATTAAAGGGCAGCTCCATGATATTTCTTCGGGCCTAGTCTACAGCACTACTGCAACATATGCAATGGTACTCCCCAATACCTGGAAACACACTTTGATGTTTAAAATTGGTGGACAAAAAACAGTATTATATAGTATAAAAATTTGATGAGAAGATCAATTACACTCGCATGTCCCAGCAAATGATTTGATTAGTTAGCATGAAGACCAAGAGACAGCAACAGTACTTAACTACCCGTAGAACTACAACTTGTGGTTTTACAACATTTCTACAAGGAATAAACAAACAAGGGACAAATGGGATAATTACTAAACTTGAGTTGGTAGTCGTATTTGTTGACATCGGAAAGCTAGGCTAGCTGGTTTCCGCTGCTTAAGGTCATTGTTCTAAGCAGTGCTAATCACCTTCTGGATTCAGCTCCATATGTAGCACACAGGCATGAGAGTGGTATTATTCTTGTTGTCTTACAGCAAAAAAGCATAGAAGAATGATTTCTCAAAATGTCGAACTACCTTTAAGCCCCAGTAACCATAGTTCATCCTTTCAAATCAAACTTCAAAAATGTTTATATAGGCCTATACATAAATACATTGTCTAAAATAAATAAATGTATTGAATCTTGTTTGGTCTGTAGCTAAGGCTAGCCCAGGTCCCATCAAAGCCATCTCGTACCAGGACTGGCCAGGCCTCCTTTCATCTAAATGGGACAGGAGTTAAGCCAGTGCTTCCTGTCAGACTGCAGGGTTCTCAGGTTCCACCTCTGGTCTTAATTATGTCTGTCTGTCCCAGACTGCCACCCCAACTCTCACCCTCCACCCCACACCACCATCATCCCCATGCCCACATCCCCTCTCCCCCTGTCACTACTCCCCCGACGCATGGTTTGAACGAGTACCAGATACCTCGAGTAGAGACGCACTGAAACACTACAGAGGTAAGATTACAGGGTCAAAATATGCTTAAAGGATATGTTTTGGCTTATTCAAGTCTACCCTGATACAATACTCACTTGCCATATGAATGTTGAAGGAGTTATGGGTTGCAGTTCTCAGTCCTCCTCTCTATGGCTTTGGACAGACAGTTTCAGGAACTATACAATAAGAAATAGGGGGCTAGAAAAACTTTTCCCTTTTTGAGTGTACAACACTTGTATTTTGGAACAATACATTTTAAAAGTGACAAAAGTGCTGCTTTTGAAGTAAAATTACTAATGCTAACATTTGAAACATCCTATGAGTAGACTTCAACAAATCTCCTAATTCAGAAAAGGTGTGTAAATTAAGTTTGTTACTTCTACCAAGTGTTGAGGAGACAGCCTTAAGCTACTTCTCACTCTTAATGCTCCACAGATGAGGGACGCCACCATCACCTCAACCACACAGGACGTTCCTGGCTCCTGCGTGGAGCTGGGCTGGGCTGGGTAAGGAGCAGTGTGGCGCTGCTGGGCTTGTAAGGAGAGGAGAGAAGTGGCAGGTAACAAAGAGCCGAGCAGAGAAGTAAGGCCACGGTAAAAGCGTTTTCCTGTATGATCCACAGGGGAATCAAAGGAGCAAAGGGCGGACTGAAGAAGAGGATTATCACAAAGATCTTTTGAGGGGAGGAAAAACTTTAATGTTAAAAAGGTTAGAGTGGTCACATAACCTCCCACACTGAAAGAAAGTAAGCAAATGAAATCCAGAGCTTGTGCTTCCAGCTTGCAGGTTATGGAATTATAAAGAGTGGCCATGGAAATATGATGTTATGTTTAATTCAACATGTCTCATGGCAAATCAAAGGACAAATAAAATGAGATGTATATTAACATGGAGGAATAAACACGGGCCGAGAAGGGAAATAGCCACAGGGAACATATAAACAAGCGTGACGAATGTCTTCTCCTGAAACCCTTAATGGGTCTTAAATGTCCTTATGTGGGTTGATCTTTTGAATCTGGTTTAAAATGGGCTTCTTTTGGCTCTGGGGCACAGGGGCCCTGTTTACCTCTTTTCCACCAGTCAAAAATCCCACTTAAACCTGCTAAGATCAGGCTGTTTTCGTGCAATGGGAATGTGTAAACTCTGCATTTACACCCGGGTCAATCGGCCCCGCAGTAGACACGGGTCTCAGCTCGGCTTTGATCTAACGTAAGACCCGGGTGAACACTCTTAATTATGCCGTGCAAAGTGATGACGCATTATCAACATCAGGTGGCGGCACGTAAATAAATAAGGAATTTGGCATGTGGTCTATTAAGGACATTTTATTACTGGACACAGTGTTGGAGGTGGAGCCCCGTTCATTCTTATGAAAGCTGCTCAGTGGTGTTTTGAAGGCAAAAAAGCTTGACTTCCCGGCTATGAAAACACCTGGATCACCAACCGAGCCGGCTAACTTCCAGTTTACCGCCCAGCTAATTTGAAGGGGAATTAAAAAAAATTAATCCTGCAGCTGTTCTAGACTTTCCAAATGTTAATGGACCGAATGGCTCAAATTATGATAGTGAAACAAGTCATTTTGCAGGGGGTTGTGACGCTCAAAAGAATTCATCCACCGGGAAGTGGGAATGGAGTCAAAAGGCGATTTTGAACGGGTTGACCCGCATTTAAAAAACCTGTGTAGACCCGCTAATTTTGGTGGAAAAGCGGCATTAGATATGATCTTCTAGCATGGCCTTTGCATGCACAGGGTGTGCTTTAACAACAATGGCTCATCTGAGAGAGCCCGTAAACATGCCTGGGACCTTGACCCTGGCAGTAAACAGTCTTTCCACCTGATGATGAATAGCAGAGGCACAGAGGAGAAGCCTGTTTCTCTCCCTCTTTCTGCCTGCTTCTTCTTGCATACACCAACACGTCACGTACAGGTAAAATATAAAAGTTTATGAATATGAAAACATTTTCTGCCTTTTTGTAAAAGATGAAGCTTGGAATACTCAGGCTTTATAATCATTTTACCAATGAATGTCGATGACTTTTCCATGCCTTTGAGGCAAATGTTTATGACCATACATTCTCGAAAACTTTAGTGTATACATGAAAAACACTTTAAAAAAATATATGCGAAAATGTCAATTGGTACAATTAATGATGGCCAATGTGGTTCGATAAAATTAAACATTTTTTTCTTTCATCGAATAACATGACATGCAACCTTTGCCAGTTTCTTAAGGAGTCAGTCCAAAAGTGCATACACACGAGCACTAGTGTTCAGCACATGCTAATCTGGCAGTTATCTGGCTGGCGTCTTAATATGACTTGTAAAATTAGTCGCCTTTAGCCTCTCAGCACCGCAGCAGTATGGGCTTTGTTTCTGAGCACAGTGACCAAAATGTTTGATGTTGGACGAAAGAGAAGCAGCTGGCAGCGGGAGTCATGTTGGTCACCTGGGTGGAAAAGCCAATCATGGAGTCGAGAGTTGAGTCCCATGCAGCGGCAGCCTGGTGCTTAGCTCCTATAACACGGCTAGCTAGTCCCGCCTCTTCCATGTTCAAAATGTTAAATATTTGACTACACAGTCCACATTTTGTACCTCAAGGGTTCTGGTCTCTCAAGCTATGCCTTATACTTGTACAAGTAAAGTCAGACATTGTGTGATTCACATCTAGAAAAGTAAAAACTGCAACTCACATGACTTGAACCACATACACTCTATTCCACGATTTTTCTAGGTTTTTCATGACCTTACAGACCCCGAATATTGTATATTGTGTCAACAATGCCCATAAAAAGACTGATACAACAATAATTGAATCCTACTAACAAGTACTGCGTGTGTTTTTAAAGCCTGATATATCTTATTCTTCTGTGCCATAGAGCTCCACTGCTGCCTACAAACTATTTTAACACAGCAATCAGCCCCGTGGTTGCACTATGTGACATGTCTGTTCATGACTGTGGCAACCCACATTGTAGTTTATTTTGATGTTATCCTAGATATGTGTACTATCCCATTTGTCTGTAACTCATTTTTACTCCTGCTTGAAATATAGATCCAGGCCTTTTCTAGTTATATAAAGGCTAAATACAAACGTGTCTCAGCCACAGTCATAGCAGTAATGTATGTAGACACCAGCTTAGGTTTTAGTTTAGGAGCTATTTTTCATATCAACATATTAAGGGGCATGTCCAAGATTCTTGTGATCATATTTTTGAGTGAGCTACAGGAGATTAACCTGTCTTCATGTATGTATAGTAGGCAAGAGATAAAAAAAATATTTATCTCCTTCAGGTTAAAGACCAGATGGGGATCCCTTCAGATGTTTCTTTTTTTTAGGCTGAAATCTAAATCATAACATGAGGCAGCAGAGTGGAGTTGTGATTAACCAGACAACCAGGCTAAGGTTTCATTACGTGCAGACTACAGTTTTTAATTGGGTCCCATGAGAAAATCAAAAGCTCATCATACTATGGAGCCATCTTCACATTATTCTGGGAATACAGCTTTGGCCTTGCCTGCTCCATGTGTGTGTGTGTGGTGTATTTTTGCCCCTGCTGGTGTAAATAGATGGAGCACTTTATTAATGTCAGTGGGAAACTGTGGTGTTACAGCAGCCAGGTCCAATAAATCACAAAAAACAAAAGACTAGAATAAAAAATAACAATACACTCCAAAATACTTCTTTTGTCACTCTTCCGGTGTGAACACGCTACATAACTTAGAATTAGTATGTGGTATAGAAATGGGAGGAGCTCAAAGCTAACTTCCTTTTCTGGGACGAGATTCGATTTGAAACTTTCAGCTGTAACACCAGCTCCGGTGTACAAAGTCTGGAGGGATCCATCTCACCAACCACATGTTATTTTACGGCCCTTCCTAAACTGTGATAGTGGTTTTAGCCTCGCTCACACACAGACGTTAGAAAGACACAAGCTTCTCCGCTTTCAGCCCGGTAATCCCTGGATCTACACTCACAATGAACTCCCATCAGTGCCAGCCAGCGAGCATCGAGTCCCAAGGCTATGCTTCCAGCTCAAGGTGCACATCTCTGTGAGGTGGAGAAGGCTGGCCTGATGCCAAGCCAAATGGAGGTGAAAGCCATTAAAAGTCTTTAGCATGCACGTAATCTTTAGGAGGCCACCACACCTCTGGTTGCCCTTCCTCCTGCTACAGATTATTAAGTGTTCATTCATAGTACCATGGTGGCTACAACAGGTCAATGTCCGTGTTCAAACATGTTGGAAATACTCCGTATGGTTTGGGAGAGGGGCAGCGCCTGGATAGGAGGCTAAAGACTGTTCTGTAATGATTATTGTATTTGTGTTAATATCCAAAGTACATGTATTTGGACGTATCTACAGTATCAATGAAAGAGATATACAGGTAACCAGAGAAGAGTACGAAGCAGCAAAGCGGCACGAGGGTCCGGCGGTAGAATGAAAGCTGCAGCGTTTTGAGTCCAGCGCTAACATGAATGGGCCGTGTGGAAGCACAAGACACCGAGCAGGGAAATATTCTGGGCCAGATGTTTTGCAGAACTTGGATGATGAACAGTTTAAATACCATTTTCTCATGTTACGGTTTTACATTTGCGTAGTGCTGATTAATTACAAATCGTTGACACACCCACTCGCTCGCTGTGAATTCACTCCGGACAATCGTCTGCTCTAGTCACCCAGACTTAGGACTAGGGAGCTGGCGGGGCAAAGTCCACGCCCAATAATACAGACGTGTGTTCACACACAGCTCCTCCGGGTAAACTCTGGATAAATTCAGAGGTACGGTGCATATGTGAAAGGGGCTTGTTACTCTGTATAGATTTGGAGTATGATAACATTTCTTTTACCCTTTCTAGAACAAAAAATACAAAAGCAACAGTATGAGGAAAGGATTCAACTGTGTTTGATGAGGATGTTGACCATTTCCCTGACACAAGTAGCTTTAGTTTGAACTGGTAATAGGCACCTTTTTTGTTTTAACTTATCATTCTGAAGCACAAACTGATTGCACAGTGAAATGGCTGTAGAAAAATGACACCATCACTTATATTAGTTTCCAGTAAGACCTGCTTTTTAGGTCTGCCACCAGGTTGGATTTTTCCAGAGAAAAACAAAGGTAGAATTACAGAACAAAGGAAGACAGTTTGCCATTGCCCAACTGAAAGGAGGAAGAGGCATTGTTTTCCCTGGTTGCTATCCCCAGGTAAGAGTGGAACAACAGGAATAACCGTGGAAACTCTACACTTCAAAAGAAATAACCTCCGCTGATGGTGAGGCAAAGATGGTGGAGAATGATAGAAACCGAGGTAAAACAAGAGTGAATCAACAGACATTTACATTTCCTTGATGGAGGGTGCTGATGTTGTGTTCCACCTCTGAAATATGGTTTCAAAACCAGTAATCTTTCTACTAAATTAACAAGTAACAAAACCTGCCAACTTATTAATACAACCAATAGCACTCCAATTGGGATCTCGAAGTCAAATTGGGATTCTTACCGTTGTTTTTGCTTTGGACAGGAGCCAGGCTGCTAGCAGACGCCATGTCGCTGAAGTTATCTTTGCAACAGCAGTGTCAACGGTCATACCACAGGGAAACTTGAGCAGAATTAGAAATGAGAGGCCGTTTTTTGTCTGCCTGTGTGTCAAATCAGGAGCAAATCCAACACTTTTGAGCGGCAACTCTTCTACTGTTACTGTAAACTTCATACAGTATGTGCTGTGTGAGAACAGAGAGCTTGACAGACGTGGCAACATTAACTGAGGGAGGCAGTCAGAGGAAGGAAAGGAAATTAAATAAAACATTACATTTAAAATAAACAGAATCAATCTTCTTTAAAGCAATGGTGTTAATGGAGCAACTTCGACATTTTTTGTACAGTAAAGGATCCTATTCATGTCATCTGTGATGGGATGAGTGTTCGGAGGGATCGTCTACCTCTTATGGCAGTAAGGGGTAGGTGATATTGTTCTGCCACCTCTCTTTAGGGGCCCCTCGGCCCTCAGCTGACAGATATGGGCCAGTGAGTGCCCTTGGCTGCTCAAGGAGGACGACATACAACACCATGAACGACATCATCCATGAAGCTCCTGAGAAAGTGGACCTGCACCTGACAGTGACAACTCACCACCAATGCCTACAACTCTGTGTGTGTGTGTGTGTGTGTGTGTGTGTGTGTGTGTGTGTGTGTGTGTGTGTGTGTGTGTGTGTGTGTGCGTGTGTGTGTGTGTGTGTGCGTGTGTGTGTGTTGCCTATAGGCCTGTAGACATACATACAAGTGTGTCCATGTGAGCCATTTTGTTTGGACATTCTTGCCTCAGTTTGCTGGAAAGCCCACTTTAAGGAACATAACAAAACTTTTTTCCTATTTACAGACGGTGACTTTTAGCTTCAAGAAGCCCGGTCGGTCCTGTAAACATTCCCAACATTATTATTTTTCTTTTGGGGCAGATTTATATCTAAATGTTAACAACACACTGGGGTAAATGTTTAGATGGGGGGAGGAGGTGTATGAGGACATGCACTGAAGCCGTAGTTTCATTCAGTGGAAGGAAATGAATTGACTAAATATTTAGATCATGTCTTATTCCAGCGGATGTCTGTCACCACAGAGGATGATTTGTCTCTGCAGTCATGCAGACTTGTCAATTAAAAATCCTAATTTTTTTGTCTCCTGGATGAAAAGTTGTGTTTATTTACTGGAATGTCTCTATTTGTTTGTGGTTGGGAACTGGTAAACAGTATTCAAGTATCAGTGATATGATTTAGACCATGACAGCTTTTATACTGGGGCTATAGTAGCTTCTGTTAAGGCCCCAGTGTGAATCAGCTTTAGCATGCTACCAATGTAACAAATTAAATGTTTTGTTTTTCAGCCAAGTGATACAGTTGGTGTGTGTAGTCATGAAACTGCTCCCATCTAGGATTATCTTGAGTAACCAGGTCAAGACAGGTAAGAGACATTGGTGTTGAGTTTTTCAACCTTTTTTTTTTTTCTTGGTACTTTGAGCACCAAGCGAGTGCCATCTAGTTCCATTATATTCAGAGAGGGCAGACATCTGTATGGTCGATATCTCCAAAACTTGGCAACTCACACCAAAACGATCTAGATGGATACATAACTCTTCAAGTAAGATGAAAAATGTGAATTTTTTGATTTCGGTGTGAACTGTCCCTTTAAACAGAGTAAACATACAAAAAGACAATTTCATGAATTCAAGATGTTTTAAATTGTCTCTGAAGGTTCTCCCAGACTGCACCAGTACGTTCCCTAAAATTACTAAAATATTCCATTACCTGACTTGTTATCAGTTAATGCAGATAAAACACTTTTCTAACTAATCTAGGTAACTCAACCGTATACCATATTACAAATTACACACAAGCAAAACATTGATATGTGAAACGTGAATTAATGAAAAGTTTCTAACCATCAAACAACTCGTCTACAATGTTTCTGGGTGTACGATGTCAAAGTCGACAAGTCGTACATCAAAATTTTTGCAGAGTTTCTGAATTGGTGTCCCCACTTGTGGGGATCACAAGAATTTTCCCAGTTGGGTGGCTTAAGCACACCACTATGATTAAAAGATACATCCGCCATGAGAGAACTGTGATGTACTCATGTGGACTACTTGAACTGGTTTACAGGGTTCGTTCCTTGACTGATTGTCTACCAGCATCCAGGAACCTCTCTCCAAATGTAGATATTTGGGGAATTTTCCAAAACGCATACCATTGCAGACCTACAATAAACCAGCGGCTCTAATGAGGTGCTGATCGTAGACTAGAAAGTAGAGAAAAGGCCTCAGTATGGTTGAAAGTAGTTCGTACAACAGGTTGTAGGTGGAGAGAGAAGTTCAAGCCAATTTAATTTTAACAATTTTTAAAATGTTGCTTTCTACTATATCAGTGCATAGCAATATAGGTATGGTTAGGGTTAGGGAAACAACTGTTTATGGTTAAATTATGGAACATTTGAGAAGCTGGAACCAACTAATATTTGGTGGGGGTTTTACCCAAAAAGATTTCAATGTTAAATCGTTTATCAAAACTACTGACCATTAACTTTCACTTGATTGACTGATCCATAAATAAACCAGTTATTTCACCACTCTGTCAAATAAAAAGCAACGTGTGTGTGTTCCACTATGGGAACAGGGGATCAAATGTGAGGACTTGGGGGGAAGAAAACCAAGAAAAACATACAAGGATTTAAAGAGGCCTGTTACCACCCTGGGGGGGTGTGTGCATCCATTACTGTGCTCAGGTGTTAACAGATTCCATGTGTGTTTACACTTCATATATTGTTCCACATGCTGCTGCCGCCACAGTGGGCACAAGGCCTTCTGGACTATTACTACATTATTTTGAGGGTAGTGGGGAGAAACACAGAGGCAGCACCTTGCGGGTTTAAATCACTGCGTGTTGTTAACCCTGCTTTCAAGAATGTCTTCCACATGAGGACGGAGCACATCGGCTCCTGCAGCCTGGCGGCGGTGGAGCAGGAGTTGGTGGTGAAGGTGTAAAGGTGGATAAAGCAAAACAAAAACAGGACAACAAGACATAAATAAAACTCCACCCAACTGTCGCGGGGGTCAGCTTGAAGTCGCTTCAAAACAAATTGGGGCTCTTTTGATCGAGATCGGTCAGACACCTCATTAAATTTGCATGTGAATACAAGCAGCTTGTCCGCCTAGTGCTGCACAAAATGGCCGATGCTAATGACCGTGCCGTCACCACTGGCTCCGGCTTTTGTTGTTGCCGAGCTGTGACTGTTGGATGCCGGTGAGACGTGAGGCCTGGCCAGACAAAGAAAAGCGTGTGTCCTTGTGTCTCCTTGCTAACGCGTAATATCAACTCCTGACTAAAACAAACTTTTTAGGCTGTAATTCCCTCAACTTCCCGTGGCCACCTGACACCCAAGGGTGAGCCAGCAAAATGGAATCAGGCTAAAGCAAACAGCAGTCACATTAGAGGACATTGTTGTTATTACAAGGGTAATAGTCCTGGGGGAGGCCCCGAGCACGGGCTGAGCCTCGCTAATGCAAGCTGCTGCTAAGTGGTAAGTTACTAATAGTGTTTTCCTGTCCTCCTAATGGAAAGAAACAAGGGTCAGCGCTCAGCACACAGACACACACTCTCCAGTGAAGCGGACCTCAACCTTAAACTACATACAGGATGTCTTAGTTGTGGTTACCATGGTGAGTGGGGAGAACCGGAGAGTGTGAACTTTTCAACCCAAGCATCCCCATCTTGCTTTGTGTGACACGCACGGTACATAATACATGATGACTGTGACATTTGGACTCGTAGAAATGTAAATACTCAGCCGGAGTTTGGAAAAACGTGACGAACAAGCAGGACAGAAATCTAACCCCCGGTCTCCAAACAAACCGTTAGGATCAAGATTTTACTGGTTTGCCTCGTTGCTGTTTGTGTACACATTTTGAGACGAATCAGCCAGAAAGTAAGTCCTCCATAATGGTTGACATAGTCTGTTCCACTAATTGGTGCTGCTGCATGACCCGTGCCAGTGAAGCATAAAAACAGCATTGTTCTGCAAAAACACCAAGGTCCCTGTGCTTTTCAATACTTTTCTTTAAAGGGTCAAGTCACTCAAATTAACAACAAACACATTTTCTTATATGTACCCAGTTACCCGGATAATTTACTGAGCACAAAGTCAACCCGTTTGATTAGAACTATATGTTGCCCAAGAAAAAGCTTGTTTAGTGTGTTCTGATTATTATCCAGAGTAACTAGAACACTGATGTTTTAAAAAACTGGACAAATACAACCAAAACTATCTGCATGGCTAAATACCACTTTATAATTTGAGTAGAACAGCCCTTTAACAGGGAAAAACGTGTTGTTTTATATTCAGTCACTAGATCCCATAAAAAGGCCATAACCAACAATCTGACTTCCCCTTTTTCCACTTCTATCCTAAAAAAAAAAAAAGAAGTCAGATTTAAGTTTACATTTTCGAAACAGTTGAGTACTGTAGGTTTTCTCAAACTGGAATAAATAGCGCATTTCACGGGGCCTATTTTCAGCAGTGGATTAATACAGATTTAGTCCTCTAGTATTTCTGACAGCAGGAATTGTGGGATTGAGTTAAAATACATTACACTGGATTTGTGTGTGTTCATTGTAACGTGTCAGCCAACGATGCGGTTCACTGATGTGTTTTTAATAGTTTTTGGACAAGAATAGAGCTCTATGGCACACAGGAAGAAGAAATATCAGGCTTTGGCAACACAGTCAATACTGTAGGATCGATCCATTGTTGGGGTTGTTTTTTTCATGGGATTGACAATAATAAATAACTACACCCCCCTCAGTCATATAATATGTAAAAAGTGTGTCACTATTTTAGATTAGTGCAACAGGAAATTAATCCCAAACCACTGACTTGGGGAGGACAGGAGGAACAGTGTTATTACGGACCTCCACAAAGGCAGAATAGAGGAGTGCTTACAGGCATTAGAGTGGGTGTGAAAATAAATAGCACTACCACTTCCAGGATAAATCCAAGGAACCTAAAAAAGAAGTTAGTGTCATTACGTCACTGAATCTTGCTTTGAGGCCGGACTGCTGTGCCCGTTGTTTTTAAGTCAATGCATGGAAAAACACACTCAAACCTAACATACTGTATCTACTGTATGTCGTGTGACTTCTGATGAAGAAATGCCTCCAGAAAATGAAAGAGTAGGTTAACAGCTGATTTTTTTATCGACGCCTTATTCATTCCTCGAATGTGTAGGAAAAGCTCGCCTTTGCAGTATCATTAGAAGAAATCAGTCAAATCTGCCCCGTTTGATCACAACATTACAGTCATTAAACTACTCTCTGAAGTATGGTCTTTCATTTTCTGGAGGCATTTCTTCATCAGAAGTCACACGATGCAGATATGTTTCTCCATGATTCTCCCATTGGCTTCAATACAACTCTCACCATGGTCTGGCACCAAAGAAAGATTTTGTGACGCAATGACCCTTCCGTCTTTTTTTAAAGTTCCTTGCATAAATCCGATTGATAAGGAGAGAGGCAGAGAGGAAAAAAAGCTGACCTCTGGAAAGGGTTCAAGAACAGCCGACAGATGTAACAGCTCCACTGTAACACCAGGCCTCACTGTACCGAGCACGCCAAGACCACACCAAGGCCTGACTTTGACAAATCACACTGCAAAGACAGGATGCTACTGTCTCACACACCTCTGAATCCCTGGTTTTAACAAGCGCTCATACTTTGATCAGCAGCACACTATGATCACAGTAGCAAAGTGTTGAGTTTTTCCTTTGTCACTGTTTTAAAAGGCAAAAACACAAGAATGAATGATCATTTAAATAAAAAGACATTTTAATGGAAGTTTTTCTTTCACACTCACAATCAAGCTTATAGTCTGATCACAGAGAGAGATGTTGGCCATTCACCCAGAACAAGACACACACCAGTCAGTTTTATCAGACAAAAAAAATATATATATATATTTTAAATCTTTACAATAAGCTCGAATCATGAAACGTACACCGAGGAGTGTGCACACCTACAGTCAAACACTGAATTTTTCTTTTACTCCTCAAACAAGTTTTTTTTTGTACCCTGGTGTCAGTGTAAAATTCTTGTTTTAAGCAACGACAACTCTTTTGTTTGCTTTTTACAAATGTGCAAATAAGACAGATTTGGAATCCTTCAGCACGCAGTGTAAAAGTCCAGGATCCTCAGGAGCAGTGACAGAGCTCTCACTCCACGTCAGTCCTGCCCTCTCAAGTTTAAATACAGCCCCTCGTTGCTTTGCCTTTCATTTTCAAGTAAAGTGCTCCTCTAGCAAAAACCACACGGCATGAGATCAGTCTCGTATTTTTTTCGTCACTGGTTCTTAAAAAAAAAATTTAAAAAACACAAACCCAAAAGTCCAATGGACGAAAAAGATGGGAATGTCTTCTAAAGTGGAAAAGCAAAAGCCGCAGTCCTGGCTGTTTGTGGGGAAGTGATAGTCCAGCAGGAATCATACAAACTCCAGCTTGCCGTGGCCGCTGTACATCCCCCAGTGCACCAGAGACAGGATCTTGTCGTTGCCTAGGTCAGCCTGCCTCATCTTGTCGCAGGTCAGGCAGCAGTTCTCGTGGCCCGTCACGGGCACCATGCACTCCAGGTCCAGCTTGGCCACGTGGCCCTTCTTGGTGTGGTGGCCGTGGAAGCTGTAGTGGAGCCGGGACAGCATCTGTTGCCGCTGGTCCTGCAGCCGCTTGTTCTCGCTGCGCAGCATTCGCAATGCCAGCATGATGAGCAGCACCAGGATGAGGCCGCCAGCAATGGGGACGGCAATCACCGCTGCCCGGAACCAAACCTCCTTGGCTGACGCCAGCTCCTGAACCCGGGTCACAAGGTTCCTGTTGTTGCCGTCCGGCTGGTAACGGCTGAGATCTGCACACAGAATTAACCACAAGTTTAACTTCATGCTCCACGTTCATCTTTGAATGGATGTATGGCTGTTTGTAGCTCAATGAGAAGCTTTCACAGTCATGGCTTTAACCACGAAAGAAAATAAGACAAACCAACTAGTGCGAGGAAGTGAGAGAGGGCAGCAGGGGCAAAAACAAATGAGTCACCTTGTCCTGACTGAGAGCCAGATATTAATTTGAGCGAATAAACTATAGTCTGCCCTGGACGGGGCCACAACAGAGAATCCCCTGAGGACAGCTCCCCTTCCTCTCCGTCTCTCTAAGCACCTTTTCATAACTCTATGAGCTAATACTGCGGGCCAACATGCAGACTTGTCAGGGAATATTCATTCTACAAGGCACATTCCTACTCAGTGGGAAAATTACATGGTGCACACATAATAAAAAAAGAATATATCTGATCTCTTTCCAAGTGCTTAAGGTAAACTGGCTGCTCCCTGCCTTCCCAGGCACAGAGCTGGAGCCCATTAAAAGTCAAATGAAGTCCTGTAGAGCTGAGAAGTAGAGAAACAAGTAGGAGGGGGTAAGGGTGGCCTGCGTGTCCATAAAGCAAAGTGTTTGAAGAACCCTACAGCTCGACATATTGCCTCTGGAGCCGGAACAGGAAAGAGGAAAATATTGAATATTTACTGAGGAGGAATCGTAAAATCCCCCCAGAGAGCCCAATCATTTCAAAACCTGCTAAAGAGAATGTTTCAGTTTCAGTACAAAAATCAAACATCCTGACAGTCAGTGCTTCAGCTCTGGGAGCTTTCTTCTTTACCTGTTGAGTCCCTGGTGTGTGCCATGTCGTGTAGGCCTCTGTAGTTGCACATGTCTTCGTGGCAGCACTCCAACGTCGAGACCGAGGCCCCGCTGAGGGCGTCTGCGCCCCTAGAGGTGCTGCTGCTGCTGCAGACATCTGCTGCGTTCGCGATGGGGTCTAAACACCCGTGGGTGAGCGGAGAGTTCGCATTGAGCGGGTCCAGAACCTTGGTGAAGCAGGCGTTCAGTTCTGATTTGCACATGTATCCTGTGGCTACGCAGTGTGGCGCATCACAATAACACCGTATTTCTCCTGGAAATGCAAAGAGGAAGGGTCAGGGAAACTGCTGCAAAGATTACATGTATTTATAGCTTTAATGCAATACTGTATACATTCATTTTGGCAGATGGTTTGACTGTAACACAGCCTGAACTTATCTTAGTAGTGTGTCAGGACCCTCAAGGCTCTATGTAAAGATTCAATGGGTCACCAAATACAATTCAGCTTCCAGAAAGTAGTAGTTTTTTGTTTTGTTTTGTCTGTTTTCTCCCTACTTTTTATTCAGTTTGTATGAAAGTATATCCAATGACAAAACAACTTCTGCTACTAAGAAGTAATCCTTTCAAACGCAGCCTGTGGTCTGCTATATTGTTACTTTGAAAGTGTTTGCTCACCTATGCCCTGCAATAAATAGCCAGGTTACTATAAAGACCACAAGGGAGTAGTCAGTTTTTGCATCAATTCAGCAAATATGCCTTCATTTAAGAGCCTCCCATGCAAAGCGGCCCTTTTTGTGTGCAATATAAAACAGGAACCCTGTAGCTTATAATTAGTGGTTTGTTTGCCAAAGTCATTTTTTTTTTCAACCCAATAGGAAACGCGTATAGAGGGGGGGCTGGGGCAGCCGTGCAGGAGTCTCCTTTCCCCCAGTTTGCACGCAAAGCTTCAACTTCTGGTCAGGAGCAGCGGCGGCGGCGACGGGACGGGGAGGGGGGGGGCAATGAGGTTCCATCTAAAGAGCTCCCAGGAACCTTATCATTAAGGCTGCCTGCTTTTACACGGGCCCACTCATTACCTCAACCATGGCTTCTTCTTATTTTAAAGACATAAATCTAGGCCAGGGACCTGCCCTTGGACAATACATGTTAAAGTTAAAGCTGTGTATATTTTTAGCCAGCGATATAGGATTTCTACTATTTTGCATGAAAAAAAGGAAAAAATATGAGCAAATAAATAAAAAATAGCTCCATAAACAAGGCAGTAAAAAGTGAACCAAAAGTTTTGCCTTGTGTTTTCCATCTGCTGAAATCATAAACTGAGCGGAAAAAATAAATAAATAAAAAAAAGAGCCCGAAACTTTGAGAAACAAACTTGTTCCTCTCAGTGCCGCTGCCTCTGTGAATGCACCAACTGGCAGTGCAGGAGCACGTTCATCAGATCAGTGTTTTCCCTGTGAATGATTGGAGCAGCAGGGCCCTGGCAGGTCATTTGGAGAATATTTCATTAGAAAGGAGAGGCCCCTTTGTGGCTTGAGGGGGAGAGAGAACCAGGCCGAGCACTGCGGCTGCTCACTCTTCTATGAACGGCAGCTTCAAAATTAAGTTGAACATGGGTTGGTTTTTTTGTTTTAACTGAAACACGCCAGCCGGAATGAGACAGGATCTGTACTGGATAATTAATGAGAGTTTGGATGTCGAAGTTAGGAGTTTTACATGGGGAAAAACTACAGGGAAAGACTTCAAAAAGAAAGCCATTAATTGTGGTTGGGATCATTTTAGTTTGTTTCCACTGAGGTTATTTAAGGATTTGATTTTAAGAATAAAAGAAGTATGCTGAGAGTAAATTGGATTAAATCAAAAACAGCATCACTCAATTTAGTAAGTTTGTAATGGAAAGAAGTGCAGTTCTCTCTATACTCATGAGTTTGTTTGATTTTTTCTTCAATGCTACATTATTGTGTTGCTAAAAGTAGTATTTAGACAAACACTGGTTGGCTTTAACACTCCAGTCTGAGAGCCTTGAGGTAGGTTTAAGTTCAGTCATGTTTTACCACTGCCAAACACTGTTCATCCTGTTCTGAACTACTTAACAAACATGCCCAGCCAGGAGACCAGAGCCCATACCTTTAGTCAGAAGAACAGCCATGGCACACAGTTCCATTTGTAGCCAAATGGAAATGATACTGGACTGGCGATCCATTTACACCAGATTACTGCGCAAAAAGAAAAAAAGGATCCTCGTATATCCAGTAACGGCGGCGGCACAGTCCGCTGGGCGAAGAGCTGGACGACAAAAAGACTTACATGGAGCTACGGCGAAAAATGAGGCATTCCTGCGCTGCGACGACGGCTCGACAATCCTTACATGAACCACAGCGGCAAAAAACTCACTCCGAAATGTTTCCTCTCCCGCATGGAGACTGAAAAAGTCCGCAAATGTGTTTTTAAAAGAGGTCCGACATTACTGAGGATGCGAAAACAGCGCCTTCTACTTCTTCTTCTTCTTCTTCTTCAAGCCGAAGTAGGAAAAAAAAGAGCGAGAGAGAGGGAGAAAGACAGTGAAAAATGGATATAAAGTTGTCACCACTGGTCCTCCTCTGCCTCTAGAAGCAGCCGGTCACGGTAAAGCATCACTTTTGTAGTCCTGGACGGAGAAATGTTTGCAAAAAAGTCTTATGGTTCCGCTGGACCGACGACTGCACGCATACTCCGGACGGACAAGGTTTAACACAAGAAATAGCTGTGGTCTGTCAGAGCTCCGCCCCCTCGGATCTGATTGGTCAGACCGCAGAAAGAGAGACAAGTAGTTCAAAAGACGTACCGCTACGCACTGGTGCAGCTTTTCAAAATAAGACAAGGCAAGTTTATTTGTAAAGCCAAAAGCCATTCAACCGAGGCAGTTTCTGGAAAAGAAATGCATTTTTAAACATTATGAAATGGAAAATTATTAACACTAAAGTCTAATAAATTAAGAAAAATCAATATAAAAATATGACCAAGAACATAAATACGGTGAAGTGAAGTGATGAGTTGTGTTTTAAACACAAAGCAGCCCATGTTTTGTAAAATAAAATAAAATAAAATAAAATAAAGTATACAAATGGAAAGTTTAGCCTCCTGTTTTGTTGGTCATTAGTGCAGGAGTACGAGACTCTTTATGTTCAGCCAGTACAGTTACATCAGTTCTGTTTAACACAGATGGCAAATGACAAGATAATATTATTTGATCTATTAATATAGATCAAATCGTAGACCTTAGCCAAAATTATAGGCTACCGATGCTTAATGTGCTTTTTCCTTCAGGAAATACAAATATTGCCTACTCTTTAATTCTCAGCTGTATTTTTACTTGATATATTTGCAAGAATGCCTCACTTTCAACATCACTTCATTGTTCTGGACATTTTTAATCATTAATTGTTCATTTTTACCTGATATGAAAAACGTATTATTTTTTTGACCCGATCACTCGTGTTCCGGTTTGATTCCGCCTGTCACTCTCCAACTTGATGGCTCAGTTCAGGCCGATGTGAATACAAACCTTACTCACCGATCCACTGATAGCGTCACCTGAGCACACTGTCACAGTGGTAGTAGTTTAGACTTTGAGATAGCTATAGGTTCACTATTTTAATATTGAGATATTAAATATGTAGGTATTTTAACATGTGCACTAGTAGATGCATAGTTTACATCCTTGTTTTTACGTGAAATCATCTTAAAAACGTCCCTTTGCTGAATGTCTAACTTGTGCATTTACACAGCAAGTGACGAAATACGTGCCTTCATGAAACAACTCACCACAAACCAGCAGGGTTACACAACGCAACTGAACACACGACTAAAATAGATTCCTAAAATGAAGATAACGCTGCGGCTGTAAAGCAGACAGATAATTCGGTCAAGGGTTTACTGACGCTGTAAAATAAGGTTACGGCTCTATGTGTGTAATCCTTCCTGGGTCCATTAATTACATTTCATATTCGCAGTTAAGTGTGGTTGTGCTAAGTGAAGCCAGACCGGCCGGTAGCTGCTACCTGCAGTGTCATCCTGCGAGCAGCCACGTTGACGCCGCGCTCAACCGCTTCCCTTCAGGCTACCAGACTGCTGCTGCCGCCGCCGCTGGGAGGAGGAGCGGACAGCCGCCTGGAGAAATTAGCAATCCAAAAAGGCACATGGCGCCACCGAGACGACACAGACACGCACAGACACACGCGCGCGCGCACGCACACACACAATTGCTTTCTAACAAAGTGGCGATGCAAAACACACTGCGCGATCTGTATCAGCGCCAACAGCAAACATATATACTTAGAGGCACACACAAATGCAGGGTTACTGAACCAACATATACATTGTATATGCTTTAATACATTTTTTTTTTAAATCTATTTAACATGTTGGGTAAAACAGTGGGAGAAGAATAATAGTGTCATCAGAGAAGACCGGGTGTGTCTTCAGAGCTCATACCTGTTAAAAAGTTAAACCTACAGGCCTTAACTGTGCCCAACAGACAACAGGATGAGGACACTGCTTCAGGGAACAGAGAAAACTACTCACTACAATTACCGTAATTATCTGCAATTCCACAGCGGCGCCAGTCCACGACTGGCGTGACATCATTCATGCTGAGGACTGCATGAAAGGCTGGCAGTCGACACAAGTACTGGTTTTACGCTGGATTACTGGTCATCATCGTGAGCAGCAGCCTCCTCAAGTCTTCATCAGTTTCTGTGATACCGGGTGGAACTGTCTCCTTTCGCCCTCAGGTAGCCTCACAGGCCTGGCCCCTGTATGGCTCCGTGACATAAAGTGAGGTTCTCTGTGATTATAGCTGCTACATTATCAGATATTTCAAACAATTGGACATAAACTGTTGAAGATGATCAGAAATGCCCCTCTACTAAGCTGAGAGTAGAACCTTCATCTCTGCTTATCTCCTAACACGCATTGACTTTTAGTGGATAGTTAAACATCGCCATCTGGTGGTGAAAAGTGGCCCTCCCTGCCTGGTAGATACCAGTCCCTCCAGGAAGTTGCAATGTTTCGATCGCGTTGATAAATAAATCTCCATACTTTCCTGCAGTTTTGACCAATCATCATACTTTGAAACATGGCGTGCAAGCTTTGTTCACAATGTCAAGCTGGATGTGTGATGGAATCAAAGGTGGAGAGCATATGTGTGTAATTATACAAAACTTTTCTCTCTTTTTTTCAATTTCCATTTGCTCTACACCTTCAATTTGTATTGTGTCACGTCAAAAGTCACTATGACATGATCTGGGTTATTGTTTTTAGACTGCAGGAAGCTCCCTACAGAGTGACAGGAAACACAATACGACAGATCTCCTCAGGCTGAGTTGTAATCCTTGAGATAAGCAAACTGAACTTTATGTATAAAATAAATGGAGGGCCCCTTTAAACCCTTTTGCCTGACTACAGAAGAAATATATCCCTCCAGCACCCCTGACATGAGTTGATGAGGTGTACCTGCGCCCATCCCAGTAAGAAAACAGAACAGTGTGTCTGCTTTCAACAAGGGTGGGGGGGAATCATGTAAGTGGCCTTTTAGGGAAGGATTACACCCTACAGGTTGTGTCTGCTTTCACACATTAGGAGACGCTTGTAGGTGTGACCTGGTACAGACAGTAGGGACTTTGCATAACAAAAGTCCCCCTGCCGCTGGGCCAACGATGGTTTGGCTGCTGCTGAGTGGAGGTCAAGTCTACCTAGAGTTTAAATTGAACATCAAATACAAGAACAGCTCTGCAGCCAGCCTTCAAAGGAGGTCTGAGTGGTCAGAATGACACAAATGTTCCCAGTTTGAAGATAAAAAACGTGAAACAGGCTTTGTGGATGCCAGATGAGGACACACCGGGACAGACAGACTTCCTCTGACACCTCTCAGCTTCCTCTCTTTGATGTGAGCCATATCCAGTTTCTGTGAAGAGACAAGCAGACTGTCTCCATCCATCCTCCCTGATCTATTTTATTCTGTATGAGATAATGGAGCTACTCATGTTTGCAGCAGAGCAGTTCTGTAGATACATACAGGAGGTGTGCAGGGAAACTGCTCACAGCAGCTTTGATGTTGCACATTTGGTTAAAGGCTCCGCAGTCAGGCGGACTCGTGCAGACTTTATCTCTAGTGCTCTGAGACAGGAAACTGACGGCATCCACCTTTGATTTCCACTTGTTTAATGTGAGGAATTAATTCAGCAGCACTCCTTTTCTTGTCCACACACACACACACACACACACACACACACACACACACACACACACACACAGATGACTTTGTAGATAATCTGTTTGATCTTCAGGAGTGGATCACTGATCAAGCTGTGTCTCTGTGTGCTGCTTCTATCATCAGTGCCTGACAATATAGAAGTATGAACTGAAAATATGGCATCCTCTTCCTTATTACACACGTCCAGTTCATTTTATGCAGCTTCTAAAGCTTTTCAATCTTGTAAATAACACCGTTCTGGAGGAAGGAGCTGTTTTGGTATAAAAATGGTCAAATGTGCATTCTTCATCAATAACTATACAAATAAATAAGCTTTGTCTTGAACATGACACTGGCCCTTGGAAAACAGGAGTTTGACAAAATAATCTTATACTGATGCTGTCGCCGACATCCAGCCTGAATCAGCGCGTGTGCGTTACATGAAAGTTCACCTCTGGTTTGCGTAGAGGTGAGCCAGAGACTGTCAACAGGATCCTAAAGATAAACTGGAGAAAAACAAGAGCAGCAGGGCCGAGAGGAAATATGACCACTGAGTGAGTATTTTATGTCACATATGCAACAGCTGTTTGTGTGAGGGCCTGTGGAAAACACACACGAAAGCTTATTGAAATCATGAAAAAAACACAAAGCCACTTAATTCATAGCACTAAGGACGTATTGAACGTCTGTTCCTGAGGTTTCAGTAAGAGGAGATCAGAGCTGAATAAGTGTAGTGGTCGGAGAGGGCGCGTCATGAGCGGAACAGGAAGACGCGCGTTGAGAGCGCACAGAGCCAAGCAGCATCTCCGAGAGCGCACAGGGCTGCAGCTCCAACAGGTGACAGCGAGTCCAAGCTGGTCGTAAACCTGCAGCAGGTCATCTCTCTGACCACAGAACCTGCTGCAGAGGAGGAGAGCAGAGAAACCGGCCTGATGAAAACTGTAACCAAAGAATTACACCAGAACCAGCAGCCTCTCAGAATAATCTGCCTCAGCTTCACAGTGCCTATAAGAATTTCGTTTGTTTATACAATGTAATGTATATATATGTATATATATGTGTGTGTGTGTGTGTGTGTGTGTGTGTGTGTGTGTGTGTGTGTGTGTGCACACACAATACACTGGCTCAAATAACTGGACTGTGATGTTAACCTGAAATTTCATAAAACACATAGGTCACATAATGATATATTATTCAGTTTCACAAAATTGTTAATGATTACAGCTACTTTTTTTTTTTTATCACTCCAGCATTTCAAAGTAAAATTGTTATTATCAGTTTAACTGTTTGTTCAATTGCGTTACAGCAGTGAGAAAATGTGTAATTCATGCAGTAGTCTGGCATATAAGTGATGCACTTGTATTATTTAAGTATATATATTGTAGAATGGAGTCTAACTTACATAAAACCTGACATTCATCGAGGGAAACTGATGTGATTGTATTTCACTGAATCACTTTACTTCCCTGTTCTATATCAGCTACAGTTTGTTTGCATTAAAGACCCCAATAAGTTTACATATAACTACAGTTAAATACTGTAATGGTATAAAAGCATAAACCATAGTTTACACTACTGTAACACCAGTCAGAATATTTGCATTTTGATGGTTATCGTAAGAAAAGAAATGAGTTTCTCTGTTCTCACTGAAAGTCTGATTTTAAGAGGCGGGCATACAAGCATGATTTGTGACTTCACAAATAGTTTGGAAGCCAATCCAGTCCAATATTCAGCAAACACAAACGTGATGTGGAAACTTGATGCCTCCAGTGCACATACACCCAGACTGAATCCAAATGTGCACCCTCTGAACTTGCACACGATGCCCTCTCGGTCATCAGTACTGTGACATGTTCACTGTCATCACGTCAAGACTGCAAGACGATATACTGTAAGACAGGCCTAAAGGTTACAGTAATACAAATTTATTTGTTTTCATTTAGCCTATACATGTTTCTGTATCATGATGTGGTTGAATATTATTCCTGACCTATAAGACTCAACTAACATTTCAATAACATAATTGTTTTTCATATTCATAGTCACAAATTTAGTTATTTTCAAATGTTCAGTTATTGAAAAAAACTTCTAAGTCACATCCATATTGAACAGTGGGTAAATAAATCAGTGAAGTCTGCCTTGTGGAGTGGTTGAATGGTGGGTTTGGACAGACCTCAGCACTTACAGACTTCTCTAGAAAGTCTTGGAGTCTACAAAAGCAGTGAAGAAATTAAGATTGATGAGAAAAGACTTCACAGTAGGAGATATCTTAAGTCCAGCAGTTAAACTTTTGAAATGACAAATATTTGCATATTTGTATATTCTACAATTGTTAATGAGGGAGGAGTAGGTGTCATTTTAAAGATTTAAGGTGTTGGATGAAAGGCCTACCTTCCCACTTTTCTTGAGCTCTGACAGCATTTTTTTTTATAGCTGCTTGAAGTTCAACACATTATGCATTAATATATTAACAGAAAGCTTCTCTCATAACAATGTAAAGTTATGTGTTGCGAATGTCATTTTCAAAATGTCTTGCTCCGAACGCAAATAAAGTGGCTTTGCAAGTCTAGACTGGAGGACATACCAGGACACACTTGTCTTTGATCTGATAATACTAATCTTATAAACAGAGGTCAGACTGTCTGCAGTGCAGGTCAGAAACACCAGCAGGGGGCAGCAGAGTTCACACATTAACCTGTAGATCAGTATGGGAGAGCTTGCTCATTTTTACCCTGAAAATATTATTGTATTTTTTTTATTTAACCCAACATCTATTAAAATCTAGCTAATGTTGCAATTAATTATGAATGCATTAAGACGTTCTTGGTTTATCTATTCCTAAATAAATAAAAAATTCAGAATCAAGTTTTTTCAAATCTTTCTTGGTTTTTCAATTGATTTATTTCTACCAAGAATTACTTTCATTTAAACTGATAAAGGTTTTAAAGTAACTGCCAGGCTTTTTCTACTTTAAAAAAACCTTAAAAACACATGCTGCTTAAAACCATCCCTTCTTAAGGCAAGGAGACAAGAACTTCAAGCTAAAGGGACCATCAAAAACCCAAGAACAACATGGCCCTGGAGAGGCATATTTTATTTCATTTGTCAATATACTTCAGGAAACAATATACAAAGCAATGATGTGGTCACCTTTACTGAATGTGTGGTGCAGTTCAGCTATAGACTCAATAGATAGTATGGTGGAAATAAAAACAGACCTTTGCAGCCGAGTACCCTGCTCTTCAACAGTGAGGAACAAACCAATCAGAGGGATGGGACGTGCTAGAAAAACAACCCTGTGCATGGCACGCTTTGTCAAACATCTTTTCTTGTCGTCAAAAAGGATTTAAGAAAATGGGAGGGAGCTCTGCAGGTGAATGAGGCTGTGACACTTAAGACTTTCAACAAGGCACTAGCGTATGAACCAAACCTAGTAACTCCAATAAAATAACCAGTGCTCGCTTTAGTTGCACATGTTTATTACAATACATACATTTCACATTTGACCTTGTGACCTCCTGTTGCCCTGCTCTGACACAAGAGGTGATCCACATACATCTGCCTCCGAACTGCTGTAGCTGTAATACACTGCTCCTCAACTGGGTGTGAATTAAAAATGTGTGGATATCACTGTGATTTACTGCTCATTACTACAACTCTTATAAATAAAACCTTTTTATTCTGTGTCCTCTTCTTAAAACTCCACCGTAATGTTAGCGACTGTACAAAGGAATGAACCAGGAGGGAAAAAAGAGGAACAAAAATTGTTGGAACACAAAGGAAAAAAAAACTACAAGGAGGGTGTGAAGTGTTGAGAGTGTGGCAGGGCAGGGCTGAGGCCAGGGGGGAGGGGGGAGTGGGAATGGTCCAAAGCAGCACGGCGTCACATCTCTTCATTTTTTTAAATTTTTTTTTTAAAATCACTCACTCCACCACACCACCAGGCACTGTTTTTTTCAGACTGGGACATGCAGGGCCACCAGAAGCTGCAAATAGATCACTGAACCATTGTGAGCAGCCATGACAGACCTGCAGAGAGGGGATGTTTGTCACGCCTGAGTCGAGGTTACAGGAAGAGAAACTAGACAGAGTACTCAGATTACCAATATTTGAGAAAAAGAAACGACATTGACACCAGTGTGTTATGCTTTATGCTAGGCTTCTGTGTAAATAAATGGCTTCAAACATCCTCCTCTGTTTACATGCAGGTCACAGTCGCTCGATGATTCAATTATCTATGACAAAATGAAGCTTGAAGACTGCAGATGAGTTAACATGACGGAAAGGCTAGCTAACGAATGTAGCCGCCTAGACGTTGATTAGTTTGGATGTCAAAAGCTTTGATAGGCATGGCTTTCCATGGCTTCAATCTACAAAACATATTTACAACATAGATAATAACATCTACAAGAAATCTACATTTTTATTCCCGCCGTGGGTTTTTACAAAAAACAAGTCTTGTAAACCACCCCACCCTTCCGTCTCCTCCTCCTCCTCCTCCTCCCACAACAGCTCTTCATTCTTCCCCCTTGGTTCTCCCAGCCCAACGGTCCAAAGCCAACCCAACTGCAGCTCCTGTGTGTGTTGAGACTGGGCTCAAGAGCAACTGATCAACTGCTCTCCCCTTCAGCTTCCAACTATGTGCAATGGGTCTTCCCCCCTTTTCCCCTCAACGCCCGCTTCAACTCGCAACCAGAAGTTCTCAGACCATGAAGGAATTCTGATTCTTCAACTTTTCAAGTTCTTTGATTTGCTGTCTCAGAAACAGTATCCTGTGGGAAAGACAAACACAACAGTTGCTTTAAGTGTTTGTACTTGGATTGAGGTATTCTTTGAACGATAAAACTAAATATTGTTCTCACCTCTGCTCACGCAATGTTGCTTGTATTTCACAGACTCTGACCAAGGACCGCAGGTTTTTGAGCTCGGTGCAGTTCTCAGACATACAGATGCTCCCCATGGTGTGAGCCTCTTCACGAAGTCTTGATGCCTTGATAACATGCCACACACAGGTTTCATTTTAAATGGCTGTTGCCATGAACAATCAGATTCAGCCAAAATGACATTTGTATTACAACCAAGAGAAATGATGGTTAAATGTTACTGGACAAACCTGTTTCTCTGCATGTTCAGCAGGCCAACCATGTACATGTTTGATAAGATTCTCATTGAAGTGGGCGGCGAGGGTGGGGGTAAAGGAGCAGGAGGGCCGGGCTGATGAGGCAGTGGGGGGAGCCGAGGCAGAGTTGGGAGCGTTGCTGCTGCTGGAGGTGACATGGTTGGGACCTGGAGAGGGACTCCTCTGACTGCTGCAATGAACACACGTGGAAAAGGCATGTAAGCATCGAGACATATTGTTTATGAAGACAATGCTGACCTGTCACAAACCAGACCGATCAAGCAGCAGCAAAGTTAAGACGCAAAATTCCTTTTTTCAAACACTGTGATCACTGGAGTTTCACTGCAGCTGATCACAAAATGCAGGTCTCTGTTAACCCTCTGGCGATGTTTTGATGCAATAGTGCGCACCTGCAGTGTTTTATGTTTCTATTAATAACTTGGCGATTATACGGTGCAGAAATATGTTTTTTACATGTTGTTTGACTCAGCAGGCTGTCTATTTCCATGTCCTGTTGCTAGCAGGATCGTACATGAATCACAGCGACCTATAGGAGGCCGAGAAGAGCGTTTGTCAAACATGTCACCTGCCCCTCCTGTCCTCTAGCAACTGCAGCTAACAGCTGACTGAGATGACAGCTAACCGCTTGACTGAGCTAACAGCTTACAGAGCTATTAGCTTACAGAGGAGCTAAACACAGCCGAACTGAGAGTTTCTGTTCATAAGAACGTGATGTGTTAAACTGAACTGCAGTTAAATGTGACAACAAGATGACACTAAATACATGTATTGAAGCACTTTAGCTAAATACTGTTTGTAACTGGAAGTTTTTTTAAGTTTGGACTTATAGGCACTTTGCACCTGTGTACATTTTATCTATCTGAGGTGACGAGGTACAAGCAGTGACCAGGTGGTGGAGCAGTGGCTTCAGGGCACAAAGACCTCAGTACAAAGACTGAGACAAATGAGATGGAGACAGAATTTGTCCTAAATTATCTGTCCTATTTACTTTTTCTGTCTTTTTACAGTTTAGAGATAACTTTTTCATTTTGTTTTGAACCTATTTCTTTGAATCAATCAATGTAAAATCATTAAAATATAATGATTTCCTCAACATTTTTAATGATGATTTTAGTATGCCACTAAAAAGTAACAACAATAGATGTCAATAAAGTGAAAAACATCCTTCTGATCAGTGATCGGTATCGGCTGATACTGCTTCCAGTGATCGGTGATTGGCCCCAGAAATCCTGATCGGAGCACCATTAACAACAATAATGTATGTTTTTCTGTTAGCACTGTTAGGTCTCATCATCAGTTTACAGCTTAGAGGTTTTCTACGGTTCTGAATTATAATATCAAAATAGAATAAGCTCACAACACATGTTTAGAATGTTCTACTCTGGTATTTGATGTATCATCGACGTCGACTTTATGGTCCACCGACTGTCCTGACATGCCAGTTTCAGCATTTGGAAATAGTTTTTGCATTCTTGTGTTTACAAAGATACTTTGTAGAACAAAGGCTATCTTGACAACATTCCTTATTAACTAAGAAAAATATGTTTAGAAATATATCAATATATCAGGGTTCCTACTCTTTTCTATAGACAATTTTCAAGGACTTTTCCAGGACATTTTCAGTGACGATCTAGCTAGTATGACAGACAGGGATGACGCCCATATACAAATATGTTCCTCTCTGTGGAAGTCTGATTTAAAACATTAAAATAAATTAAAACCAACTACTAACTGGGTTCCTTTAAAGAAAAATGTGCGGTTTTATTACACTTAGTATACTACGAATACTATACTGTATAGTATACTATAATACATATAAGCAATGATTATATACCTATACACTGTAGTCTCCCTCAATGTCCCACCCACAGCACTAACTGATTGGTTACACTTCATGAGTAATATCCAATCAACACTGAAGGTGGTGTCACAGACAGGCAAGCGGCTCTGTCATGCACTGACTTCAGCGAAACTCACTTCCATGTTTTTGTTTTGAAGATGTAGACGTGTGCTCGGGAGACATCTCTCATTTGCTGACAAAACTCACTGCTAAAGACCGTGCAAAACAATTCCCTGATGTTCTGCATTAAGGGGAGGTAAACTCTTTTGCATCATGGTGGAACAAAAAAGAAAGTCGTCGCTTGACAAACTCTTCGTTACTGCAAAACACACATCTTTGTTCCGCTAGCGTATTGTGCATGTTGTCATTCTACTCAGGGGAGAGTCTGCCGTCAAATTTTTTTTTTTTTTTAAATACAATTTGCCACAGACAGTAACTACAACAACACAACAGTGGAACCTACAAAGACATGGTGGGTTAAAGGTTTTTGCTCTCACAGACGCTGTTTTTTGGGCACAAATGTAACGAAGAGTCGGTAGGACAGACAGGATGACAGACACTTTTCCATGTCAACTGGAAATTCAAGTTGACAAATCATTTTTGAAAAGTCTAGATTATATCATCGTCCCTTTTAGTTGGAATTATAAAGCCACTGAATTTAAAAAGCTCACCTCTGCAAGTTCAGACTAGCTGGTCGGCTTGCTCTCCCTGACTTTTGTCTCTATTAGTGGGCTTACAATGACAAAATTACTTCAATGTCGTTACAAAACTCTTAAAACTCCTCGCTGGTTGCAGCTGGAATGGGAACAATGCCACCCATATAGTTGGGGCAGCGTGATCCTGTCTCCAATGCCCTTAAATAATTCAGCAGTCCAAGAGCAACAGTTTAATTCCATACAGTCAACAATAAATATATTTCATGTATCAGACTTGGCCATCTGATGAAAAATGACTTGTTGTGGTGCTGTACTTACCCTTGGCGCTGCAGGGTCCGTGGGGAGGCCGTAGAGGCATCGTGACTGTGCTGCTTATCGCTGGTGAGGGGCTGCTGGGATGTGGGCTGGGGGTGAGATGCCTGCTTCACCGATGGCGTGCTCACCTAAGCACAGCAAGTTGGAAACACTGCATCAAAACAGATACTCTCCGCAGATACAAGCTTACACATATTTAAAATATATTCCTTCCAGGCACGCATCAGAGCCTCCCTCATTCCTAAAAACACGTATTACTGAAAAAATGTTCACTTATTAGAGACAGTCCCAGGGTAATTGTTCCAAAATTAATCCAGCTGTCTTCTTTTCCCACCCAACTGGCTATCGCATAAGCTTGTTGAATGCTGAATTTTTGTGCCTTACTTTTGGCTGCGAGACAGGCTGTGTGCTGAGGAGGGGCTTGAGGGGACCAGCGTTTGTCTGTGGTGTGCTGATCCGTGGAGAAACATAAGACCTGGGCGATGAGGCGTCTGATGTTAACGACATCGGTGACTGGTTCGATTGCTGAGCTGCTTGAGGTACACAAACAACAGGAAAGGCAATCTAAATGATCAATACAATATACTACATTTAACCCTAAGCAGGAAAATTACTGTATTACGGTACATAACTGATCAATTAAATCTTTAAGACTGTAATTGTCATATACACAAGTCAGGAAATGGATTCTCTGCTGACTGATACTCTTCACACACGCACAGGAAAAATACAGGAAACCCAGAAGGTATGAAACACACACAGACTACAACTGTACACAGTGGTGGAACAGATATGCTTTGTTTACCTTGGTTGGAGAGTTGAGCAGCTTGAGAGAGGATAGTAGTGATATTGAAAGCTGATGGTCCAGCAGTAAGGATCTTATGGAGCATCGACTGTAATGAAGCTTGTGTGACAGCAGCTGTGAGAACTGGAGAAAGACAAACAGACAGCGTTAGCTCGTACACAGATATATTGGTTTCTGCTCTGCATCACAGAAAACTTCACAGTCAAATTCAATAAGGTGTTCTATATTAATAAGTTCTATAAAAATGTAATTTAGTGTGAACAGGCCATGGTCAAAGAAGTTGAGCAAGCATGTTTCCACTTAGGACACAATACTTTGATTTGGATGGTATGGGCTGATGTTTATGATAATGCAACATCAGCATATCATCTTTTTACACTATTTTTTCACACATTTCTTTTTGTCCTGCACAGACATATTATTTTTTATTTCAAAAATGTAGATACAATGTCAACTGCATTGTTTCCCCTATATGCACCTAGCAACGGTGTACCTCAGCTGCTGACATATGACCGCCGCTGCTGAATTTTATTTATCAATTACAGGAGGGGAGGAGAGGAGACAGTAGTGGAGGAGAAGGGGTAGAGGGGAAGAGAGGAGAGGATATATGGAGAGGGCTGAGTTTTATCTCTTACGATATATATGATTTTTCTCTGTGGATGTTTCATATCTAGGTCAATTAACACACCTGCGATTAGAGCATATCAATGGAGAGGAGAGGGCACCTTGTTATGAATTTAGAAACTCATGTTATTTAATTTTGCGCTTTCACACACTTGTCAGTCACTTGTCAAGCTTAGAACATTATAACTTAACTTATAGTTTTAGAAACTAAAATTGTTTGAGTTTTTCTCGCTACTAACACTTCATATCTAGACCAATTCGAACACAAAAGAGTAAAGCAGTGTTTCACATAAGGATTTCGTGAGACTAGGGTGGTATCAATCTGGTGCATTTTGAGAAAACAATTAAGAGGCTATTTCATAAATAACATGGCCATAAATGAGAAATTGTGGAGAATATAAAATAAAAATAATCAAATATAGCACTAAGGCTCTGCTGCCTGGTGATTAGTCCAGTGCTCACATTTTACTTTACTACACAGTGCTGGCTATACAATGTTAGCACAAGCCTATTTGCTACAGTGAATAGGCTATATACATTTTGCATTTAATCTTGTAGCCTATTAGTCCTGAGAGACCAGATAATCATTGTCTTGTTTTAAATTATGAGCGCCCTTCAGTGCCATCTTAGCTGTATATTGTCCGGTCTGTATGGTTGGGGCTGCTGCTGGAAAACGCAACGGTCATTTCATGTACACGTATGGGAACGTGTTTACACGCACAACAGGTTTATCATTCCGAGCTGCGGTTCATTAACATGCTGCCCATTGACATTTGTCAAACGTAATAATAACGCGAGTTGTATTTCAGTCTCACGTCTTTCAGACACAGTCACAAAACAGCGCTGGAAGTGGCTGGTAAATAAACACAGACAGAGAGATAGAGACTATGTACTGCTGGCTAGGTTAACAGGACAGACAAACAGACTGGAGAGAGAGACAGACTACAAGCAAGCACATCTTAATGTTACTGTTACAGGAACAACTGTCTAAACTTGTGGTCTAAAAGTCCTTATGTTTTTCCGATATAGCTAGTTCCGCCTCACTTAAGTTGTAAACATTGATGCACAGCTTTGATACGAAGGGGGAGGCAGTGTAATTTGCGGGTATATGCGTGTACAGCAGAGGGCGGTCAAGATTTCTACAGCTCTCATTTTTCTGTGATGGAATGAGTGGAACACATACTACTTTCTCAGAAAAACATTCATGAAGTTTGGTTCAATTATGAATTTATTATAGGTCTTCTGATAATGTGACCAAATCTGCTGGGTCAAAAATATACATACGGTAATCCTGTTATTTGGTTAAATGTCCCTTGGCCATTTACAGCTCACCAAAATTGATCGTTCAAGTAGCTGCATGTATATTTTTGAATTAGCAAATTTGCTCATATTTTCAGAAGACCTATATTAAATTCAATATTAAACCAAACTCCTAGGAGGTGGCCTACGACCTTAACGGCTCTGTAAGGACACACCCACACAGGGTTTTAAAGCCTGCAACTCCCCTCCAGTTAGTAAGAACTGAAGAAGTCTCTTGGATGAGAGCTGAATCATCTTCAAGAAACAAACAAGTCCAGCTGCCAATGATATAGCATTTAGAATAACCGGTTGATTGCACCCAAAGCCCCTTACTCCAATGACAGTAAAAACCTCCAAAGTCTCTTTTTGGCATTTTGTATCAGTGCATTCACGGACACAAAGAGCATAGCCGTATCAAGACTTTCAGATCGAGTATGGCGCTTCACAACCAACTTTGATCAAACTGAACAAGGCAGTGCTGATAAACACTAAAACAAAATTCTGTTACTATACTGCCTATTTCTTGCCTGAAATTCTTTCACATATTTTAGCATACTGTTTAGCTGCAAGAGAAAGTATAGGGACCAGAACTGGCAGCCATACTGTTCCTGCATACTGAAACTGAAGGCTGAACAAAGGAAAACCTCTGATCAAACCTTAAAACTGGGGAGTGCTGGTCAAATATAAACCACAACTCTGTTCATGGTGTATTTCTCTCCTAATGTGTTTTCAGTACCAACTGTAACTGTTAACTGGAACACCATATTGTTCTGTTAACAGCTGGCCGCCTTACTGTTTCCTGTTTCAAAACTGATTCAAAGGCAAAACCAAGAACTTCAGTAAAACAGGCAATTTGTTAAGTTAGCTTATGATTACAATTACTAATGATTATATTCATGGATTAAAGCAAAAAAAAATCTTTTGACTGAGATGTATTTTCGAGCTGTAAGTCATATTCCCAATTTGTAATTTGTGAAACACATTACAGGGGACGTTATTTGATACGTGCTAAAAAAATAAGATAAGATTTATAGCCTCACCCCACACCATGTTCTCTAATGCAGACATCAAGTTTAAATATTTGACCAACAGTGTTTTACAGGAGGATGATCTGAACAGCTGTTCAGATCATCACACTTAAAATGTTTTTTGTCTTTTCAATGTAATTTTCGATCTATGAAATCAAACTGTGTCTTTATTTTTGCCAAGCTTCTCTCAAGTTTTACTCTTTCAAATAATCAACAATCTACAGAGCTTTTCAGTACACTATTTTTCTACTTCTTCTTCTCATCATCATTATCATTAATTATTATTATTATTATTATTATTAATATTGTTTAAAGTGAGCCTCTTATCATTTAACAGAAAAATACATCATACAAACAGCAACTTTTGCAGCCTTGTCAGTCTGATGGCGAGTTATCACCTTTCTGTCATCACTAACATACTGTTAGTAATCAAAGAAGCTCTGAGGCTTTGTTCTATATGTTATAATACAAGATTTCAGCATTGAGCTACAATCAGGCAACATTCATGATTTTGTAGTCAGACTAACCAAAAACTTCTTATTGATCATCATTATAAAGTGTCAGGGCGTTCCTGTAACCATGGTAACTCACGGTGCCAGAGGGGAGGGAGAGACGCTGAATGAAGCCGTTTACACAGATACACTGCAGACAAAGTCCAGACTATAGTTGTTATTTCACACATGTAGCACACAACAGGAGACTCTCCGTCTCAGACGAGTTCTCACGTGTTGACTAAACTCAAAAACTAATTGATAACGTAGCAGCGCGACGAGTCCTTGCTAGCTAAGCAGCTAAACTTTAGCGCCACTCCGTGTTTAGATCCCGCCCTGTGTGGGTCACTACACTGTCATCGGTCAGGCGAGCACACACTGTTAACAATACCACTGGCTGTAGAGTGTGACAATCTGTCAATAAAAATCAGCCAACACTTGTTCTCCTCTGATCTACATTGATTTCATAAGTCGCCTCTGTGAAGTTTGAATGACGGACATCCGTTGTAGCGACGGAGAACTTTAATCCATGTTATATTAGATGGCGGAGCATAGCCCCTCACATAAGTGATATGTACCACCTACCTAAAAATTGTTGCAGACCAAGTACACCCATTCATGGAAACAGTATTCCCTAATGGCAATGGCCTCTTTCAGCAGGATAATCCCCCCTACCACACTGCAAAAATCGTTCAGGAATGGTTTGAGGAACACAAGAAGTTCAAGGTATTGACTTGGCCTCCAAATGCCCCAGATCTCAATCCAATTGAGCATCTGTGGGATGTGCTCCGATCCATGGAGGCCCCACTTTGCAACTTACTTACTTTGCAAGACTTAAAGGATCTGTCTTTAATGTCTTAGTGCCAGATACCAGGGCACACTTTCAGAGGTCTTGTGGAGGTCCATGCCTCAACAGGTTAAAGCCACCTTGGCAGCAAAAGGGTAACCTTCACAATATTGGCAGTGGTTATACTGGCATGGCTGATCTGTGTATGTAGTGCTGCCCTTTGGGTTGGAACATATAACTAAGACTCAGACAGTCAAGATGCATGAGGTGCCACATACAAGTTTAACACATAAGTAGCTCACCGCAAACAGCATGGCTAAACGGAGCTAGTGTACTTCAACAGAAGTACTTGTTGAATGGTCAAACAGCATCTGAAACACCTTGCACCTGTGCGTCCAACATTTTCTCATGGCGGCAAACTCAAGTGCAGGTCCCCCAGCAGCAGGTCCAACACTGAGCAGGCACACCCTAAGCTAACAGCAGTACATACCACGTATAATTTTAACGTTTAGCCTTGTAACTAGTGCTCACCAAACACAAGTCACTGCATCTAGTTGAATGTAGACACCAGTTGAACGTAAATTTTTCTTACCTTCGTTGATTTTCGCCATGTCCACACTAGCATTGTTTAGCTGCAGGGCAGTCTGAAGTGCTGGGAGAAGCTGGCGAAGCAGAGTGGGGTCTTGAAGTAGTGGAGGGGTGGGGGACTGCAGAACTGGAGACACGGGCACCGTGGAGGCAGATGATCCAGGGGGCCCTGATGAGGGGTTCAAGCTCCCTGAGCCTGAGGATGATGACTGGGAAGCAAGGGTTGCTGCAGGCTTCTCCACCTGGGCTGACTCTGCGGAGGGAACAGGAAGGACGAGATCAACAGAGGCACATGAAATTCTGTCACAAGACTATCGCTGGATTCACATCTAATCAGGACGCAAAAACACAGGTTTTCCAATTAATATTCATGAGGGTGGTCCCTTTTGGCTGTGGCGGTGCTGGCGGATCAGGAAAAAAAAAGGCAGCCGGCAGCGACGAAAAAGTTGATAGCCCAAGATCATGTTGCGTGGCCAATACATAAGCTGCGGCATGAATGACTGAAACCATTGTGGATTGTAATGTATAGTGTCATGTGCATTCACTCAGTTTTGCATTGTGCACCAGTTTAAAAAACATCCGTGGATGCCGACGATCACTATAGGACCGGCATGCTTAACCTACTATGGCAGAAGCATGATGGAAGATCAGAGGCAGAGCAGAATGGTCAGTAACTGACAACGGCAATCCGAATTTAAAATTCCACTTGTGTGTAATGCATCTAACTGAAAATAAGAAAAGTCAATCAAGCCATGTAAACTAGGGTAGTAATGGTATGTGCATTCGCCAGAACCTTTCAGTACAGGACACTCGGTCCGGTAGGTCACTTCCTTGGTTTGGTATGCCCTGTGACCTTTAACAGACAGAGATTCCGCAATAGCGCTGCAACAAAGTCTCACCTATACACTGCCTTTGTTTGTTCATACTGAACCCAGCAGCACTGACATGACACCACTCCAGTGTGTATTTTCATTCAGCATGCCAACGTCATGGAACAAAAAGAGGCATGACACTACATATCATAATGTTGATGTGTGTTCGGTGGTTTTACAACATATAGTCGTGGTAAAAAGTTTACATAGTTGTGGTCAAAAGCTTACATACACTTGTAAAGAACACGTACATCATGGCAGTCTTGAGTTGAAATTATTTCTACAACTGATTTTCTGTGATGGAATGAGTGGAACACATACTACTTTGTCTCATAAAAAATTCATGAAGTTTTGTTCAACAATGAATTTATCATAAGTCTTCTGAAAATGTGACCAAATCTGTTTGGTCAAAAATATACATAGAGCAACTTGACAATCAATTTTGGTGATTGTAGAAAGTTATTTCAATCAAATGTACTTTGTAGCATGGCCTCTTAACTTCCTCTGAGTGATTATGATTTGATAACTGTTGATGACTAATTTGGGCCCATTTAAATAGGACATTAGACTCAGCCACAAACACTAAAATGGGAAAGCCTGATCTGAAAGAGTGCATTATTAATTCAAAGTAACCAAGCAGCGTTGTTGCGGAACCAAAAGAGACATGACGGTACACATATTGTTGAGATGTGTGTTTGATGTTATTTTTAGCATGTTTTCCACCTGTAGACCTAAAATTGTCTCAGCAAACTGTTTACAATCATATGGATACTGCTACATTGTTTTGTGATCGAGAACCTGCCCACCATGCATCGTGGAAAGCGACACCGTTATGTTTTTTGCCTCTGTAAAATTTATACTGACAGCAAAGCCGAATAAGGCTGCAGCACTCCGGCCTTGAAAAGACAGGTGAAAGTGGCTTATTTCTAGTTCTTGCACAAATAGAAGAGAAATTGGGAAGTTGTATATAGGACTCATGTAGTACTGTTGCCATCTGAATCACAAACACAATTTAAAGATCAGAGAAGAATCCTTCCACAACATTTAGATCTACTGTACAGGAACAATATGATTTCCTAGTTAGTAACAGTGAAAATAGACGATGAAAAGTCTCTACAAAGCGTTAAATCAGCCTCTGGAGTGTCTTGGAGTGTCCCAAAGCAATGACTAACACTGTGTGTATCATTGCGGAAATGCAACCATAATCTACAAAGTGCCCACACATGTACAGTTTAGTCAGTGTGTTGTGTTGCCCTGTATAAACTGACACAGGCTGCAGTGGTTCAGGAATTATAAAGTGTTAAGAGTCGTCATTGGAGGATCACTGACATTGTGTGAATTTATTTGTATCATTTCTTTTTTCTTATTGACAATTCGCCAGTATCAAAGTGCAGTAACTGTTACAGTATAATTATGGGCAATTGGCAATGAATGCAGGTGCTACAGACAAGTTGGCCTGCCATCCATTGGGGCTTCTCCATGACAGACAGCTTGGTTTGACTCAGCATGTCGCTATTTAAAGGCTTTTATTATGACGCACCAAAATCAATTATAATGCTGGGTTTTCACTGGCAGTTACTTAACACAGCTCCTGAAAAGGGATGGGTACCAAAACCCGGTATTAAAAACGGGCCCTAAGGCTAAATTTAGAAATACTGTAGTATCAATTAGCTCCGTTATCGTTTCTGCTAACGGTATTGGAAAAAGTAAGGCATTTGTCTATGATGGATTTTCACTATTCCCCATCCTGAACAGAGAACTCTGTGTTGGAGCCTGTACTGTGCCAGGGGTGGGCTCTCACTGCCTGTCTGTCACTTAACACACACGCCGGCACAGACCGAGACACAGAGACCCTGCTCCGACTGGCAATGGTGGAGAGAGCCAAATGTTCACAAGTGTGGTTATACTTCACGAGAATCGATGCAGAATTCATGAACGCATTGCTAAATATTCAGCTGACTAATAGTGACGGTTATTTACCCATGTATGTATGTACATACTGCAGCGTGCAAGCGTTTTGTCACTTTTAACAGTAGCTATAGACATTTACATTAGCTTCCGCAGCAAATGAACAGGGGGCCCCTTCTATGACAGTGTCCTGCGACAGTGTTGTTTGAGTGACAGAATGAGTTCTGGGAAATAGTGAGAAAATAGTTTGATATATATCAAACACTCAACAGCATGGACGATGAAATGAAGAGTGAGTACAGTGGAAGTGGTTAATAGGTATTCAGAAACAGGTTCAAGACGAGTGGCATGTATTCAGTGTTATCATTTGTAACTCAATAGAGGAGTAGCATTGCACAGTAAAAATATTCTGCATTGTTTTGTAGCAGAGGTGGTTGATTTTATTATGACAACAGAAGACAGCTGTACCTAAAGGAATCAGGTTAGCTGACTACTGCAATGCAATGCTGAGTACTTTCTGTCTGGCACTAGGGTTAGAGTCCAATGCATGTCCAAAGAACTTAAACTGGGAAAAAAAACCTTGATGAAACCTACAAAGACCAGACACTATTCATTCCCTTCAATCTAGCTTAAAAACTGAATTTTGTGTGTGACCGTGACAAAACAGAAACAAAAATCCATCAGCAACATTTTGCCTTGCATATTTATGATGTGGTTAGCAGGTTGACAGGAGCTGTGGCTTTGCATTAATACCTCACGAACAGTATTATATTACAACCTATGATCAATGGTCCCGATTCTAGCCACAAAAAAACATGCTCAGTTATGTTATCTTAATGACAACAACAGGCAGTGATTTGATCAGGAGAAAATTGATTAAAATTCACAACTCACACGCAATCATTTTATCTCCTGACTGTCAGCACTCAGTGGCCAAGACTGTAATGGATCTGGTCCAGTGTGGTGGTTCATTCAGTTTAATCAACAGATTTGTTTTGGTGCATAGATACAGTATGTTGCTCAAAGCCACATCAGCATGCAATGTTCAGTCGTTTGTAGTCTCAGTCTTTTGGTAAGAATTCCTTAGCATTCATCAGCCAATGGTCAGCTCAGCAATAGTCAACATTGACCTAACCAATAACAATGTTCAAGCTCAAGGCTTTTAGTTAGACTTGTAGAAAGATGATGAGAAAGATGGATTACACTTAATATTTTGACATGTGGTTCCTTATGATAAGTGGCAGCAGACCAATGAGTACAGTACAGTGTTGTAACACTTACTAGCAGCAGTAAAGCCAGGGGCTGCTGATGCCTGCATAGCCTCCCTTCTGTAGTCCCTGTCTTTGGGGAAACTGTTGACAACAGCAGTCTTTGTTGCCTCTTTTTGCCTCTGTTCTCTGTGAAACACAGATACAAGTATGATGCAAACAGATGTTACCGACATATCCAACCTTACATGACACTTTACATGACACTGATAAAATGAGTGCAGTCAAGTGGTTTGGATAAAGGGATTATAGCTACCTCTCCAGCCATTCTTTGGGCTTCTCCCACTGGGACACCTCTGTCCTGCAGTTGTAATAGTATTTCTTTCCTGAGGAGCTGATGTGCTCCGACCAGTCATCACCGGGTTCGTAAGGCTGAGATAGAGAGATCATATTAGGTATTTGAGGACAGCCAGACAGAAACCAGTTGTGTGTGAGTGTGTGTAGAGGAGATCTGATGCAAGCGCTTGTAATGTAACCTGAAATGTACAAGAGATATTGTGGATGGCAGATTATTATAGCTGAGCTGTTTTCACACAAGCTTTTTGTGTGGGAGGAAAGGCTTATTTCAGGTAACCACAGTGAAACAGTTTGCCATTTAAAAACATAAATTCTAGTGCGACTATAATCCAGTGCCTCAATCACATTACAATGTTCCACTTTCATTGTGTTGTTTACATCAATATTGTAAAATGGTAAATATCCATTCCTATCCATTATTGAAGGAAAGGCCAACTGGAAATAACTTCACAAAACCAGTGTCAACTAAGCCTTCTCTATGGCAATACACACATTATTGAAACTGTCTGAGTGGATATTACATTGCAGCTAATGGAATGACTGTCATACACTTTACTGTCATACTGCATCTTGCTTTTCTTCTTGGTGGAGTGCTCAACAACAGGACTATACAGATTCAGTTTGTGTCTGTTTTAACATAAGCATTGTAATGTAACTTTGCTTTCTTTATCATTAAGAAGATCACATTTTTTGACTAAAAAAGAGGAGAACATAAAAACTGATTCAATTTTGGCTTAAGCATAAAAAAAACAGACATTACATTAAAGGATGGGAAACAAACTTCAATCATGCTAGAGTGGTTCTTTTTTCTGTTTTAATAATGAAAGCATTTTCAGTAATTGAAGAGGAAATTAAAAGACAACGATGTCATATTGTCATTCTGCCATAAAATGATTGCAGTCTTCTATGACGATATAATATACCATTTTCCAAGCGGTTATGATTGTTGTCAAAGTGGTGGTATGGAGTACACAAAACAAATCTAAAAAACATCAAAGCTGTAAAACTACAGAATGGCAGCTACAACGAAAAAACAATCATGCTGTTGTCCTGGAAAGATGATTATAAGTCTATGATTAAGGCAACACTTACTGTGTCTGAGGTCTTGCTGGGGTTAGAATGTGAGTTGGAGCTATGAAGGGAACTGTGGTTGTGAGAATTTTCTTGTGGAGAATAACTGGTCCCTGCAACAAAACACAGAGAGGGAAAAAGACACTATTAGTAACAGCTGATAACAAGACACTCCCAAGCTTACAGACGCAAGTGTGAATAGCCTGGCTGAGACTGACGAGATAATGCACACACCAGCCTGAGATCACAAATGCTCACTGTTGTGTTGCCTCACAAAAATGTGAAGGAAAACAGGTGGTCGAATAATGAATTGAGTTTTCACTTTTAGACGTGTGATCAGCAACAATAAATATTCCTGTTAGTAAAATATGCTGACAACAACAAATAATACTGTAACCCCCTTTTTAAAAGTGATGTAAAACTTTCTAATGCTGTATACAGACTGTGTGATAACAACCGTCTTGCAGATGGTACAATACCAATTTTGAGGCATGTCAGATGGTGCAAAGAATGCCTGATGAATCAGAGCGCCACAATGTAAATAGAAACATAAAAGAAATGCAAGCAGAAACTCACATCAGTCATCTGCACTGCTGTCATTTTATAAATGTAGAAAAATGATAAACAAGCTTTGGTCATAGCACTGGCACTTTATACAGTCCTGCTCACCATTATTGGCACCCATGAAGTTTAAGTACATAATGTGGAATATCTTCTGAAAAAAATGAATCAAGTGAAACATTTTTTTTCTATAGAGAACTCGTGTTTGATACAAAAGAGCAAATGATAAACAACAATATAAAACAATTAACAATGGGAGGAAAAAATAGAAAAACTTAAAGCTTGCTGTGTCACTGGTATTGGCACCCTTTGCTGTAAATCAGTATGGAAACACATTGTGACTCACCTGTGGTAAATCACAAATGAGAATCACCTGTGATAAATTGTCTGTGCCCATGTGACATGAATTAGCCAATGAATGATGACTTCTGTGTTTTAAAAAGCCATCTGTTATCCCCTGTTCCTCTGTCACAATGGTGAAGACAAAGGAGCTGTCTGAGGACATCAGAAGTGCGATAATTGGCAAACACAAGACCTCCAAAGGGTATAAGGCCATCTCCAAAGACCTTGGTGTCCCTGTTTCAACAGTGCGTAATGTTATTAAGAAGTTTGCCAAGCATGGAACTGTCAAGAACCTCCCTGGGCGTGGGGGGAAGAGAAAAATTGATGAGAGAAGTCTTCGAAAGTTGGTGCGAATGGTGGAAAAAACACCACGTCAAACATCCAAAGACCTGAAGGCCAACCTGGAACAGTCTGGAGTCATGGTTTCAACAAGTACCATACGCCGCACACTAAACCAAACAGGGCTTCATGGGCGAAGGCCAAGGAAGACATCACTGCTGAGGAAAAGACATAAAAAGGAACAACTAATCTTTGCCAAAGAGTACCTGGACAAACCACAATCCTTCTGGGAAAATGTTCTGTGGACAGATGAAACAAAAATAGAGCTTTTTGGCAATGCACACCAACAGTTTTTTTATAGACGACGCAATGAAGCCTACAAGGAAAAGAACACCCTACCAACAGTTAAGCATGGTGGAGGATCCATAATGCTGTGGGGCTGCTTTGCTGCATCTGGTACTGGAGGCCTTGACTGTATCACAGGAATCATGAAATCAGAGAATTATCAAGAGATTTTAGAGCGAAATGTCCTACCCAGTGTAAGAAAACTTGGTTTGAGTCGAAGATCATGGGTCCTCCAGCAAGACAAAGACCCAAAGCACACATCCAAAAGCATGCAGGAATGGTTGAAAAGGAAAAAATGGACTGTTTTAAAAATGGCCAGCCATGAGTCCTGATCTCAATCCGATCGAAAATCTTTGGTATGAGCTGAAATCTGCCATTGGGGAAAAGAAACCTGCAAACGTTCAAGAGCTTGAACAATTTGCAAAGACAGAGTGGGAGAAAATACCAGCTGAGAAGTGCAAGAAGCTTATAGAAGCGTATAAGAAACATTTGGAGGCTGTCATCACTGCCAAAGGGTGTGCAACCAGATATTAAAGAGGGGTGCCATTATTGCTGCACATGCTGTTTTTTCTGTTTCTTCTTTGAAATTACAATATGTAAGTTGAAAAAACAATTTTCTTTGTTAAATTACTTTGGACCTCCAATTAAAAGATCCTGATGATATAAATTTGGTACATTTCCATTTATTTCTGACGATACTGTAGAGGTTATGCAAAAAATGAAGGGGTGCCAATAATGGTGAGCAGGACTGTACATGGGAGAAAAGGGCGACATGGTGGCGACCACTATTTTGGCTTGACGACCAAAGAGTTTACCATGTTCTCACAGGAGGTGAAAAGAAATTCATACTGCAGTCAATTGTAAGTATGCTGTCAACATTTTTTCCACATGTATGTAAAAAAGTCGGACATTTTGCACTCTATTTTGGAAGAGCTACATAAAGACGTGTTTCACCACCAGAGAGCTGGCCCTTGCAGAAAATTGACAACGCAGAAAGAGGACAAGTATTTTTTTAAATTGACCAGAGAAAACAGGGAAAAAGGGCTGTGGTATTACCTTTTGCTCAAAAGGTAGAAAACCTGCAACAACTACAATGCACTGCACTGCACAGCTACAATAAACACACCAGCTTGATGGGTGATGTACTGTGAGTTGGGTGGAACTTGGTTTTGGCTCATTGTCCGTTTACAAAAAGAAAACAGTAAGGTGGCCAGGTGGTAACAAACAATATGGTATTACAGCTAAACAGTACAACAAAATTTGTTTCTGAAAAAGGTCTTAGGCAAGAAATAGAACAGGATCGTGGTTCAAAACTCATCATCACTGCCTACTGTGGTTTTCACAATATATACAATAACAATATAACAACCACTTAGGGTTTACAATCTTTCTCGGTTGCAGCTAATAGTACGCAAAAAAATGTTCTGAAAACATTTAAGGCGAGAAATAGGTAGTGTAGTAACTTAATCTTGGTATATGGTTTATCAGCAATGCCTAGTTTAGACCGTTTGAATGGAGACACCCCTCGATTGATCCAAGAAAGCAAGAAGTGTGTCTCCCTCTCTCGATCTGACTACACTCTTTGTGTCCGTTTTTTTTGTGTTCCAATTTGTGTCCCAAAATGCAGAACAACAATATGTAGTCATACAACAGTCCTAAAATCAGCCAGATGCCAATGACAAACGATGTTAAAGGATGCCCCTTTAATACCCACTCATGATACTATCACCAATTAACCGGTTTACCCGTGGAATGTTCCAAACAGGTAATTTTTTTAATCATTACACAACTGTCCCAGTCTTTTGTTGCCCCTGTCCCAACTTATTTAAAACATGCTGCAGGCATCAAATTCAGAATACACATATATTCACAAAAAAACAATGAAGTTGATGAGCAAAAACATTGAATATAATGTATTCAATTAAAACATATGTCAAAAAGGATTAGAAAATAATAATTTCTGCTTATATTTTATACAGCGTCCTAACGTTTTTGGAATCTGGGTTGTAATAGTAAGTAGAGGTCGACCATAAATCAGTGCTGATATGACCTTGTAAAAACTATTGTTATAAGATGAACTTTACTCCGATGGTTTCCGATGGCTGCACAGCCTCCACCGACCATGTGTGAGTACATCATTATTTTGCATGGAGGATACGCTGAGTCAATCCTCATCACTTGAGGGCCACTTCTGCTGGATATATCTAAATCCTCTTAATCACCCTGTCCCTCTTAATCTAAAGTAAACAAATTGACACAGACAGGTAACTGCTGCACGGTAAAGTTAGAAATGCAGACTAACGTTACATCAGAGATATTTTTATCAGTAATTCTCCACTCCATGAAATACCTTCCACACATTAATCTGGCGATAGGGTTAGAAAATATGGGCTAACGTTAAATCTTTGCAGTCCAGCTGATTTTACCGGAGGCTAACAAGTGTGGCATTCAAGTCATATGTAGTCTTGCATTGCCAGACCTCTCTAATCTTACCCGTTTACAGTTTATCTAGTCTCGAATATATAACGCAACACCATCACCTTGTCCACGATAGCGACAGGGCACTGAAGGCAGCCAGGCAGGCAGTACGTACGTAACACTACGTTACTTAATACTGTACCACTACCAATGTGGCATTCTTGCTTCCAAATAATCCAGCCACGTATCTATCGATCCATTCATGATATGAAATCGCACACTTTAGGATCCTCCTTACCCCGAGAATATGCACAAACATTAATGGTTTGTAAGAGTGGCATTTAACAATGTATGGGGACGTGCAACAGAAGCAATCCTGGCCAGTTCAGCCACAGAACAGCACATCTTTCATTATAAATGGAACAGATTCCAATAATGTAATCCACTAAATCACGTTTCCAGATCTTGATATCAAACAGACAGCTACTGCTAGCTTTTCAACTCGAATGAAAGACTGTCCTGCACATCTCTAAAGTTACTCTATTTTACAAACGTTACACAGCCCGAATTTCACTGTAACTTATCACCGAGAGAGTAGGAGGGACTGGGGGAGAGAGAGAGGGCCCTGTTCAGTTCAACAATTCTAATAAAGTTAATACTTTTCTAACAGCTTATGATGCATTTTTACTCCCCACCAGAATGTACAGTGAAAACATTCAACCATTGAATTGAATAATGTGTGTCAAAAGACATCCATTGTTTTCTATGTAAGCCTGCATACTGGTGGCATCTTTATGCACGTTAACTCGTCAGAATACGCCACAGTCTTATTTTTTATACATGCCAACCCTCAAGAAAAGGAGCATCTGCTTTCCGAATCAGCACATTTGGGCTACTGTACTCCAAGATTATTAATGTCTGTATGGCCTGTCTAGTACTGTGCCTATAAAAAGTCAACACCCCCTTGGATGTTTTCCCCTTTTATTGCTTTTATAAATGGAATTATGGTCGATGTAATTTGGCTTTTTTGACAAGAATTTACAAAAAACTGTAATGTCAAAGTGAAAACCGATTTCTACAAAGTAATGTCAACTAATTGAAAATATATAATGTAAAATAAGTGATTACATAGGTATTCATCCCCTTCAAGTCAGTATTTAGTAGATGCACTTTTGGCCACAATCATAGCACTGAGTCTGTGTGGATAGGTCTCAATCAGGCTTGCACATCTGGACACTGCAATTTTACACCATTCTTCTTTGCAAAACTGCTCAAGCTCTGTCAGGTTGCACAGGGATCGGGCATGAACAGCCTTTTTCCAAGTCCAGCCACAAATTTTCCTATTGGATTGAGGTCTGGGCTTTCACTCGGCCACTCCAGAAAATTCACCCTGCTGTCTTTAAACCATTTCTGTGTAGCTTTCGCTGTATGCTTCGGGTCATTGTCTTGCTGGAAAAATAATCTTCACCCAAGTCGTTCTTGCAGACTGAATCAGGTTGTCCCCATACTGTTTTCCATATATTTTTCTACATTCATGTTAATCTTTATCTTGACAAGCCTTCCAGGGCCTGCTGCAGAGAAGCATCCCCACAGCACGATGCTACTGCCACCCTTAGCTTCATGGTGGGGATGGTGTGTTAGTGGTGATATGCAGTGTTTGGTGTCCTCCAAACACTGCATCAAGTCTGATGGACAAAAAAAATCTCCATTTTGCTCTCATCAGACCACAGAACTTACTTCCAGTAGACTTTGGAGTCTCTCACATGCCTTTGGGTGAACTCTAGTCAAGATTTAATACGGCTTTCTTCAACAGTGGCTTTCTCTTTGCCATTCACCCATAAAGCTTTGACTGGTGAAGAATCTGGGCAACAGTTGTTGTATGCAGAGTCTCTCCCATCTCAGTTGCTGAAGCTTTTAGCTCCTTCAGAGTAGTCATGGTTGTCTTAGTGGCCTCCCTCACTAGTCTCCTCCTTGCACGGGCACTCAGTTTGTGAGGACGGCCTGCTCTGGGCAGATTTACACCTGTCATATTCCTTCCATTTCTTAATTATGGATTTAACTGAACTCCGGGGGATGTTCAGTGACTTGGAAATGCTTTTGTATCCATCCCGACTTATACTTTTCAATAACCTTTTCACGGAGTTGCTTGGAGTGTTCTTTTTTCTTCATGGTGTAATTGTAGCCAGGAATACTGATTACCCAGTGACTGGACCTTCCAGACACAGGTGTCTTTACACTACAATCAATTGGGAAACATTCACTGCACTCAGGTGGTCTCCATTTCACTAATTGTGAGACGACTAGCACCAATTGGCTGGACCTCTGTTGAATTAGGTCAGTCACCTTAAAGGGGGTGAATATTTATGCAATCACTTATTTTACATTATATATTTTTAACTAATTGACATTACTTTGTTGAAATCTGTTTTCACTTTGATATTAAAAGGGTATTATTTGTAAATTGTCAAAAAAGTCAAATTACATTGACCTCGATTCCATTTATAAAAGCAATAAAAGGGGAAAACATCCAAGGGAGTGTTGACTTTTTATAGGCACTGTATGTGCTGTAAGCATCAACTGACATGTCAAATGATGCAATGCTATACTACGCAATAGATGTATGCTGCTCTGCACTTCATAATGATGCTTCTCATTTCTTTGAAAATCAGAGAGCTTCATCTTCAGACACCTTATGTGCTTTAATTGCTTCAAGGTTAATAACAGGATTCAAAGTAACAATAAGCAATAAGTCAAGTATTTGATAATAACTAATACTAGTGTATCTACCCAGTGTCGATGTTTACTCTTCCTGACCATCGTACCAACTTGTGTAGCTTTCCTGCTTAGCCTGGCTGGTACGCAGGCCCCCTCCAAAGGCCTTATTAGACTCCTGAACGGACATGATCACGGACAGCTGCGGACAAGTAGCTGTTCTGTTTACACATATTTTCCACTTGGAGGATGCATTCCACAGGTTGTTGTGGCATAGTGGTTGCAACAAATTGGAGGTATACAGACCCAACCACAATTGAAAAAGAACAGGAAAAACTGCCATGTTGCTATGCTACTAGCATGCTGCTCCTACAAGTGATTGTCCACATTGACAGATAACAACCAGGATATCCACAAGACCAAATTGAGTAAACACAAGTGAAACAAAGTTACACGAAGAATGGTCTGTTGTGTTCCCCATGATGCTAGCATTTAGCCATGCAAATGACGTGTCCTATTCTGCCTCTTTTCAACATGTCATGCCATCACCATAGTAGTGCTTGTAATTTAGCATGCTGGTCCTACAGTGATTGTCCACATTTCCAGATGAAATAAATAAATAAATAAATAAAACAAAAACAAAACATTTACTTCCAGTGAATTACCAGGATGCGAAGCCATCCAGCACGTTGTGTCTTAAACTAGTACAAAAGGAAATACATGTTAAACATTACGTTACACTCCATTGTGTTTTTGGTCATTCATGCTGCTGGTCTCATTGCCACATTACGTGATTAGCCACTGCAACATGACTTTCCAAAGTTGATTCAGTTTAAACTTTTCCACCGCAGCCAGCTGCATGTTTTTTTTTTTCAGCACCCCTGCGGTCGACACTGCCACAGGCTAAACACACTACTCCCCTTTAAAATCGATAACCCCATTCACACTGCCCTTTCAAGGCAGGAATCTTGCGCCGATATTTCGCTAGCCATCTGTGTAAAAGTTACAGAGGCGGAATGGGGGACAGTTTGGTTCTGCCTCTGATCCACCACTGGATGTAGGAACAGAGCCACGACAGAGGTGAAATGGCATCTGTGTGAATGGAAATGCTGGCAGCGTGGGACAGGGGTGTGTCAGTCTGATGGTGTTCATAGTCTAATCAAATCAATCTTATTTATATAGCCCAAAATTACAATCACATTGCCTCAGTGGGCTTTACAATCTGTACAGTGTATGACATCCTCTGTCCTTAAACCCTCGATTAGAGTGAGGAACAACTTGCCATAGTCTGACAGTTAATCAGATCCTTCACTCATCAAATGAAAGAGAAATGTCCCACACTTCACCCACAAGGCAAAGTTACAAGACCAAACAAAAGTAATGTGGTAGCAGATAGTGGCTTGAGCATCTTATATGAGGGGGGAAAAAAACGCATTTATACGTGGAAAAGTGGCTGTCATCCTGTCTGTCCTAACGACTCGTGGTCACATTTCTGCCCGAAAAACAGCATTTTTTCCCGTTAGTGAGAGCCAGGCGGCTCCCGCAGCTGAATGGCAAAAATGGAATGGAATGAAAAAAAAAAAAATCACTGCGATGGTCAGCCCTCACGACAGAGACTTCAGTGAACTTTCCCCCAGAAAACAGCATCCCTTCTTGCAGGTGAGAGCCAGACATGGTCTGCTTTACAGATGGCGATTATGGGATGTAATTTATAGCAAAAAACTTAACTTTGTCACTTTCCATGGTGCATGGTGGGTCAGGATTTCAATCGCAACGCATTAAAACAGCATCCATATGATTATTAACAGTGAGCGGATACATGTTTAGATTAACAGGGGAAACCGGGGGAAACACGGTAAGAAAAAAAACAACACCACACAGATCTCAACGTTTTGATGTGTACCGTCAAGCATCTTTTGGTTTCGTAAAGACGGCACGCTGAATGAAATGACACTGGAGCGGCTTTAAGCCGGCACCGCTTCATTCAGCGTGACCAAAGGCGGCGTGAAGGCGAGCCTTTGCTGCGCCGATAATGCAGAATCTTTGTGAAAATGGCTAATGGGAGGACTGGTGTTTTCACCCCAACGTCTGATTTGGTGAATGAGGCCTTAGCCTCTCCCTTGTCTATGGCTTCTGGCTTGTTATGGACTAGCGCTGTGGTTCGATAGCATTAAACAAACCCTTTCAAATCACTTTTGACACATCATTTTAGTTTTCAAAATTTACAAGTTACTAAAGTTATAAACAACTAATATTAGAAAGACTCCATCAATATCTGTAATATAACACAATTATTCCATTTGGAGTAGTAGCTTTAAATGTTAACAACGTATAGCCACTGAAATAAGGTGAGCAGCAATGGTTAACATGAAGTGATCCGCTAAATCGTTTCAACCTGCAATATGGCAGAACTCCTCAACAAGCTCACACGCATTTGACACATAACAACTTGTGCTTATGACAAAGATGTTACGCTTGTCTACACATCAATCAGACACAGGGCAACATAAGTATTCATTTGGGGTTGTGTTTGTGGCCACCTGATATACCTAAATCCAATATTAGTTCTCTTTTAGGCTTCACCAACTACTGAACTACAAAAATTTTAGCTGGGTCCTAAGCTACGAAATACTAGGTAGTGTAGAGTGGGTATATCAGAGCTTGGCTTGTGAGAACAACTGCCTACTGCGGCTCGAAACAGGACTAATGACAGGGGTGAAACTGAATCAACACAGTAAAGCTGAGGGCCAGAAAAACAAAACGATGTGCTGGATGACGCAGAAGCGCTCCACAGAACTGAGGAGGACTTTCACCTTTCACCTCACAAGTAGTCATTTTATCTAATGTCTATATTCTGCTTTTCTGCAGATGCCATCAATAGGTTATATTCATCAGGTGTTGAAATTATGTAAAAACATTTTTCTGTTTTAACCTTGATACATTCAATCTAAATGTTATTTTATTCTACCGATTATCCCTTCTTGTATTATAACCTCTTGAACTGCACTGTTTTGACACATCTTAGCAGACCTCAGAAACTTGGTTTGATGCCGTCTTCACTGAAAAGCCCTCAGATTAAAAGGTGGTGGGTCTACCACTTATTGGGTACACATATTACAGGAAGACTGCTAAAATGATGAAAGCTCTTACTTTGTTATTGTGTTTGTTTTTATTTATCAGTGTTTAAAGGCTTAGACACCACTTCAGTGTCAACTATTTCTGGACAAAATGCAACACCACACCTTTTAAAATGTAGACACAAATTCCAGTGACTCTGTGTTCCTTACATTTCTAACTCTTGATCTACAAAGTAACCCGCAGCAACAGCTCTAGCCAGCTTCTCTGTCAATGGGGGAGACTCTATGATATTGTATATTATATAGAAGTTGTTTTGAAGTCATCTCGTCTGTAGACAGATGTTGCACACAAAGCAGTGGTTGCTGCAGTTTAACATTAGTCCTACAAATGTTTCAGCAATGTATCACTTTGAAAAACTGGCTGCTCAAATCATTATTTTTTCAAAACTTAAACTCACCACAATGCTGTCATGTTTAGCCAAGCTTAGCCATACATCGCAATAAAGCTTTCTCATACACCATAATTCTAACAAATGCATGGATCATTCTGTTTGCTTGCCAGTGAGTCAAAATTGTAAAGATGGTTTTCTTTTACGTTTGTGTTATCGTGGAAGAAAACACTACTACTACAAACCGTGTCTGAAACAAGATTGAAACCTTTAAGCCCCATAATCAACTTTCCAACACTGAAAATCTACTTTTTAAACCTTGAAGAATAGTACTCCTGACATATTGTCAGTGACATTGATCAGCTACTGACCAAATTCGAACATAAACCCTTCACAAGGTATAAAAACACTTTCCTCCTCACAGAATATTTCCTTCAACACCAGAATGCTTTGTTAATATGCGTGCACGCATTCTCAAAACATCTTGGTTTGTGGTTACCATTACAGAAACTACAATGTTCCACTCACTACAGACATCTGAGGTTACTCAACTTAATAAAACGATTCTTGCGTACACTGAAATGTAGTTGGTTGCTTCTGAAGTTAATCAATATATCTATTTGATACTTGTTTGATCCAAAACTACAACAGTTGAAATACCCCCTAACATAAAACAGCATAAAGCTGTACTTGCATCTGAGAGTTCAAAAAAAAAAAATGTATACAGCTGCAAAGTCTCAATGTTTAAGTCTACAGGTTTATGTAACCACGTTATCTGAAGCCCAAAGTTGGCAATTTGTTTTTAAATCTAAACCCATTTTGTTCTCAAAAACCACTGCGTCTCACCTCCATCCCTGTCCCTGGCCCGGTGTGTGTGTACAGCCTTTGCTCTGCTGTGGCCTGTGCTGTCGATGTGTTTGTTTTCAGGGCTGTCAGACCTCCGGAGCATTTTGCAGGGAGGAGTGACATCTGAGGAGTCTCGCATCTTTTCATGCCTGTGGTCCCCTCCTGGATGGCTCTTGGATGAGTATTTGAGAGTCTGTGGACACAAATTTAACCCCTCATTACTATCTATTATCTTATGCATACAATGAGTTCATCCTTTGATCATCATTAGAAAGTCTGTAAAACCAGCATTGCCGTCTTGTTTAAGATCAAGTTTGACTGTTTAAAGTATGTCAGATTACTTGTGCATCAAGGTTTTAATATTTCAGAAATTAATTTGCAGAGCTAATCTCTATTCATGGAGCTAATTATTTATTATTTAGAACCAGCAGATTTACCTCTGTCAATTCTGTCTAATTCAACGTTACTAAGTAGCCATATTAGTCATGTTGGTATGGTGTTCAATTTCTTACTTGGTAGCAATATTTTTTTATGAACACTGACAAATGTATCATTTCTAATAATGACGAAGTACACAGCAAATTTATCAGACAAACAAGTATTTGCCTTCGTTCGGGTTTATGACTATGTATTCAATTTAATTGACAACACGTTGTTTTTACCGTTATATATTTCGAGCACTTTGATGTTTCGAGAGCTTAGCTAGCTATATCCTTAAAATGACAGATTGCGGTCAGGCCCTAATCGGACTGCTAGCAAGCAAGCTAACAGTAACAGGCTACCATTAGCTTGGAGCTGTAATAAAACTCGCCTGTATCTTCTCCCAAACGGCTGACTTCGACGAATACATTCAGTCTATGTTGTCCTTATCTGACAATATTTACGTTAGGAAACATTTGCAACGCCCAGACCGCAATTTCTATCAAAATCATTTACTTTTCACGTTATTTTCGGCACTGACTGGGGCCTGTTTTGCTCGTCAGAAGCCTGAACTGGAGTGTCCATTTTAATCTTATTTGCTGCTAGCAAGCTAGCAGACTACGGTTCGCTAACAAGTACCTGATAGGGCTGAGAATCTCTTCGGTCGCACCTGCAAATATAAAGAAAACTGGTGTGAATATCAAGCTTCAAATGTCAATATCGACAAATAGTTGAAAGTGCTGCAACAGCTGAACATGTAAGTTTCCAGACACTTATTTTGGTTTCAATAAAAATGGCGGATTGTCAAAGCGTAGCTGAGAGGAAAAGGAAAATCTGAATAAGTAACGTTAAAAAGATGTTTACCCATCGCCGAGTCTCGGTTGTTTCCTTGCATACATTACCATCAATGCCGTGTTAGTGTGTTTGGAGTGGGATGTGAAAGACTGATAACGACACTGTATTTTCTTGTTGATTCAGCGACCTGAAATCGTCAATTATTTCGACCTAGCTTGTGGGTATTTCAATGCTATCGCCAGCACTGGTCGAAAGAGCGCCCTCACTCAGTCCATCTCCCACTCAGACACACAGCGGTGTCTCTATCTGCCGAGAAAACGTAGCAGCGGAGTTGCGCGCAGGGTTGCCAGATATTCGACATTAACCAGTATGGAAAACCCTCTATAACTCCACGGTACTCAGGAAAACTGCGGTGTAAT